>NC_090283.1:63960118-64328868 GCF_037392515.1 Haliotis asinina
TTTCAAACATGTGTTATCACATCATCGTACAGTTTCATCAAACAGCAAAATGCTTGACATCCCGGCGAGTTTTCCCGCCACAAGATGTACGGGCAGCATTTATCAGCCATTTGTGGTTCAGAATCGTCAGATATGAAGTTCGGTGATGGAGGAACGTTGCGAGAGGAAGATAGGCTATCACAAAACTTTAATCCAACCTAGTTTAGTATCTAAAGAGCTTGAGATAATGTCAAAACTGTTACAAGACAATGTGTTGACTTCTCAGGCGGTGGTTGAAGGTTATCGTTCAAATACCAACCGTATCATGCAAATACCAACCGTATCGTTCGACTGTGAGGGATAGCAACACACTTGAGGCGCAAGATACGGAGAAGCTCTTGAGCTGTTGAACACAAATTAGCACTTAAGTGTGTTCGATAGCACGTCTCCGTCGAGGAGTAATATGCAGCAAGGACGCTTGACATCTCTACGACAGCAGGACAACGTACATGTGTCTAATCCATCGCAAAATCGTCGACACGTCCTTCACACTGATTCCCAGTTATTCAGCCTCTAATGCTAAGCTCAGGTCTTATTGGCAACTGAAACATCGTTGATCTGATGTAATCTTGCTAAATACTTCTTAAAGAGTGAGGGAAGGATTGACAAAGGGAAGGAAGAATGTTTGCGTATGGCATGGGATGTAGTCCATTGCGAAGATTCGCCAGAACATCGAGAATCATTTTAGGCGATTTCGGTGTTTGTCAAACTCCACGCAGACATATTATTGAAGCACTGTGAAGGAGTTCGGTGGTGGGTGGTAATCCCTTCGGGGACTACTGCTGTGGCCTTGAATCGTGTGTGCACGTTTTGCATGCTGTTGGTCGATTTTCGTGTTTTATGACCTTGGTGTGATTTAAGTCTTTTTGTATTCCTAAGTTTTATCTCTCGTTTGAAACTGACGCCCCTGTGGTCTTCTTGAGAGATCTTTATGCTAGTGAAGGGAAAGGCAGTGGATTGGGTGGCCCATGGCTGGTGATGACTTTGATGATAGTGAGTGAGTGTGGTTTTACGCCGCTTATTAGCAATGTCCCAGCAATACCACGGCGGAGGACACCAGAAATAGGCTACACACATTGTGTGTGGGGAATCGAACCCGGGTCCTTGGCGTGACGCGCGAACGCTTTAACCAGTAAGCAGCCACACCGCCCTCACTGTGTGGACAGGGGGTAATCTTGTACCCGACGGTGTGGATCGTTGTTCGCACTATCAATCACTGGATTATCCGGATGATATTATTTATTTATGGGGTGGTCAGGCTGGCATGTCATCAGTTTCCAATTGCGCCGATCATACTGTTGATCACTTTATTGTCTAGTCCAGACTCAGTTATGTACAGACCGCTGCCATATAGCTGGAATATTGCTAGGTGCGGCCTAAAACTAAACTCATTCACTATTTGACTCTACCCTGACACAATCAGAGCTGTCTCAACACTGTTACATCCGCCATACAGCTGGAATATTGCTGAGTGCGGCGTAAAAGCAAGCTCACTCAATAACAATGATATATAAATCACAGCAAACCATCAGTACATGCACCCATGCTGTTGTGCCATCATCACCGTCAATCATCATCATCATCATCATCATCATCATCATCATCATCACCACCACCAAAAACAGCAACAAAAACAAAAACAACATGGGTACAATGTGTGAAGAACATTTCTGGTGTTCCCTGTTATGATATTGCTGGAATATTGCTAAAAGCGGCGTTTCTCCTAACCCCTCCGTTCCACAACATCACAACACAACACAGTTTACTGGAGTACGCTTGCTCAGTGAGCAACATGATGGAAGACTATTGAAAGTTCGAACTTACACAATCTAGAGCAAATTGTGCATCAATTCCACATGATAAGTGCGACTTCATCACATGTCCTATTGGTTTTGAATTTTAATTAGTTATAGAAGCCCGCCATTCCACCGTGTAGGTGACGGTTAAAAAAGAAGCTATGTCCTTTGTTTCCAACAAACGCTAATACACATTTAACCATCCCAAAATGAGATCAAACATTCGTGATCACTGGTACCACTGCGACACCGAATACCTCTCCTTTCTCCCACACAACCCCCCACCCCTACCCCCGCGATGACCACCCACCTCCATGTTGACACACCACGTTCTACCCAGTCACTACCCTTCAGTCACCTTTGTTCAACACTCGTTGTCTCACCCTGGTGACACGAGGTCAGTAAAAGTCTGCCTTAACAATATTTACACAAACTTTATAAACATTCTTGCTCCATTTGCAAAGTCCATTGATAATCCACTCAGAAGGAATTCAGTTCCGGTGGGCAAAGTGTTTATGATCAATGTCGACCTCGCTCTGGCCAGTCTGGTCAATCCACCTGGTCAGCCAAGGGCGGCCATGTCGCTATTGAGACGACTATAGGAAGGCTATGTTTGCTCATAACTGGAATGTTATATATAGGTGTACTGCAAGCCTGTGTATATATCCCTGTGTGTTTTCTAGGCCTATGTTTATATCACTGTTGACTTCCCAGTCAGTCCCTTGTGATCATGTGTACCCACAGCTTGAGGCAGAATATGGACAATGCCATATGTGAGATTTTGCCATACAGAGTGTTTGACATACACAGTTTGACAGAGATGTTTGAAACGCCCCCGACGCTGTAGGTGTGACAATGTCTTATCTCCGTGTATACTGGTATATATTTATGCATGAAGAATTCCAAAAATGGGCACACCGTTTGTCCTTTTTTCTGGACTTGTGACAAGTTTAGAAAGTGTAAGTAAACATTCATGAAATAATGGAGGCGGCTGTGCCTTGTGGTTAAAGCGTTCGTTCGTCACGCCGAACACTCGGGTTCGCTTCCCCGCGTGATATAACTGGGGTTTCCTTCCGTGACATTGCTGGAATATTTCTAAAAGCTGCAAAAAATTCTAAACTCACTCACTCACTCGTGGAATAGTGTTGTACCGACGAATAAACCTTTTGACAAAGAATCTTTGAAAGTCTTGCCTGAATTGCCATCTTCAGGTATATTTCACGGGGACGGACGTTTATGTTCACACTTGTAACACCGCCATAACATCTTGTTTATAATACGGAATAGATGAATCTTCAACAGAGGTTGAAACTGAACATTTAACTGCAGCCACAGATTTAGAAACAATGTTACAGCTATTCAGTTATGCTAGATCCGCAAGAAGCATATTGTTTCGTCATAAACATTCTGCTAAAGTTTTGCATCTCAATTCTGGAACAGGATCCGATACTTCAATTTCAGACATGTTCCAGACTCAGTTTATCAGCGAAAGTTTTACAGATAGCATAGCTCTGCACTGAAAATACTTTGTTTATCTAAGAATTTATATGTAATAATTACGCCATCTTGTCATTAATCACGGCAATCTTTCTCATGAGCGTTCGTCGAGTGTAATGCTCCCTGCCCTCTTAAGTACAGTTATACTGTACAGATTTATTTACGCAGCTACGAACTCAAATACGACATCAGTGCCATAAACATAACAGCTCCACTTCAAAATATATTTATTTCATAATCGCATTTTGTGGGTTAAATCACCAGTCGTTTATTTTTAAGCATATATTCACCTTATGCAAAACAGATTCGCACAATGTCCATTTAGTTCTATTGACATTTTTTTAATCTAAGACACAGTTCTGTTAAATAAGGCATCAACCGGTCTCACAGTCAACCTTAGACCTCATTATTACCTTAAATGGGATTAATCGTACCAGCAGTCTCTGACGTTTTGCCTTGAAATTGGGCAATTAAATTCAATAAAGCGCCACGCCTGACTGACCAGGTTGAGGGTCAAGTGTTCTAATGTTATCGTCACGACGAGGCGACATGTTGAACACGATGTCCCTCAGGGTGCGTCAGGTCTCAGGCGCACAGCGTGACGCTGCAAGGAGGTTGAACGTGTGTTGAAATGCCCATTAAGCCAATGATATGGTTTAAATGTTTGAACATTACAAACTGCGAACATGGCTGGTGATGGGATACGGTCATGCATATGGCGATAGTCATTATGATCGTATCGTTATCTCACGCATTGCTGAGGGGGATTGGTTTAACAATGAGAGTATGCAAACTGGATTGTTATCTACGAAAGGAGAATTTGGCAATCGATGTTGAAGTCCTTGTTCATTGGTCAGTCGACATAACGCAAACGTCAGTGTACAGCGTCAATGTCCTCACTGCGTCTTTGTAATTGAATATATGATAAAGCGGGCATTGTAGGCGTCGCAGATTTTAAGTTGTGGCTGTTCTGTGCACATTATACAATTAAAATTCAATCCGAATTTGTTCAGTTTATATCTCATTGAAAATAAAACTGTTTATTAGAAACCGCCCATAGATATTCATAAAATAGGGGTAGGACACCGCTCAGACCCTCGATCCGTATCTTCCCTCGGAGTATCTGCTTTAATTAAAAACGTGGGTTAATCAGTATCAAACTTCAATTGGAGAATTTCCACGTCTGGGTTCAGACTGAAAAATAATCGGAAGATCTTTTTTTATCAAACCGTACACGCCGACAAGTCAAAAGACACGTCTTGACGATATCTACATAACAACGACCGACTGTTGTTCTTACATTATATTAAGGAGAGCTGACTTCCACTTGCTGGATATCCTGTTATCAGTGACAGGTATTACACCGTACTTTCCGACGTTATTACTTACCGTATATACTGTAACAACAGCAGGCTGGTAAAAGGCGATTAACGAGTGAGTGAGTTAAGTTTTACACCCGCACTCACCAATATTCTAGCTACATGGCGGCAGTCTGTAAATAATCGATTGTGGACAAGACAATCCAGTGATCAACAGCAGGAGCATGGACTTGTTAATTGGAACACGATGGTGTGTCAACAAAGGCGACAAACGAGATCGGTAAATCTTTGATCATGATATCAATCACTGGGTTTTATAATCCACCGGGATATAAATGAAAAAACAAAGTGATTGCGTCGTAGCACAACAAACAGAATGAACAAATCGACCAGTTTATACAGAAACGCAATGCCCCGAATATGGCAGTTATTACATTTGATATGCTTTACATTTTCATGTTTGAACTGGAAACTGAAAAACCCACGAATCCCATTCTTTGACCTTTCCAATAACTCGCAAAACTTGCCCGAAGCTCAAACAACAGCTTGCGAAAATTGCAAAGCCGCAACGTTTGTACATGCGCAGTAAGACTACAATGAGTTTAAATCCGCCTTCAAAGGGTGGTAAATCCGCGCTGTTTACCTGTGTTTTTACAATCCTTTTCGTACCAGTGTGCCAAATGTCACACCTTTGTGTCACGTTCTAGCCCAAGTGGTCATTACTTGGTGAAGGAGCAGTCAAGAGTAAAAAGTGAAAAAATCAAGAACCAACTCATTCTTTTAGTGTTTAAACATACCCAGCTTTGTTGACATGCGCAAAGAGATTCCCAAGCGAATCCTACTTTGAGTGATGATACATTTGGTGGTGAGTCAGAGCTTACGAGTTCAGTTGCTGTTAAGTGAACTCTTCTTATTTAATTTAGGTGAGGTGAGGTGAATGTGCTGCACTCAAGATTATAAAATTGAAATAATGTGCGTGTATGTACGTGCGTGAGCGTACAACACTATTTGATAGAAACGAGACTAATGCCGATATTCCAGTGCTAGACCACTGAGATACCAAGCCACCTTTTATAATGGATCCTTATCTAAGACCTAATGAAATCTTATCATTGTTTGGTCCCTTCAATTCGAAACCCTGATTGTGACGCAGTTCATTATAATAGCAACTATCCTATGGAATCCCAGAAGGGACATAGTCATTTTGTCGCGCCACGTTCATTGTGCAACATTATAGCGCATTTTGAAGGTTTTGTACACATCTCATGTGAAGCGACAATGCGACAACGCTGCATAGTTTGATTTAAAGTTGGGTTGGGTGAATAAGAAAAATATTCAAACAATGCAACAAATGGCTACAATATCGCATTGTTCAGTTAACTTTGCTATTTTTTGTGAGAGCGATACCGAGACAATCGTATCCTGGCTGCGTAGATTTGGTGCTCATGATATTGTTCACTGGATAATCTGGTCGATTATTTTCAGACCGATGTCATAGACCACACATACCCGAACCCCAGATATCCGGAAACCTCGCCTTCCGGACAGTTTTCATAAAAAGAATTCCAACGCATATGTTATAAAAATCACGCTCAAGATGGATATGTCGTTTCCGCTTCCGGCAGTGTATGAAATAGCGTCTGCCCGGTGGCCCGCTGCTTGCTAGTTACATGGCGGGCTTACAAGTTCATGTTACAGCCGGTAATGTGCACCTAGGGTATATATTTGACCATGTCAATGACTACGGGAAATATTTCAGAAATAATTTACAATTGTGGTAACTACACAATGTCTGTATAGTTCATGATCAATCAAACTGTAACTTCCACAGATCAATCAACCCACTCATCTAACGCTACATGTAACTGGTCAAGAGAATGGATAATGTCGTTCCTTTCTGATAGCAGTGACATTAATCGAGTTAACAGTGACCCCCAAGTCATGGTTTTATTAGATTTCCTTTTCCACATGTTTAAGTTTACCTCACTACCAGTAATTCATTAATTACTTTCGTTTAACACAATATCTCAATTTCCTATATTTTATACAGGTCTGGTTACATGTTAACTGAGCCGGCAACATTTTTTAGTTATCAGCCCTGTGGGCTTCCTGGTAAATTTTGCAAACCTGCCGGTTAAATCAGCTCATGATTAACTCACTTGCGATATGCAGCTTACTATTCAGATACATAATATGCATCAACAACTTCTCATCAGTTACCTCCCTTACCCAAAATTTTATCGTGTCATTGTTAGAATCAGTGAAGTCAGGGCTATTGTCAGGGCGTGACTGAAACAGGTGTTTATGTTGGTCTATACCTGTAATGAATTCTGTGTCTACTGTCTACTTGTGGTGAGTCAGGCTGTGCCTAGTATTTGTTTGCATTTCTCGTGTGAACACTAGTGATGTGATCTCGCCAAACATCCAAACAAACACGGTTGTAATTCACATTGAATCATAAAACACCGCTAATCAATACTCATTATCTTGAAATGGGCCATATAGTTTACATAGTCAAGTTAATATTACCTTGATAGACGAAGGTGGTTGTTACAAATGAACCGTGTTTTTCCTCATCAAGTTTTCGGGTTTCAGTTCAAGTCCGCATGATCTAGTTTTAAAGAGGTAATGTTAAATTATGCGTGAGCACCAGCTCATCTTGCACTGAATCGTTTTACAATTGATGAATCACGGATAAGGGGCGTTTGTCTGTTTTGGATAAAAGACATTTCTTTGGCGCTTTCATTTTCAACCTCAGTTGTTTTTTTATGATCTTCACATTTAGACAGATATGAGAATATTTTCTCCCTATTTGATTCTTAGATCCACAAAAAGCAATTATGTGAAAATATTTGAGAGGCGAGCGTTAATGTATGCAGATAGCTCTACCAAAGGCACCTTCGTGAATATTACGTATGAACGATATGTATTGGTTCTAAAGTGAAAGAAAGATTCCATGACTAAGGGGGCGGATAGATAGCCGGTAGGTTAAAGCGTTCGCTTTTCTCACAGAAGACACAGGTTTGCTTCCCAACATGTTTAAAATATGGGAAACCTTGCAGTTGTGATTTTTCTAAAAGCGGCATAAAATGACATATCTGACGATTTTTCATGGAGGTGTATTTTGCTTCTCTGTTGGTTGCATTTCATCGTATCCCAGTTGGGTAGGTCAATGGTTATGATGTCAGTCACCTGATTGTCTGGTCCAGATGCTTGTCGATCGCCGTCTTAAAGCAACAACAAGCAAACAAAATGTTAGAATATTTACAACCTGGCTGGGAGAAAGGGTAATGATACAGAGGATAAGGGGATGCTAAGAGTAAGATCACAACAGCCTAGATGTTGCTCACTATGTCACACAAGGTTTATACCTAGATTCATATAAATCATACAATTATGCGCATCGCAAAGAGTATGTGAAATTCGGGCAATACAGTGCATTAGCTCTGTCCCCACACAGTTCTGTCTCGTTCAAATTAATGCCAGTGGCATCCCATTAGACATCTACGGTGGTCGGAACTCCAGTCTCTTAACGTAGATTTACGACAGTTTTAGCGATACGGTGATCGTAACTCAAGTATCTTAGTACAGACTCACGACTGTCACAGCACTAAGGTGATCGTAACTCAAGTATCTTAGTACAGACTCACGACTGTCACAGCACTAAGGTGATCGTAACTCAAGTATCTTAGTACAGACTCACGACTGTCGCAGCACTAAGGTGATCGTAACTCAAGTATCTTAGTACAGACTCACGACTGTCACAGCACTAAGGTGATCGTAACTCAAGTATCTTAGTACAGACTCACGACTGTCACAGCACTAAGGTGATCGTAACTCAAGTATCTTAGTACAGACTCACGACTGTCACAGCACTAAGGTGATCGTAACTCAAGTATCTTAGTACAGACTCACGACTCACAGCACTAAGGTGATCGTAACTCAAGTATCTTAGTACAGACTCACGACTGTCACAGCACTAAGGTGATCGTAACTCAAGTATCTTAGTACAGACTCACGACTGTCACAGCACTAAGGTGATCGTAACTCAAGTATCTTAGTACAGACTCACGACTGTCACAGCACTAAGGTGATCGTAACTCAAGTATCTTAGTACAGACTCACGACTGTCGCAGCACTAAGGTGATCGTAACTCACGTATCTTAGTACAGACTCACGACTGTCACAGCACTAAGGTGATCGTAACTCAAGTATCTTAGTACAGACTCACGACTGTCACAGCACTAAGGTGATCGTAACTCAAGTATCTTAGTACAGACTCACGACTGTCGCAGCACTACGGTGATCGTAACTCACGTATCTTAGTACAGACTCACGACTGTCGCAGCACTAAGGTGATCGAAACTTCGGTATCTTAAGTTTTATGTCTACGGAAACATTGAAAAAACATGCTGATTGTGGTAAGCAACCTATTTTCCAGACACAACTCAGTGTCTGTTTATTGACACCAGTGTGTCTGCCTGCCCGTCTGTTAATGACGATAAGAATATAATACACACCTTCAATCAATGACCACATGCGACATAACACCTATCTGCTATAAACCATAAACAAAATACATTGATTTATGTCTCGTGCACCTGGGTTCTGTCTGTATCACATTATGCAATTATACAGACAGGCAGGTGTGAAACTTGTACACATGTCATGTTATTATCTCTGTGGGTTTCAAACAAAATGGATCCATTTTCCTCGAATGACCGGCACAATCTCAGATTGACAGTTTTCAACCATGCAGCTGTTCACCATCTCAGGATTTGCTGACTGGATCTTATACCGTTATCACTGTTACGTACTTTCGTATTACTCACCATACTACTAAAATGCCAATCAAACAGATCACCTCACAGACAACAAGCCCACAGCGTATTGGCAAATCAACCAGTCAATGAAGACTCTACGTTACCCTTGAGTGCACACCCACCCGCTCCGACCGGGTTTGATCTCCTGGGTGCTTCGTTCCGAGGGAAGTGAGTCCCAGAACAAACCATTGCACTTTTGATTTGCCATAGTATGCTTATAGTGTTGTTTATTTGTTTATTCACAATCAGCAATGTATGTTATATGTCATGAATAAGTGATGATTGTGTTGACCTTTAACTTAGCAACTTTTAACATTACGACTTACCAGTTGTAGCGCTTAAGTTATCGTAACACCAGTATAGTAACACAGACTTACGACAGTCGTAGAGGTAAGCCGTGACGTAGAGTAACATTCACGCTCTGAAGCTACACGTGTACAGTTAACATCCCCGAGGCTTTCAGTGCCCTTGTTCAACTGTGTCAACACAACCGGTGTAGACGTGATGAGTCTAGCACGACACCATAGTGACCTTTCTCGCGCACGCTGCGTCAGCAGCGTCGGTGCAAATGCACAGCTCATTACATCTTTAAAAACTGTCAGCCTATTCGTTCAACTGTGCCGGTTATGTCTCAATGTATCATTAAAGTCAATAATAGAAAGAATGCTTCAACAAGTACGTGATTTATTTTATTCAAATTATTTCTAAAGCTGTTCCTCGAACGCGAATTCATGTCCACTCAAGGCGAATTCATGTCGATACAGACGTCTTAAGTATTTTGTCATTATGAAATTGGGAGATTACTTCTATGTTTTGAGGACATGTTTTTTTAGAAGATCACTTTGTCAGTATTTACATCATAATATTCCGTCACTATTGATGAATTCCGTGAGACCGACCCAAGGTCAGGGTAATCAATAGGTTCATCGGAAGCGGGTGGAGAGAGTTGCCGTGGTTTCCATTGTGCATTAAAGGAGGGCAGCTTTCTTATTCCAAAAATATCACGATGGAAATAGTTTTCGATTTGTTTCATCTAGACCGACTTCGGGTCTTTTAGAAAAGCTGATTGAGTGTCTCAGAATACCACAACGCTAGTCTGGATGAATGGTGCGAGTGAAGCGAGAGATCGGAAAACAATTGAAAGAATGCCCCCAAACGAAGCAGTACCTTGTTAGATCGTTCGGTACATTTCTTGCAAAGGTCGACGCACCGAGGTCGGGTAATTCCAGTTGAAGGTCCAGACGCCGTCATCACAAAGCTGTCTTAATACCAAGACCCTATTCCACCCGATAAATACATGTTTCCAGCTCTCTGCACGCTTTGTGCAGTTGTTTTGTCCATGTCAAGGATACCTCAACAGATTTAGGCGCTGTGATTCACGGAGAAGGGTTGTGTCCCTTTGAACACCAGGAATTTGTGATCGTTGGTTCGAATCCCGGGTCGCCCCGTCATGTTTGTAGGTTTGTCAGTATAATATCCGAACTCGACGGTTTTAATAATGTGATGCAATATAGCAACTTTTACCATACTCTACTCCCACACCCAGCCCTGTTAAGAGCGGCATAAAACAAACTTCACTCACTCACCCCAAATCTGTAGATAGCAACCTTGGAGCTTGTTTTTTAAAACAAATTTTATTTCGGAAAGAGAAATTCGGATTGGCAAACAAGCATATTCGCTTGTGTGAATGCCGCTCCGGTACAAAAAAATATCAGATACAATTCAATACAGTGATGGAAAGTGTACAGAAAAAGAAAGATTATGCCAGCGTTGTACAGCGTAATTAATGTTAGTTACTGAGGCATCAAAGCTTGAAATGAGAAGATTCTCACTAGGTATCATTGAAATTGTTTATTGTAAAAAAATAATGGTTACGATTCTCCATTCTACTATAAGATTGGCTTCCAAACCAACCACTCACTCATTCTGTATCCGCTCGGCAGATTAACTATAATCACTTGATTAAGGATGGTGTTACTGAAATCCAAATCATGCTACTAAGCTTAATCTTGCAGGTACCAAATACCCAGCTGAACTATTATCACAGCAACCGTTGTCAATAACAGAATTTCCAATAAACGAAATCTTTCTTGAAGTGTACTGAATATTTCGATCTTTTAAAACATTATTTTGTAAGGGTCAGGAGCGTTGGTGAAGTCTAGTGTAGCATTCACCTTTCACGCAGTGGGCCTGGGTTCGATTCCCCACATGAGAACAATGTGTGAAGCCCATTTCTGGTGTCCTCAGCCGTAATATTGCTGGAACATTGCTAAAAGCGGCACAAAACCTCACTCACTCAATCACTCACTCACAATGGTAGTGTCAGTTACAACGCAATGGTTGAAACTAAAGGCTTAAAACTAAACTCACTCACTCTCTCACTCACTCACTCAGCTAAAGGACCAAGACGTTTCAGTATAAATATATAATTTTGTATGTTCTGGAACTTTAAACACATTCAGTCGCTCCGAATGACGCTGACCAAACAAGCCAGCCTAGTATCTCCCAAGTGAAATGCAGTTGTAAGTAGGTGCCAGAGAATCTAAAATTCGAACCTAGGGTTCATATCACGGCTTTGGAACACACATCAGCACAGTGTCTTGTGGCGTCTGACGAGACTGCCCTCCCTTAAAGCTTATCAACATTTCCTTCTTGAAACCGATGACGTCATCACAATGCTTTTCGCGTTGTATTCTGTGTAATATACATGATTTGTTTTAGTTTTACTTGAATTTTACTTGAGTTAGGCCACTTGACAAAACTGACCTCGATAAACATATTTCACGTTTCATATCATAAATATTCTTACAAATGACTTCCGTATCAAGTATCTTGTCGGACATCCTATCGATATCTCAACGTTATTTGAAACCAAGCTAGAAATATATGAACATTAATCGAGCTTAGCTTCCAACCAATCGAGAAATATGCGAAGGGTATCGTAGCTGATTGGTACCTGTGATTCACAGCTCTCTCGACTTATTATCGTTCTCAAGGACGAACTGTGCCAGAAAATATTCAGCGTTAATTGATCTTAACGTAAACGTTGTCGGTATTAATATCACAGCATGCCAGTAATGTGTAGATGTTAACAAAACTCGCCAATACCGATCGATGTCAACATCGAACCAAGCCAGAAATTACAGCGTTAGCGAAACTTTGCCTATCTGAGATTCAACACCGTTTGAATCGTTATCGCCTCAACGTCAGCTATGGCAGAGTTACGTCGGCGTCGACGGTGTAAATTTCGAACATCGCTACCAAATTGCCACCATAACGGATTAGCGGTGTCTATGATTCACACAATATTTCCACTCGTTATCACTCTCAACGTCAAACCATGACTGCAGTATTTCAGCATGAATGATAAACTGGTTCTCTGGGTCACAGATTCTACAACGAACGCAGTATCACAGATGACGTGTGTGTGTAATGTACCAGAAACGCTGTGTGTGTGGAGGTGTTTGCACATGACAGTGTTCCAATAGTCCAAGCTTACAGGGGAATTTGACGTGAAAGACGTTGCAAGATTCCAGACAAGCCTAAACAATGTCGCAGCTCGGAGAGCAAGAATACCACCTTCACCATCCTCCTCTTTGTCTGCCCAAGCACGTGATACGTGGTATGCTGGGAGGGTCAGCAGTGTATGGTCAGATGAAATATTTGTTGAGATGACCATCGGAGTTACTGTGACAACACCACTGGTCACATGGCAGCACGGACGGGGCGTGACCTCACCAAAGGTGAAGGTCAAGACACTTGGATCTGATGTTTGTAAATACAGGACCTGGATGTGCTAGATGTTCACAGTTAACCCATGACATAGTTTGTAGCAAACATTGAGTTAACCAGTAAACACACGCATCACGACTGATGTGGAACTGAAGTCGGGTTATCTCCGTTAGATTAACCCATTCTGAACTTGCGCTTAGTTCTTACAAAGTGCTTACTAATGCCTCAAGTCCGCTAATCCTTGCTTTTTTACCCTACAGTTAAACTCTTGCTTGGTACGGTGTAACTTCAGAATGGTAAATCGGTTATATTCTTGATTCACATTTCAATGTTATCAAAGGTTAGTGTTCGATACGTATATGTAGGCTTAAACTAGTATCTCCAATATCTCTTTGTGTAAGTGAGCCAAGTCAGAATACCATCAACCGTCACATCTGGTATCCTAATTCACTTGACAGTAGTTCACAGTGGCGTTTGCGTGGTGGGGTGGTGGTGTAGCCCAGTGGTGGAAGTGCTGGCTCGTCACGCCGAAGACACGGGTTCGATTCCCTACATCCGTACAATGTGAGAAGCCCATTTCTGGTGCCCCTCGACGTGATATTTCTTTGATATTGCTAACAGCGACGTAAAGCCAAACTTATATATTCTCACATGGGTTCGACCCGTGAAGGTCCCGGGGTAGAATAGGCCTTCAGCAACCCATGCTTGCCATAAAAGGTGACTATGCTTGTCGTAAGAGGCGACTAACGGGATCGGGTGGTCAGACTAGCTGACTTGGTTGACACATGTCATCGGTTCCCAATTGCGCAGATCGATGCTCATGTTGTTGATCACTGGATTGTCTGGTCCAGACTCGATTATTTACAGACCGTCGCCATATAGCTGGAATATTGCTAAGTGCGACGTAAAACTAAACTCACTCACTCACTCACTCACTCACATGGGTTCAATATGTGAGACCCATTTCTGGTGTCCTTCCACGCGATATTGTTGGAATATTTGTAAAAGCGACGTAAAACAACACTCACATACTCGTATAACTAAGCAGATAATGTGTCCGCGCGTCCCACACTGAAGTCCAGGTTCCGTTAAAAGCCCGCAACATGACCACACAGCTGGAATATTGCTGAGTGCGGTGTAAAGCTCAATTCAACTCTGATGATTATACGGGTTGATCATGACATTGTTAGTATGTTTCGACTCTGGTGCCTTTTTTTAAGGAAAAAGAAAAAAAATCATACGGTAAGAAACCAAAAAAAAGATAAAATAAAAGAAACGATGTGCATTAAACACATACACCACCCCAGCACTCTCAGTGAAATCAAACACTAGTCTTCAGTGTGGCAAGCAGACATTTTAAGCACTATGTTGCCCCTTTGTCCCTTGACTAAACCAGGGTTCAGTTATTTAAGCAAATACGATACCTTTCCATCTCTGACGTTGAAAGTAAGAGTTTCTTCAACAACAAGAAGGGAAGAGATATACCTCCGTTCAAACAGGTGTATGTCTATGTGTATACACAACAACATTTGTTAATACAAACTGACGTAAACGTAGTTTTAAGATCATTAATTCAACTGAAATTCGTTACGACCAATTATTTCCGATGGTTATGTATTATAATATCCCATAGAAACCATACTTTCATACACGTTTGCGCCCCATCATCAAAACGAGATTTCAGACCTGATTACGCTACTACCCAATATTTACGACATCGGTTAGGATTTGCGACAATAATTTAACTTGACAATCATAATTAATTACCACCTGTATAAGTAGAGGCCGAACCCTGTAAAGGTAAGACGTAATGACGACGTGTTTACCTTAGCAACGTCTCCGAACAACGCAGGCGAGAGGCGACATGGACATAAGAATGTAAATTGTTGGAGTAACTCCTTGTCGTCAAATAGTAATATTGACTCGGACCTGACTCTTCCCGGGGTGTTGGGATCCACTGAATGTAGAGGTGTGTTTGTGTTGTGTAATTGCTAGCCATGCAGTATGCACTGAATACGAGGGCCCCTCAACTTGTTGACAGTGCAACGGTGATTACCCAGATGCGACTTCCCAAATATTTCTTGAAAATAAAACAATTATGATGCTATTCTTGATCAAATTAAAACAGAAAATATTAATTTTACAAACGATAAATGAAGTTGCGGTGCGAGTAACCATGTTTTTTTTTCCTGAAGTAAATAATTTTGTTTAGTCTTAAGTTTATGAAATAAAAATAATGCAAGACTCTGATGACTTAGATGGCGGTCGACATGTCTCAAAGATGACCGCACCTGATTGTTTTTCTGCACTTCCCTCAACGACTGGGACACTTTACACAACCTGTCGACCTTAAGCAATCTGCAACATTTCCTTTTAACGACAACCATGTGTTTTTAAAAGGCTTGTACTTTAAATCCAATAAAACATTGATGTCTTAAGGTGACTCATTTGTCAATGTGGAATCTTAGTTAGGGCATGCTTTAGTGTAACAGAATAACTATGCGCAGCTGTTCCTGTCGCTGATACTCACATGTGAGGTCATAGTTAAATAGCGAATCCTTGTTAGTTTGGAAACCCGTTCGGAAAGTGAGTGCATTTGGAAACCCCTTTAACATGGAAACTCCGCTATCCGTAAATATCGTTATTCTGGAGTTGGAATCAAATCGTGCTTGTTTTGAACACTAGTTAATCAGGAAAGATCCTTTAAGCGGATCACTGCTACATACATTCAAAGGGAGGTAACTCCGGATGTTGTGATCCGTTAGATTTGCGGCTATCTTCATAAACGGGGTTTAACTGTAGTTATATAGTGTATATAGCGATATTTCTGTGGTAACAGTACATGTGTATTTGTTGTCGATAAATGGGAAGGATGGCGTATTCGTAGGGCGAGTGACCATACTCCACTGTCGCGGATCACTACAACAAAAATTCAAAAGGAGGTAACTCAAACTCGGATTTTTTCATCTACTTCATTTCGCTCAGACAAATACCTAGATAAACCGAGTTTCGGGATATCAATGTGGCTGTTGTCAACATACCCGCTCGCTGACTTGGGTTGACAAATGTCAAGTTGTTCCATTTGCGCAGATCGATGCTCATGATGCTGATCACTGGATTGTCTGGTCCAGACTCGATTAATTACAGACCTCCGCTATATAGGGATATTTCTAGCTACGGCGTATTACACACTGACTTTCACACCTCACAATGCAAAAACACAGACATGACGGACATTTCAGAGTATGTTTTATTTCTTTCCTATATTTCTCCTCAGTGTTGCGAATAGATGTTTTATCTTGTTATGTGGCCCTACAGCTAAGTCAAACAATACCAGTCAAAATGCTAGAAAGGTAGAAAGGGTGGTTTCATTATCAGAGAAAACCAAGTCATGGTATGGAAACATAAGTTTTCCCCCATTCTGCTGTGTGAACTGACTTATTTTGTGTTAATTAAATATGTGAACCACATCACTCAAAAGTAGATTATGTGTCTAAATATAGCCACACCTTGTCCTACCATTGCATTGACCAGACACTGAGATAATCTCCCTTGGTAACCCGCCATTATAGAACCAGCTCGTAAATACAACGTCACTGCCAAATAGTTGTGTGATCAAATTAAACAGACATCCATAAATGTTTAAAGGAAACAAATATGTTTTATGTACAACAACCTTAGCTCTTTACTTGTCAATATCTTGTACATAGAATAACCCAGTATACAAAGATAAACCACAAGCATTTGTGTGCACACGTTGCAATCACAAAAGGAAAATTATGTTTTCATAGATTTATTAATATTAACTCAACGTGTGGTATGCGCCGGTTCCCAAATCAGTCGGAGGTAAACGTGAGTTTACCAAGCCACAGTGTGTGTAACCAGCGTTGTCTGTGTAAAGAATTAAACCTGGAAGGGAATGTTCCTCTGTGTTGACTTAGTCATGTGTATATATTGTCTGGGTCAAGCTTCTACTGATCTCATCGAAACAAACAATATTGACGCACTGATTTATGTTTTACTCCATTCAAAAAATGGTAATACACTCCGACTGCATACACCCACCTAAACATCACAACACATTCCAAATCCACCCTTTCTACACCTGAAGTCAAACCCCAAAAGTATATGTCACTACCCTCTAATATGTCCACTCCCTCCACCAGATCAATACCCCACCCCACCCCCCTCCTCACACACACCACTCCAGTAAACGCTACACGTTTACACTTCTTCACACAAACATAGACAAAATACATATACAAGTAATATACGAACGTCTACTTTACCCTCCGTAAAACTCCTAACTTAATAACATCAAACCACTACGTTCTAAGCTCTATACCCAAAGAGAAGCCTTTTTGTGCATTTGGTGAATGTAGAGTTTAAACCTCAAACTCCAACAATGCACACATCAAACCTGCGCACTACACCCTGCAGTCAGACCCAAATGATATACGGATATATGCTCCACTTTCTAAGCCCTACACTCAATGCCCAAATATACATGTGCACGTGTATTCGCTGCATGTTTGTTTATATGCTTTTCAAATACAGCATTGATTAGTAAGTGGGCGGGACTAAAGTACAGTACGTATTATCTGACAGTTCGTTATAAGAATGTTCGTTCAATGATTAACGAACTTTACTGTATTCTGCATTCTGTATTCATGTTTGAATCTAAGTTATTTGAATTCCAGTCTTTCAGAAAAAAAAAGAATCAACGCTTCATGTCAATATCAGCAGCTGTGCCAAATAACACGAGCCCTATTTTAACAAATGTATTTCCGAATAGGATTACCGAGTAAATATTTAGAAAAATGACCCACTTTTTGTTTTCTTATACAATTTCTTTTTAAAAAATAACAAGTAGGTTTTAGTGTTTAGCACTTCAAACGTTAAGGTCCGGAGCATTTGTTAGGTTCTACATAACAAAATTGTTGAAAAAATCATCTGGAAGGAAAATGTCGCTTTGCCATACATGCCTCTGATCCGGACATTTACGAACGTGTTCAAGATGACAACAAACTTGTAATACACATAAGATACAATATTCCCTTTGAAGTCAACATATATAAATACTCCAGTCAATACAAGCATTGGCACGCGGTCCTGCACTCGACCTGTCCGACCGTCTATATTTATATATGTCATTTTAAAACATAAAGCATATTTGTTGTAAGATAGAGCATATTAAGACGTCGATGTATTTTCAGTGTTTAACATATCACAGAAATCCGCTTGCTTTAAGCCGTAGGGCGTTGAAGTGCAGTTTGTATTTTCAGTTTAAACTGACACAAATGTTTTGTTTAAAGATGTTTAACTTAGTTAAGTATATATAATCCGTCATTATCTAAAGTATCTGCACGTTGCGATGTGTTTACACGTCGAGGTTACGTATGGTTTGGACAAGACTCTGGCTACTTAAAGCCTAGTCGACGTTGCAGCGTTACCGCCTCTGTTGAGCTTACATGTCGTAATGTGTGACTCGCCTAACGGTCTACAAGTCTCTGTGTGGACGCTACACTTCACAAAGGGCAGCAAAGCCGTAGATCTAGTCCTGCTAATTATAAGACCAAACAGTGCTCTCTCACAAAGGTTTTTTGTCTGCAATGTAATCGCTGTTTAAGACGTTTACACGTTCAACAGTAGACGTTACCAGTGAGGTCTGTGGGGTGGTGTAGAGGTGATTATGGCAGTTTTTGTCAAGAGGGAGGGGAATGTATGTGTGTACTTGGAATGTGGGTGGGATGGGAGAGCTAAATCTTGTAGACAAAAGAGGTCAGTTCATGTTCCCAGCTACCACTCCACGACTTGGAGACGTTTTGGGTTGAATGTCAATTCTATATTTATATTCTATACATGCTTTTTTTCATGGTCAGTGTAATGAATATTGCGTGAGTTGAATACTATACATCCAATATTATCAGAAATGTATGATGTATGCAGTCTTGTAGGATCCCGGAGATGTGGTTTGCACATATGGCATATATGTGTCATCTGCGAGGTGCATGTTTGTATTTTGGTGAATTTCGTTATTTTTATTTCTTTCCCTCTGTCGAATAAGTGCTTTTGGCATTGATCGACTGTGAGTGAGGTTTGGTTTACGCCGCACTCAGCAATATTCCAGCAATATGACGGCGGTCAGTAAATACTTGAGCCTGTACCAGACAATCCAGTTAGCAACAGGATGGGCATTGATATACGCAATTGGGATACGGTGACATGTGTCGACCTTACCTTGCGATACCTTACGACAAGCATGGGTTACTGAAGATCAATCCCACCCCGGATCTTCACAGGTGCCATGTGATCAAAGCACACATAAAGGAGTGTGTAGCGACGACGTTGTCGTTGGTGCGTGGTGATGCAGTGGCAGTTCATTGTAATTTGTTTGTCTGAATTCAATCGTTAGAGCCTTCGTTATCAGTACAGTATGAACACATCGTTTTCAAATTCGATTAATTCGAGATACGTGATATACACCTTGCAGATGATTCTTACAATATGGAATTCACATTACCATCGGAAATATTCGTATTATCCAGGTTTCGAGATAAGCCATAGTGTGCCCTATCGGAGTGTTGGAGGACAGGGGGAGGCAAAGGAAACTATCTACGACACAAAGACAACGTTAACAAACCAGTTATGAATGTACTTTGTTTATGTCGACATTTGACATGAATACAAATGTGTCTGTTACACATTCATAAGCGACATCGTTTAGACATGAATGCTATTAATGCAGACAATCAGTTTATTCTTTACACGACGTTTCAGAGATATATCCGATGAAGGATCAAGAATTAGTTGTTTAAAAAATAAAAAGAAGTTGCTGTCCATAAAACGTGTCATGTATTCATGTGCGTCCAACTTCTAAATGCCTTTGAAAAACGTCATGAATAATGTTGTCTGTCCCTCATTCGTAAACTTCTAAAAAATACCGCAAGAAGCTGAAGTCAGCAAATATTCCACTGACCATTAAAAAATATGATATTTGGGATCACGCCGCCTTCCATGTATATAGCCCACGTGTGGCAAACAGTCATGTATGGCTTACATTGCTGTCAAAATGATTGACAGGGTCATCAATAGCTGCCATGTAGACGGCAGGTGCGTGTATCTCCTCTGTCGGCCCGGCGTCAATAGCAGGTCATGTTGTGGTTTATGGTGTATATGTTTGGGTTCACGATTGGTGATCTGACACTTGTATAGGTAGCTTGTATAGGTAGCTTGGTGTTTGTTTGAGAACAGCACTTCTCACACAATAGAAACATAGCGACCCGAGGCACAGTTGTGAAATACGTGGAACTCTTTTAGAGAAAATGTCAAAACCATGTTCATTGTATCTGATGGCAGATATCGTTTTGTTCAAGTATGACGAAGATATGTCTTTGAAAAAGCTTTCACTTAAAATGTATAGTTGTGAGAAATATGGCACTAAAATCATGAGAAAATCATATGAGAAAATCACTAAAGGGTGCACCCTGAGCGAATAGATTCATATTAAAACATTGAACCAACTTTAACTTGAATAACTGACAATAGCTGCCATAAATAATAAAAAGCATAATAGTCACAATTCTAGGCTTAACAATAGTCATGGCACAAGGTACTAATATTATTAATTACTTGAGATAATTAGTAATTCTGAAAAATGTTTTGAAACATTTATAAAGAAACTGCCAATAAGTTACTCTTTCCTATTTAAGCAGAACAAATACATGTGCGATATTGAAACGAGCATAGTATATTGTTTGTTGCCATTAAACTTGACTGCATCGAAACAATTACACCCGTTTGTTATATGACGTCACTTAAGCCTATTGTCCACGACCTAAGGATGCCGACAGTGGACAAACGAAAAGTGTTGTTTGTATTTATTTCAAAGCATCATTATTTCCCCATATTTGGTCACGTTGGAATAAGCGTAAATAACGAGTATATTATAATTAGCGGGTATTCTGACTGTCGTTTATACCACCACAGGGTATAATCTACATCCGTACAAACAGTCCAAGCATGTAACCATTATGACGTTGTGTTTCAAGATCAGTTATGTCTTCAGAATACTTACAGATAACGTGTCTTAAATACTTATCGTCACTATAACAATAATTTATTGTATTTGAAAATCACGTGAAATGTTGTTTTATACAACAAGTGTAAGAGACTAAACCCCTCCCATACCGATGAGAAATCGTATCTGAGAACATGATTGTACGACTCCCATCATACGATGAACATGTTCTTGGGTCGTTGTTTGATTGTAATAACACCGCATAGCAGCCAACCGGCAACTGTGTCCTTTCCCATCAGTGGGACATATCACGAAGACACACAAGTGGGACAAACATACACAATGCAAGGGCAAGTCATGTGTTGGTCTGAAACAAACGGGAAGTCCGAATAAGTCATTTGGGCGCCTGAAACAAACACAAACAGATGGTGTAGGTCAGAATTGGGGATTGCATTGGACACCATTTTTGTCAGATGCGTCGTGAAATGTAAACAAATATCTTGGAAGTTTCACTGTGACATCGACCGTTGTAGTTTTGACTATACGAGTTCTGAACAAGAGCTGTTTGATGCTTAATGTAATAACTGCAGAGGTAGTATGTTCGAGTCTACTTCACAACTTGTTAAATGACACCAAAGGCTGGAGTTGACGGAACATTGTTGGACAGGGAAGGGAGTTGACTGTTGGGAGTTGACGTTATTCGTATTGTCATACAGTCCTTTTTCATTCTGACTGTATTTGCATAGATTTAAATATGACAAGAATGCGACAGCCTCATAGGTCTCCTTTATTTCTCATTCAGATGGGTAAATCGGAAAGGAAATCGGCCATCAGGCCGTACTGAACGATATCAGATCATCGATTACCGATTAGTGATTAGTGATTAGAAATTCTTCATCACAGCTAACGCCCAGATGCGTGTGAACTACGTGTGACAAGTAACCAACCACACCTAAAGATTGATCCCAAATGTGTTTATGATTGATTCCATTCATCAAAATACCAATCATGCACATTTTCACCAACAGTCCCCCCATCTAGATCAAGAATCCGTAGGTCAATTAAGCTTGCAGCTGAAACGAACGAAAACTAAATTCTCCACTGGTTTTAAACTTGGGAATTAAAATTATTTAAAAAAAGTTAAAGATCAGTGGAAATTGTGACAAAGTTCTTCACATAAGACGCTTCCAAACGAGCACTGGCCAAATCCGCTGGGTGGCAACTATAAGCAGCCCTCTACGCACAGGGCACATCTGTTGGGTCGGGGATTAACGGATTAGCCTCTATAATCCTAAGATTATACCCTATTCTTCACCACGTGGTATGTCCGATTACTAATCTGCCTATGCTCCCGTGGGGATCTTGTGACGATGTGACGAAGTCACATCTGACTTTGAACTCGATACATGCCAATTACGAAGGCGATCGTGCCGAGTAAGTTCTTTCAGGAGCTAATAATATTTGCTGTGATTTGCGCCTGTGTTTGACGATATCGATAACAGAGTATTACGGATCTTAATGACCCAATCTCCGTACTATTATGTACCTGTACAACCTGCAACCTGAGTTGTACACCGATACGTATTGACTGTCAACTGATCGCCCGTATTGACGTTTTATGCTTCAAAAGGGTAGCGCGCAGCGAAAATAAATTCCTTATCAAAGGACTCGCAGATCAGTTAGTACTTGGTGTCTATTGGGTATAACTTTATGGTTATGCCTTTAGGCTTAATGTTTTCCGTGGAATGGCAAATTTATTGTGTTCTTTAACAGATTGCCAAACGAACCGGTATTGACGTTTTGATAGCTCTTTCACGAAAACGTCGAGTTGATTGTATACTGATGGCGTACAAAGAGGAACGGAAACTGCCGGCCAGAAGAAAGTATATGCTAGTGAATTGGATTTAGTCAACCTCTACAAACGTTTTAAGTCTGAAAACGGTCACGGGAACACAGAAGAGTGTAAGTCTAAGACACAATAGGAACCTGCATGAAATACGTCACGATATTGTGCTGGTTTCATTTCAGCCTCTTAGAAAATGGTGTACGCTTTCCTTTGTCCAGAGGGGCAGGGGGGCAGTTCGATTCCCCACATGGGTACAATGTGCGAAGCCCATCTCTGGTGCCTCCTGGCGTGATATTGATAGAATATTCATAAAAGCGGCGTAAAATCAGAGGTGTACGCAGCATGTGTTCGTGTTTTATCCTTCAAATATGACCAACATATGCGTTGTACAGTTATTTATGTTGGAAACCCGTTAAAATCATGTCAGAATTGTTCTTCAGCAGTCCATGTTTGTCGTAAGTGGTGACAAACGGGTGGTCAGACTCGCAGACTTGATTGACACAAGTTCTCGTATCCCAACAGCGTAGATCGATGCTCATGATGTTGACCATTGGATCATGATGTCTGATCCAGACAATTCAACCGCCACCATATAGCTTTATGATTGCTGAGTGCCGCGTAAAACAAGAAACCAACCAACCAAATTATGCAGATTAGTGACGATGCTCAAACTGTGTGAGTAAGTATGGTCACAGACTGACGCCACACAGCTTGGGTACCACTGAGTTCGGCGTTAAACAACAAACAATCACCTTAAAGCAAGAGCACTTCTAAATATATATACGGCCATTAAGGGACGTGAGTCACTGGTTATTCATTCCTCGAAGCAATTCAGCCTCGTGTCCTTAACTTTCCCTGTCAATAATTTATCATTTTTTTTCAGTTAACTACCTGACTTGTTTACGATTGTTTACGTAATGGCCTTACAATAACTAATGACAAGGTAATCGTTTTGGCATCAAGAACACGAAGCCAACTACTATTCACGTATGGAAAAATACACATTCACCAAACACGAATTTGGACCAGTTACAGCTTAGTGTGAAGGTGCATGTTGTAGCCTTCAGATAGGATCTTTGACAAGACAAAGACATTTGTCATCGCCTATTATAGATCGATTTCTGGAATGTCTCTAAGGAATTCTTTACAATCCAAAAGAGGATATTATAGCACTTTCAACCTGATAGTTGTAGTGAGGTACATTAAGCTTGTGTGTCTTACACAAAGCGGTATTATTTCCTGCCAAGGAAGTTATGGTTATCAGGAATAAATCCTCCATTAGACATGCAATACTGTCATCGCACACTCATATCTCATAACCAATGGACATGTCACACACACTATCCTGTTTCGTTTGGTAAATACCTTTGTTTGTCTATCGGCAAACACTATGCTATGTGAACAATCCTAAAACATTGTTTGGACTCAGAAACCTTTGTTTGTTAACTGCGGTGTAATATGTTAGGCAAACAATCGTAAGTTGGAGTTTTGTCATAAAGGGGGATAGATTCAGCGTGTTCGTGGTTAGCTTTCCAAGACCGGATTTCTACTCGTGAAAAATTGTGTTAGAATCGGTCTTCGACAACCCATGCTTGTCGATGGAGGCGAATAATGAGATCTGATACACATCATCATGTCCTATTTGCATATTTGGATGTCGATATCACAATCACTAGATTGTCTGGTGCAGACCCGATTATTTACATCGTTGGCAGTGGCCGGATTATTTCTGCGGCGTTAAACTCATCAATGCTAATGGGATTTTAAGATAGGGTGCAGTCACGTCGTACTAAAGGGGGGAGGGGGGAGGTGTAGGGGGTGGCACTTTACTTGTGGGTAGCCTTTCGGGTCAAGTGTTTCTGAATATATCTCGACAATGCTCGGTAAATAGTGCGTCGAGGTCAGTGGTTGAAAAGTTTACGTTCAGTCGGTCGCTACCCGAAATAACGGCGGTGGTATTATTTTCCTCGGTATTCTGTAAACAGTTTCTCCGGCACCTCTAAACTTATCTAGGGTTCACGGAAGACAACCAGCCCACAATGAAAAACGTTTTGTTTGTTTGACATTTGTTTTTTTATCGTCTCAATCAGCATTTGCCCACCTTTATGACGACAAATAAGTGATTTACGGATGATACATTAACCGGGTGTATTTACAGCTGATTGTAATGTAGGTCTTAGTTTTGCACTTTGGTAAAACCCCATATGCTGTGTTGCTGTACTTTTAACTTGGTACTTGTTGTTGCCGTGCCTCTCGTTCGTATAGTTACGGTCTGCGTAGAGCATCAACGTAACCTTGCGGCATTATGTCACTGAACACCGTATCCCAACTGTGTTGACCGATGCTCATGCTACTGATCACTAGATCGTCTGGTCCAGCTCGATTGTTTACAGACCTCCGCTAAATAGCTGAGTGTTCATTTAACCAACAATCGTTTAAACAATCATTTAAACGAACAAACCAATATCTTAGTGGACTGTAAGCCGTCATCAGCGAACACTGGTACGCCCCCACACACGAACGTGACTCCTAGCCACCCATTAATCCAGACCATTCATCGGCCGGATTAATGGGTATTCCCGTTGTTCCTGAAACAGAAACCATAGTTCAATGATGAAAAACAAATACCGGATACACAACAAAGAATCGCCACAAACAAATGGCAACCATTAGCACTGGTGAATGAACTGGTATGTGAATGGGTTCGTGCACTCTGAATGAATAACCACACTCGCGTGTTCCCTACGCTAGCGTTCCACAAATGACCCTAAGTGGCCTATAAATGATTTGCGAAATTCCAATCAGCATTTCGAACAATTACCCAATATTTCCCCGAGCCCGCACTCACACTCTCGTGTGTAGAGAAACGGCTTATCGGTTTCAAGGAACGCGCGGTGAACAATGAACCTTTGTATTTATATGTAGAGTTTCTTCCAAAATTGCGTGACTGAAATTCTCTCCTGTCCCGCACGAGGCCTGAGCACGAGACGTTAGCGCTCCCTTGTGGTCAGAGAGTCTCTGTCACCAAACTGACTAGTAGTTTGGTATGCGGCAGAGGAAGGACATAGTTGTACCATGCCTGTCAAATCTGGTGCTATGAAGCTGGATCAGTGTACCAATCAATCACCTTCCAGGTATGTGTTGATGAAAATAGCCCCTGGGGATGATCAGACTGTATTTACATCTTTAAGGTTAAGCTGGGTTTACGGCCGCTCTATATGGAAGTGAGGGGAGAGAGGACATGTGTAGAGGGTGGAAAAGAGAGAGAGAGAGAGAGAGAGAGAGAGAGAGAGAGAGGGGGGGGATAGGGAGAGAGAGCATAAACAACCCAGTGATTAATGTCATGAGCGTCGTCATACACATCTGGTAATCGATGACTTATGTGAACCATGTCAGCGAGGATGACCACCCCATCACGTTAGTTGCCTCTTAAGACAAGAATGTGTTGCTGACGACAATACCTAACCCGGATCTTCACGGGTTAGTACGCGTAAATGGTGTGTGTGGGGGTGGGTGTGTGCGTGCGCCCGCGAGCGCGCGTTAGTGTGTGTTTGCTGTGTGTGTATCTGTGTGTGTGCTGTGTGTATGGCTGTGTGGCTGCTGAAGATTAGGAATGATAACACTGCGATCATTACTTCATTTACTCAAAACGTGTGCTCTAAAATAATAGGCATCAAGTACTCCAACTAACCAAGGTGTTTGCTTGCAGTGTTAGGTTCCATTCCACTTATGGTGCTATTCTGATTTATCACGTGTCGATTCACACGTGACCAGTCACACGTGAAATCATCGTCACGTCGTCACACATATATTATGATTATTGAACTATTAAAATGTTAATTTATACATATAGCAGATACGTATTTCGTTCCGTTACCGATTGCACATTTTCATGTTTACCCGTTGCATCCATAGTCTTTAGCAGAGTCACATCTTCCGAACCGAGATAAACCCAGATATTCAAGAATGAAGTAATCACTTGATAAATTCGAAATTCCAAACCACACAAAACCCAAACTTCACAAAGAGCGAACACAATAGTGCTCAGTACCAATACCGATCCCACAAAGTTATTTAGACACTATTACACGAAATCCCAGCAGCTACTTAACACCTATTCGCGAAGAGGCGATAGGTAAGTTTGATCGAAATGAATTCGACTATATACTGTTACAAATGGAAACAAAAGCCGTTCTCACGGGACCAGCTGTAGCATGTGACTACTCCACCTGTTGGCCAAGTACTGCGTCTCACAACGCAATCAGACTACCATAACATTTGTTTATCACAGATTGCAGGCAGTGTGTAAAATAGCCACTGGGCGGCTAGCTCGTGACTAGTCACAATCCAGTCGAGCCAGTAATTCCCCAGTCACTTACCCGACTGACTGGTGAATTTTCAGGGATCATTTTGTAAATATATCACTCTCTCCGACGTGTTAAATGAAAACATACTTTTAGATCATGTAGTTATATGGCCCGATAAAAGTGCCCATCCTTTTAGCAGTGATTAAACCTGTGCCTGCATTCAAAATTTCGGACTAGTGAATTATTTTGTAGGCATGTGACCTTCACGTATATCTATCCCGACCGGCTAACAAAATTTGGAAAATGGATCAAGGCACTGTAGTAATATTGTAGAAGTGATATGACGGTGCCCACTGTTGTGTTTATGTCGGCGGAGCTGGTCTAACCCCAGGGGCTCGGTCAACACGTCAGTATCACTGCGTGCTCTCGGCGTTAGATACCGCCCAGGTTGGAGTAGCTACATGCAACACTCCCTGGGGACTGTCTCTCAAATCCGACAAAATGAATTCAAAGGCAAATCCAAAGACAGGTCTGAAATGATTTCGTAAGTCTTGTATGAAATTAACATCGTCCTTGGATCCATTATAGATTTAGAACTATTTATTATCTATGAGGGCGAAAATATCGGGGTTCCCATTTTTCATAAGATACACCAGAGCAAAATCACTCTCCTATCCAAAGTTCCAAGCGACCAGCCAGTATAGTAGCTCTGCCAGAAAGATGTGACGATTTACACAGTACACTCAATATAATGTACTAGATGTCTTAACTCTTTTATTTTAGATGAGCCTACACATCTAATTAAACATCCTTGTTAAAATGGTTTAATTTCACAGGGATATTATCCTAAAACGTGAAACACTGTTTCGATTTGCGTAGCGATCCTTTGTTTACATGGGTTGTGTGGCTCTACGTGCTGTCATCGAAGCCTTATAGAGAGCATACGATGCATTCGGTTTGAAATATATGTATTGTCATAAACCTTACTGTCACAGTTGTAGAGGAATATTTACGCAAGGGTGTAAAACAGTATGAAAACCTCGTCGAATTGCTTGCGTTATACCAGCGTTATACCAGTCTCTGCTTATTTATGAATATGCGCGTTTGTTTACAAACAAGAGAAAAGTATGGTCAGGTGATATGCAAAATAACCTCTGGCAGTGATGTTATGCTAAGCCTCACTGTGCCGGAGTGTGAAGCAAAATATCACTTTGTCATGGTGACATGACGTCATGAACAATGATATGACGTCACGATTCTTCTATGACGTTGTAATCTACATGCAGCTACGGTGGGTAGCCAGTCTATGTTTGAAAGTAGATTTGGGTGTATCTAATTGGTAACAGATGGAACCTCATAACTGTAACTTTATCATACTATGTTTACGCCGGACGTGCCTAATTATCGGTATATCCCACGCTCTCACTCGGGAAATAACAACATTTAGGGGCTCGTGTCGTAAACAGTATGACATGGGCACACATACAATATCCTCTATATGTTGTATACATGTTTATAAGAAAGCACTATCGATGGTATATATTTAAGTTTAATAACAGTCCCTATGTGCATTAATGTTGAATCAACCCAAATAGTTACATTGCTCGGACCATAGAAAATATATATCTGCAACGGTTCCCACTCAAATAATCTATGTCAAATATATATACCGTAACCACAGTATGTTCAGTATGCCAGGTGCGGTCTTGGTCCTAATATATTCCGTCACACTGATCATGACCATATTGCAGACTTATTTATTGTTTTACAGTTGTTACAATTGTCAGCGACATGTGTGTAGGGAGTTGGACAGTTTATCATGTCAAACAGTGCATGGCCTAGGATTATCCGACTGGCACTTTAACAGATATACCGAACAAAAGCAACTTAGGATCATTAATATTTTTGGAAATGTCGTTCGTTGATCCTTGCAGTTGTAGCTCCAAACATAACATCGTATTTGTGTTTGTATTTCTTGTTCACTTTTTTCAAGTTGTAATCTTGTACAGAGACAAGGTCAATATCTGTGTGTGTGTGCGTGCGTGCGTGTGTGTGTATGAGAGAGAGAGAGAGAGAGAGAGAGAGATGAAAGAGAGATATGAAGAAGTTAACAATAGTATAAACATCCAGCCAGTCTTGCCTAATGTCATCTCATCACCTTCCTTGGATCATCCTGCTTCTCTAACGTATGTCGTTTTCAATGTTCCAGGTCTCGCAGAGGGAGTTTCTCCACGTCTACGTCGTCCAGTGACGGTAAGTAACGTCACGTGATATCAGGGTTAGGGAACACCTGGTGTCATGACTGATTTTCAGTATTCCAAACATGTAAATTTCACAGCTATTACAATGTAAGTCAAAAGAAAATTGTTCTTGAAGATATTCAAGACTTCGTATTCTGTCGCACTGACGTTCTTTATTATGCATATGAATTAAAATGAAAATAGAAGCAGGTAATTAGAGATCGAGACGACCACGAGAGTAGATCTATATGCAGATGTAGTGTAAATTTCGATGCGTCAATCTTCACTCGTATTATCAAGAGGAAGATAGTTGCCTCACAGATATATAGATTTCGTTCTTACTAATTGTGCTTTATTAACATATACTGAACAGCCAAGAAACGGAACTGTTTTGTCAAGTTTTCAAACAGAATGCGTAAACAACACGAACGATTGCATTTTTTTCGAAACGTTTCTTTTCCTGTTCAGTATACTTTGGAACAGAGCTAATGAAGGCATTCAAATACTGAATATTGCCAGGATCGGTATCTTCAAGAACTTTATTTTCCCTTATTTTCATCACATCAACTTCAAAATAGGGCGGTGGGGTAGCCTTGTGGCTAAAGTGTTCGCTCGTCGCTCCAAAGACCCGGGTTCGAGTCCCCACACCGGCACATTATGTGAAGCCCGTTTATGGTGTATTGCTGGATATTGCTGGAATTGCTGGATATTGCTGGAATTGGTGTAAAAACATACCCAACTTCTAAACGTTTTAAGTGTCCATGTTCAGAGCAGGCGAAGGACTAGGTCACACAGGCCACTATTTGAGTTGTACACGAGCCATATACAACATGTCTGTTTGAATATCCCACCTCACAGCCAGTTTACCTCTCACTGTCCCCGTGTGCCTCCCGTGTGTATCAGAGGCTAGGCCTGTCTCGCCCTCGCCGACACATTCCCATCCTAGAGTGCTCCGAAAGTGGGAGGGGGTGGGACAGTCGCTGAGCCAACCTCAACAATGACCCCGGAACACATCGGCAGGTGCCATTGCCCAGTCTCGTTCACTCTTGTACTTATCTGCCTCTTACTATCATCCTTCCCAGTGACGGAAAATGGGTAGCCACTTGTTTGCTTGTTTGCTGAATTCTAACCCGGATTTTACGGGTCGTTCGATCATTGCGATCAACGTACACAAGTTCGGATCCTTCTTGAGTTTAATTTGTGATGGAACAACTTTTCGCAAGATGGAATTCATCGTCAGTCCTGTATAACCGTTGGTCCTTTATGAAGTTCCCCTCCTATAGTTGTCCAATTATGTTATAACCGTTGGTCCTTTATGAAGTTCCCCTCCTTCAGTTGTCCAATTATGTTATAACCGGGATACAGTTCGGACATTGACAAACTCACTCACTCATTCCCTTGACTTGACAGTGTTCGATCCCCGGCCGCGTGAAACCCAAACAAAGATGGTACTTGTTGTTACCTTGCCTACCGCTCGGCAGTAAGAGGACAACACAAAAACTGTTCTGAATATCGTGTCTGAGTGAATATTCATGTCACACTGCGACATCTCAGAAGACTAGTACTATACTACCTATCACTTAGACTCACTTGAAGCAGTGAACCCATCAGTTACAATCACGTGAAGCAGTGAACCCATCACTTAGACTCACTAGAAGCAGTGAACCCATCACTTAGACTCACTTGAAGCAGTGAACCCATCACTTAGACTCAATTGAAGCAGTGAACCCATCACTTAGACTCACTTGAAGCAGTGAACCCATCACTTAGACTCACTTGAAGCAGTGAACCCATCACTTAGACTCAATTGAAGCAGTGAACCCATCACTTAGACTCACTTGAAGCAGTGAACCCATCACTTAGACGCACTTGAAGCAATGAACCCATCACTTAGACTCAATTGAAGCAGTGAACCCATCACTTAGACTCACTTGAAGCAGTGAACCCATCACTTAGACTCACTTGAGGCAGTGAACTCACTAGAAGCAGTGAACTCATCACTTAGACTCACTAGAAGCAGTGAACCCATCACTTAGACTCACTTGAAGCAGTGAACCCATCACTTAGACTCAATTGAAGCAGTGAACCCATCACTTAGACTCAATTGAAGCACTCGCTATATGTTATGTATATATTGGGGGTTACATGGAAAATGAATTTGTCCGCTAACTTGGGGGAACCACCGGCAAACTTTATGCAGATGAATTGCACAAGGATCATGCACGAAATTGCTGAAAAGCACGTGCAAATATTGTGCATGTGAACAGCTGCGTTCAGATTTGTTGAGAGTTCACAAATTTTCGCTGCGTTTCATCATTTATTGGACTCATGACAATACTCTTTGCAACGTTACGAATTTGTTTTACAATATATCACTTCCCGTGTGTAAACGGTACCTTTATACAAAATGGAATATTTTGCAATGGCTAGTGTAGGACAGTTAACTGAAGTAAGTGCTTTTAAAACCTTTGATAGGTAGTATATATAAACGGCATTGACACCGACACCGACACCGACACCGACACCGACATGTACGTCGTCAGGTAAATACAATAATCTTGAACATGGCGTTAAGCCCTATATTACCTCATTTAATACCTCATACAAGTAACAGATAATCCATATTGTGACGAATCATTGCCTCTGTTCTTTAGAGCATGTCAGTGTTGTATCATACTTTAACTGGAAGCCTCTTTTGCTCCCCAAGCCTCAAACCAGGTTCTGGTTTCTTGAAACAAATAATTTTGCTCAAATTTTAAACTGAGTTTGACAATTTGAAACCGATGAAATTTTAACTCAGCTGCATTTTTAAAATACAGAGGCCCAAACAACTTAACCAATATGTTTACAAAATTCAAACTGTCTACTATTTTTGAGTTTAATATCAATTTCAGTACTTTATGGGAAATGCATTTTCTCAAATTTCTCTAACTGAAGTCAAAACTCGAGAAATCGGGGCCACGCCACCAGTTACTGTCTCCTCCTTCCCCGTCCATCCGTTTTGTACTGTTTCTCAGTCTAACAGTAGTCTACTGTAAGCTGCTAATTAGAAAATCCCCTCTGAGCCTCTGAGTCAACTAATGAGCTCTGTGTCAATTGAATATTTTCAAAAGGTAAATACACCGTCTTGGCAGAAGAAATCGAAGTTTACTCAGATTAAGCCGCCTAGAGATTAAACTTGATAATCCCGACAAAGGCACCTCACGCCCTGTACACACGAACTGACGGAGGGAGCAGTGTCGCATATGTGGTTCACGGGCCTCAGCTTCACAGACATGTTCGGGGCTCAGACTTTGCTTTGCCCCCGTCCCTTTTTCTTCGTTCATATGTTGGTTTTGACCTGCCTACTTACATTACAGGGAATTTTGCACCTTAACACATTAGCTGAGTAGCGCTTGTTAGGTAACAACGACGTACTCTTGCAATAGGTGCTCTTCCCCTACTTTGCGAAATAATTGCAGATACCTGATCCGCGATTGACACGGAATTTATGCACGTGTTTATGAATTGCTATCTAATGATTATAACGTAGAGTGCAGGGGAAAACTTCTGCATATCCTGCCACATCGATCCACCTGAGCACTGCACTACAAACACATGCAGCGGCAAGTCAGTTGTACACCTAGAGGACCCACCCCACTTGTTACAAAATTGTCAGATTTCTCATCATTACATCCTAATATGTATACAATGTGTATGATGTGTGATAAGTCAAAATTAAAACGCTTTTTCAAAATATTAACTTTGTCTTTTGAAAAAAAATCCCCAAACACTAGACGGATGTTTTTTTGTACGTCAGTTTAGTTATTCACTGTTATCATTTTAGCTAGAAAATAGAATAATACTCAAAATTATTCCAGTACATTTTTCATTATTAGCGTCATTTTTCATTGAGCAGACTCTGAGTCTTTACTGTTCCCATGAGATGACCTATCCTATGGCGATAAAAAAAAACACAACTTAAATTAGACGATATCAATTCCGACAATGCAGGGATCGTTGGTGACGGTATCAACAAGTGCGACTTTCAGCTAACGACTACACAGTCTGGTGCAAGATCGTAATGCATGTGTGTACACAAGGAAAGGGATTTCTCATTTTGTTGTTGAGCTAAACGACAAATAGGAGACAAACACTTCGTGAAAAAAGTTCTTTGTATGAAGAACAGTAAAGTCATCTGATTGAATGCACTCAAGCAAAAATCATTGTGCTGTATCGTCATCATCTTCTCAATGCGAGGAACTGGAATGTAAAAATACTCATGAAACCAGGAATCTCCTTATAGCATGCTATTATATAATATATTACGAGGGTACAATAGTTTAATTCCGTCATTAAGTAGGTACTTATATCCTCATGTTAAATTACTGAGTGAGTGAGTTTAGTTTTACACCGCACTCAGCAATATTCCGGCTATATGGCGGCTGTTCTATCACTACTGGCTGATAGTTACTGCCAACTACAGCTTTCAACACGGATACACTTATATCTCCCTTGACTATCTCAAACTACTATGACGGTGTGTTAGAACCCACGTTCCCCCAGATGGCGATTTCGTTCAATTTCTCTGGACCTCGCCTCATCGTCGCGTCTCCATGACACATCACAAAACATGTCCCTGTCCCAGTCTCTCTTTGTACTGTCAAGTCAGTTCCCCCATACATCACCATTTGGTTTCATAGTTATCAATACTCTTACAGGTTCACATTCATTGTCCAATTTCCATGACCCATTTCTCTACTCAAATATTTCAGAATCTATTCTTCACCCCATCTTCCATTTTATGACCCAGTCTGTCTATATTTTTTTACTCAACTTCACTTTCCTCAGTCTGACTATGCTCCATCTTTTCTTCACATTTCTGAGCCGAAATCTCTCTAATATGCAGCTCATCGTCACTTTTCTCTGTCCTCGTTACTCTACACTTGTCAAATTTCTCTGTCCCCGTTACACTACACTTGTCACTTTTCTCTGTCCCCGTTACTCTACACTTGTCAAATTTCTCTGTCCCCGTTACACTACACTTGTCACTTTTCTCTGTCCCCGTTACTCTACACTTGTCAAATTTCTCTGTCCAAGTCTCTCGAAACTGTCTTTATCTGACGTATGTGTAGCCTTTCCTTGAACATTGTCCATAACTTGTTTTATAAAGGTATCAGTAGGTACACAACGCCGCTCATATTAACTTTATTTTAAAGAAGTTTTATATCCAAAACACCCCCCTTGTTGCCCATCACGCCAACTTCTAAATGCCACTCTAAGATTGTTTATTGTTGTTGTTTAACTCGTCGTCATATTTCTTTTTGCCCAATTTCTTCATTCGGTCAACTTTCATCTTCAAAATCTATCCACCCACCTCGTTTTGTTATTTGTATTCCCAGTTTCTTCATACATCGCCCCATATTCACATATCTGTTTATCTATACCTTTCACACCCGTGTCAACGACTTTACAGATGCTTCTCATTTCATGCTCTAGCATCTTAGTATAATGTTCTCACACCCACACCTTCACCTCATCTTCCTCGTTCCTTCGCCAGCCACATCCGACTTCCTCACAACGGGGTTGACACGAACAACAAACGTCTTCAGTTTGTGCAAGTTAGCTCTTGACACATTAGCACTGTACATAGGGGCACATTGATTAGACGAGGGGGGTTCTGGAAGGGAAGTCACGACCTAAGACGACTAACACTCTACTGCTGGTGCCGGAGTCACAGAGACAATCAACATTCTTTACCATGTTTGTACTGTTTGGCATTGATTACCCAGACCAATTGACGCCGTGTACCTACAGTCCAGGGTTGCGGGTTATTCACGTGGAATCCCAGAACCAGGAAATAACCCGAGTGCCATATTAAAATGCTAAACAATATTTTAAATATTTTTTTGTTTGTTTTCTTTTTGGCAATTGAGGCTCCGTTAATGCAATATCTTAAAACAATTGTTAATGTGTTTGAATTATGTTACTGGTTCAGTTCTGTTTCTTCTCAAAGTATTAAAGGGTTTTACGCCATTTGTCCATTTGTAGCCATTATTCCAGCAATACAAAGACGGCCAGGCTTCACACATGAAGAGAAAAAATGAGCAAAGGCTTAATATGGGTTCATGGTTACGTAAAAATGTAGATTAATTTCTGTATGGTTTGTTCAATTATTTCATTCTGTTGTCGTCGTTGCTGCTGCCGCTATTGTTGTATAACGCTGCATTCCAGCTGTACAATGAAAATCTGTAGCGGACAAACCAGTGAATAATAGTATAAGTCACACCGGTGCCCCTGGGTAGGATGACACGCACTAGACCATGTCACTGTGTCTCAAAATCCTTTCCTAAAGTTGCCTCCAACACAAGCTCAGGTCGCACACAACCAACCTAGTCACAAAGTCACATCTCGCTGTTCACGAAATCGCCTTGTACCACAAGCTCAGGTCGTGCACCAACCAAGGCAGGAAGCCTGAATACCCGATTCATTAACCTCAAGTTGCTGGCGACCAATAATTTATTGCAGCCCGGAACCCAATGAAGCGAAAATGACGTGTAACAATAATCACTCCTGTAGTTATCCCATGATTATTTTAGGATTTGTTTATTTTCAAAATCTATTTTTGCAAAGGCGTAATCAAATGTGATCTCTTCCTGCTTGCCAGATAAACACCTGGCTGGCACGACCGCCTGTTGGATCAGTAAACTCATGCAATAATTCAATGTTGTCCATGCTGAAAAACTCGTTTGTCTTTGACTGACTTGATATATCCTGGAGGTGACCTCATTTTGTGCAGCGTGCGTCTTTCTGTAACGTTATTCAAATAAAACTTCATGTGATTTCCAAGAGGCATCATGACCGCAATTGATAAACCATGTTTCCTTTCTAAACCACTAATGGCTCTATATAAGGAATTTCCTTTTATGGTCAACACGTAATGTTAAAAAAGCATTTAAGATTTAGGAGCATAAGTTTATTTTATATTATTTGTTCATGATATTGGGCTTCGGGAGTGTTATAATGGTTAATAATTCATATTCCTTCGTGAAAAAGAACTGAACTTCAAGCATGTACTTGAACCTGGGTATTAAGCGATACTTGACCTAACTATTCGTAGTATTTACCAAGTTAATGTATATCCCTTAAGTAGATAGGCATGTCATTGATGAACGTACATTCGATAAAATACGAAATGCAAATCAGACCTTTTTAACACAACAGTCCACTAAAAGATAAGACACGTATTTTGTGGTTTAATATTTTATTGTAAGGAGTGGACTTCTGACAGTATTGCTGGTAGGTATGTGAGTCTGCCAATGAGTGAGTAAATATAGTTTTACGCCAATAAGGTTATGAAGCAGCTATATCTCGAACAGAACATGACAGAAGCGTGTTTCAGTGTCCCCCATCAGTCAAGGAGGATTGTTGCTCTAAGAAGCATAAAATTATACTCACTGGAGTGAAATCTTAATGACAATTAATTTGGAGAAAAGACCCATGCATGTCGACATTAATGATAATGATGATTAATTTATATAGCGCCTATTTTGAAAAGGTTTTTGCTCAATGGCGCTGGCAAAGAGAGTAAGAAAAGCCTATGAAAATGATATTGTGAACCAGAGGGTTTTTAGGGCTTTTTGAAACTGATTTCCCTGATAGTGATAGTGGGGTTGTTCCAGTAATGGGACTGCAGCTGAGAATGCTCTGTCATCCACAGTGGTTTTGGTGGTTGTCTGAGAGAGAAGAAGGCGGTTCCTCATTGTGTCACATATTCACAGATATATTTCTGTTTTCAGGTAGCAGCGTGTCTTCAATGAGCTCGAGCCGGTCTGACGCCGAGAGTGAAAGTGTTAGCCTGTCCGGTTCCGACTCGGACTCTTTGCTCCAGAACGACCCCACCAAGCTGACCGTCCTGTTCTATGCGGATACCCATGAGGTCATTCCACTGCTTGACCTCTATCAGCCTGTCCTGAGTTGGATAGACTCGGACCTTCAGCTCTTCAAAATCAGAGAAAGAAGTTCCAATACTGTTCGCGAGGACACACTCTCAGAGCACGTGTCCAGCCTCGCTATAGTTGTGTTCCTGCATGAAGAAGGTATGCTTGGTTGTGAACGGATTCAGTCAGCCAGGCGACATTTTGAAAAACCGCCATGGAAATTTCATCATTCCGAGCAGCTAGTGAAAGGAAAGATTAATCCGTATCCCTACAACTCACAAGAGTTTTACTACACGTCATCTGATCTGCCTTTGTGGGCAGTGAGACAAGTGCATTATGGAAAGGAGCACATCCGGTTAGTTGTGTACGCGAGTGATGAAAACTGGGATGACATGCTTGACTTCTACAAACTCATTCTGGGAGCTGACCCTGAGCTGACGAGAACAGACTTCTGTCTCTTCACGATCCATGCCCAGATACACTACAACGTTCAGTTCGCCCTGAAGCGTCTGCCGTCGACCACGTCCCCAAAGATCCTCCAGTCTGTCACGCTGCAGTTCAAAGTCGCTGAGGTTGGACATATTGTTCCCCTCTTCCCCAACATTTGTCGGCCGTTGTGTGACAACCGTTGGGAGACGACGGATCACGATGGCAACTCCATCGTGCTGGAGGTGACAGGTTCCTCACCCAATACGTCCCTGGACAAATCCTTCTCAAGACTGACCACGCTGGACTCTTCCCTAGACAGGTCACATGGTCAGATGAGTCTCTCTTCCTCATCCAGTAGCGTCTTCAGCAACAAAGACACACAGCAGGACCGGACACACTCTTTCAAAGAACAGATACAGAGGAACTGTTTCAAGGAAGCAGAACTGAGGAACTGTTCTTCTTTCAAGGAGCAGGCTCAAGGAACTTCCTTCCAGGAAAGGGGACAGGTAAGCTCCTTCAAAGGAGGAGAAGCGAGAAACCCATCTTCACTCAAGGAACGGGATCCAAAGAACTCTTTTAAGGACACAGATATGAACTGGTCGTTCAAGGAACGAGATCCACTGGTCTGCTCTTCCTTTAAGGAACAACAACAAAGACACAATGACTTGAATAACTCAATTCAAAGCAAAACACTTGGGTGTCCAGATGGGAATAGAAACTCTCAAGGTGACAAACAACACTCTTTGGTTCACAAAGATCATCCACATTCCCGCGGTGTGTACACAAACAATTCCCAACCATACAACTCGCCCGCTTATTATATAGATGCCAAGGCAGGTGACTCACAGACTGAGACACAGGGTTTCTATGTATGACCGCTGGTGATTTCATCATCCAAACAAACTCACCATTCTCTCGAACTGTGTCTACGAGTACCAGAAATGACAACACCTCAAGTGGTTTAACCCGCGCCGATAAGACTGAATAACTGAGTCGTTTCCACGTTCACATGTCAATCCAAAATATCCACAAAGATCAAACACGGTCTAATTTGGAAAGGATCTTTTAGGACTTGAGGGATTTCAAAAGCTTAATCTCCAGAAAAAACACCTCCTTTCTTTATAAGAAGGGATCCGTCCTGCCCCTATTACAGAAAATGTCTTGATTATACAGTAATAGAACAAGTTTAAATGCGCAATCCTTTTATATCGAGATACGCACAATCTATGCTTTCACCAACAGTGTAGCATACGCGGACGGTGGAAACAAAACGATGGAAGGACGTGTGTGTACAAATCAGAGACGCACAATCTATGCTTTCACCAACCAAATAGCACACACGGACAGTGGGAATAAAACGATGGAAAGGACTCGTCGACGGCAGAGCGTGATGCGAGCAGACAACAACGGACTTCCACACATTAATCTTGCCAGACACTGAAACGACCAATGGAACAAGACCTTGAACATTAAGTGCTTCGTCATTTACAGTAACCTCGACGGCAACGGGCGTACCCTCTATGTGACATTCTACTTCCGGGTCACATTGTCGATATAGACGTTCTACATCCGGGCCACAGTTTCGTTGTCGCCTGATATGCCCACAGCCAGTCTAGCGTGATGTCTAGACACAGATTATGTACACATATGTTTATATGTAAATAATCACCACCATGTTTCTCATTGAAACTAATTGTACAGTGTCATCATTGTCATCATATATTTATATAACACGCTCCTGTGACGGAACATTTCTTCAGTATGTGTCATTGCTTGTAGATTCCATTTAGGGAAATTCTTTTGTCACACTGTGATTCACGATCTGGATGTCGTGATGATTTGAAACAAGTGTAATTAGCATCATATTTGGCAGTGATGTTTTTTCCTGATTAAGATTAATTTATAAACAAGAATCTCAACATAATTGACTAATGACACGTAAGGTTATTCTGGGATTGAAAACTCTGACGGTGTAGAGAATATATATGCGTTTATATGTATTTGTTAATAACAAATAAGAAAACTGTTATTTGTGTTCTTCTCGATGACAATACCTATGTAGATTGTTACAGAGAAATCTACATTATATTGATGTTGTTTTGTTTTTGTATTGTTATCATTTGTGTATTAAACATTATATTTGAGAAAATACTCTTAGATACAACTGGAGCTTCAGGAAGTGGAGACAGATTTAGTTCGAAAACGTGACGTAATGTATACCTTCTACGGGGAGGTGCAAGGAAACATTAGTTATGGTCACAGGATTCAGCACAGAGTTGTGTCCCTTAGCTACCCGGTTTAATTACAAGGCTTGAACCTAGTGTCTGTCTTTGATACATAGTCAAACTCGTTACCTAGAAATTATTATACCCAAGCCAGATTAATCACATTTTATGAATAGGCAACTTCTTTATTGCAATAGGTGCTACCTTTCGGTGTAGTCCCTGGAACAGTTGTCTAGCAAATGATACAACGTTATGCACCTGAAGAATATTTCGGTTAATGCAATTGAGGTTGATGTACAGTATATAGACATTACTGATGCTTATTGTGATTGCAGATATAAGTATATCCATAAACAGATTAGGGTATCCCACCGCCCCTAAAAGTTCGGATGATTTCAAACAAGTGTAATTAGCGTCGTATTTCGTTTTGATGTTTTTCCTGATTATGACGAATTTATAAACAAGAATCTCAACATGATTGATTAATGACACTGAAGTCTATTCTGGCATAGAAAACTATGACGTCTTAGAGAGTATATATGCGTTTATGTGTATTTGGTTTTTAAGAAGAAGTAGGGAAACTGTAACAAAGACTGATTATTTTATATTTTACATAATGATTTGATGTTGTTGTTTTTGCAACTCTTCTTGGTGAAAACGGAGCCGAACCAAGGATAAATGGCATCAACAAATGGCATTCCGCGTGTTTGAAAAAAAACTATTTTAATCATTTCATGTGTAAGTGAAAAGGTGATTGGTAACACACATCAAGGTACGAATAGACTACACGTTTGTACTACAGGAGTGGGAGGTCTGTAGTTGCAGCGATTGCCATGTCAACGATTGCCATGGCAACGGCATGTTACGTCGGCTCCATACCGTGTAGATCGCGATTGCAATGATTCTGCGTAATCTGATCGCATTTTACTCCTGTTGTTTCGGATGGGGCGGTCCCCAGAGTCGCCTCCCTTGGGCGCGCCAGACACCTGTGAAAGTAGTGAATCCCAATCACCACATTATTATGTATATAGACTGCCAACGCCATTCTGATGCTATTGGTAGCAGTAAACACTTAGATCATTTCGGCATTGCCCAATGATACGCAGTGAAATAAATCACATGCTGTTCAAATCATATCATTCGCTCTCTCCTATTCGTTCCTGGATATAATCGACATGTGTATTTAATGCCAACGCACTCAAATTTAATTACATAATGCAGAACTTCATATTCGTATGGGATATTGTTCCAGATACAGTATTCGTGACAACTGTCTCAGGCAGGCTCAGAGATAGACCCTAGACGATCACACGTTTATTAAGATGCCATGGAATGTGCACGCTGTACATGGAATCTGTTCAGTAATGCATGCGACAAGCGCTAAACATGATGTGTTTGTAGGTGAATACCATACCCATGAGCATTCGTTGACGTCATAAGGTCTGTAGATAGTTGATATGGTAATATTCAAGCCCGAATTCTAATACTAACTAACTAAATTGTTTATCCTGAAAGCAGACCAGATTTCAAGATTTGGGAATAATTGAACATTGGTAACTCAAATCCCTATTTGTATTAATATCATCACTGTTATTTAACAGTCTTAACTTTATGTGATCATAATTGTTTTGCTAGTGAGAATGCAATGCTATTCAAGCATTCGGGACAAGTAAAGTTGGCAATACGTTAACAGTTGATTTTTCAAAATAAACTGTTCCTTTCAACAAATTCTCACAGGAATTAACATGTTGCATCCAGTGACGAAGATGTTAGAGACACAACAAGAGATTGTTGGAATTACGTCAGCGTCAACGTCTCCTTGATCCATGTTGTATCCGTCGGCTTAGCATGTACATCCGATGTTGAAGCGTCAACAGCACTGACGTCAACGTCGTCGACGTGTTTCCCTTGTGTCATCGTGAACTTGTCTTTGTCTGCATTTCCTGTGTTCTGGTCAGTAATAAATTCATATGCATATAAAGTTTGTGTTTATTGTGCATTGCAAGGAGCATGTTTACGCTGGTTACAAATTCCTAGCCAAGATCACATCGACTTTTGTGGTTTATATTTTGTTTATTGTTTATTTCGTCTTTTTTCTTCTTTTTATTTTTTACAATTAATTCTTTTTATTTTATTTATTCTTTTTATTGGGATTTTTTGTTGTTGAAATTATTGTTTATTTTGTATTTGTAGAGAGGTGTGGAGGAACACTACATCTCTCATTGCTTCACCAGTGTTACAATTCGAAACAATTGCGTAGAATGTGAAACGGCGCTGGATAGTCGTGTTGTTCAAACGTTTGCTCAAAGCGGCGGCGTTCAGGGTTTGATTCTCCATTTGGATGGAATCATAGCCCAATACCGATGTCCTGTGTCGCGATGTTCCCCAGTAAACCTGCAAGTAACTAAACAGCATCATACACACATAAAAACATAAAATGACTTGACTAAGATCTTTTATGGTTAAATCTTCCATGTGTGTCAAAGAATTAAAAGAAGATTTATCCATAAAAGATCTTTGGCATATATAACGACTTCTAAATGCCGCTAAAAGATATCAGAAAGTGACTTGTTTCCAGCGGCTAGTCATATCTTACATCATTCCTACCAATATACAGTTATTCCATATAATGTAAGTACATTAACATACATTACTGACGGCGTGTGAGTGAATATTTTTTGTACTGGCGTTCTTAACTCTTAAGTGAGTTAACATTTAAAGTCAAATCGGAATTATTTCAGCCATGTCATAATTGTGAGACATATCGTGATTGTGAGACATGACTGTGAGACACATCATGATTGTGAGACATATGATTGTGAGACATATCGTGATTGTGAGACATATCATGATTGTGAGACATGACTGTGAGACATATCATGATTGTGAGACATATGATTGTGAGACATATCGTGATTGTGAGACATATCATGATTGTGAGACATATCATGATTGTGAGACATGATTGTGAGACATATCATGATTGTGAGACATGATTGTGAGACATATCATGATTGTGAGAAACGAGTGTGAGACATATCATGATTGTGAGACACATCGTGATTGTGAGACATATGATGATTGTGAGACATATCATAATCGTGAGACATATCGTGATTGTGAGACATATGATTGTGAGACATATCGTGATTGTGAGACATATCATGATTGTGAGACATGATTGTGAGACATATCATGATTGTGAGACATATCGTGATTGTGAGACATATGATGATTGTGAGACATATCGTGATTGTGAGACATATCGTGATTGTGAGACATACCACGATTGTGAGACATGATTGTAAGACATATCATGATTGTGAGACATATTGTGATTGTGAGACATATCGTGATTGTGAGACATATCATGATTGTCAGACATATCGTGATTGTGAGACATATCGTGATTGTGAGACATATCATAATTGTGAGACATATCGTGATTGTGAGACATATCATGATTGTGAGACATGACTGTGAGACATGATTGTGAGACATATCATGATTGTGAGACATGATTGTGAGACATATCATGATTGTGAGAAACGAGTGTGAGACATATCATGATTGTGAGACATATCGTGATTGTGAGACATATGATGATTGTGAGACATATCATAATCGTGAGACATATCGTGATTGTGAGACATATGATTGTGAGACATATCGTGATTGTGAGACATATCATGATTGTGAGACATGATTGTGAGACATATCATGATTGTGAGACATATCGTGATTGTGAGACATATGATGATTGTGAGACATATCGTGATTGTGAGACATATCGCGATTGTGAGACATACCACGATTGTGAGACATGATTGTGAGACATATCATGATTGTGAGACATATCGTGATTGTGAGACATATCGTGATTGTGAGACATATCATAATTGTGAGACATATCGTGATTGTGAGACATATCATGATTGTGAGACATGACTGTGAGACATGATTGTGAGACATATCATGATTGTAAGACATATCGTGATTGTGAGACATATCGTGATTGTGAGACAAATCATGATTATGAGACATGATTGTGAGACATATCATGATTGTGAGACATGATTGTGAGACATATCGTGATTGCGAGACATATCATGATTGTGAGACATATCGTGATTGTGAGACATATGATTGTGAGACATATCGTGATTGTGAGACATATCATGATTGTAAGACATATCGTGATTGTGAGACATATCGTGATTGTGAGACATATCGTGATTGTGAGACATACCATGATTGTGAGACATATCGTGATTGTGAGACATATCATAATTGTGAGACATATCGTGATTGTGAGACATATCATGATTGTGAGACATGACTGTGAGACATGATTGTGAGACATATCATGATTGTGAGACATGATTGTGAGACATATCGTGATTGTGAGACATATCATGATTGTCAGACATGATTGTGAGACATATCGTGATTGTGAGATATGTCGTGATTGTGAGACATATCGTGATTGTGAGACATGTCGTGATTGTGAGACATATCATGATTGTGAGACATATCTTAATTGTGAGACATATCGTGATTGTGAGACATATCGTGATTGTGAGAGTTGTGTAATAAAACCAAACTTAGGCGATATACATACCTGTCGACAGAGGACAATAAAATTTCATGGTAACCATGCATGTACCCGAGCTTCATTTGCACCATATAACGAAGACACGTTCTACGATTAAAACCAGGATAGGAATAAATATACTTTGAATGACGTATTTTACATGCGCTCTGAGGGAAACAACCATTTCACACGACTTCACTAATTAGGATTGTTTTTGTTTGTTTCTTTTAATTCTTATGTTCATTTCAGTCACGTATACAAAGGAGATCACATTTCCGTGTTTAAAGCAGTTTCCAAACTATGAAAAAATAACGTGAACAAAGTCTGGGTATGCACAGCTCTAGAAAGTAAGTGAGACCACAGCACAGCACCAACTCAAATTAGGATTTGTCACGGCGGATTGTAACTCATCCAGCCTGGTACATGCATTTAACCAGAGGTTGTTGCCAGGGACAACGCCCTGACGGTGAATGTTGTTTGATGTCGCTGTGGGAAGTATGCTTTGAACTTTACGTACAGCGCATATTACACCATTCCTTCAGCAATTTGGACCAGTCAGGACCATGCAACGAACACATTCCACTATTAAAACCAGGATAGAATTCAACCCTGTGTGTTACAGGATATGATGGCAAGCTGCATTTGTGTATTATAGCGCGATGTACGAGAAATCTGGAGGTGAGGGAAGGTCCTATGTCAAATTAGTGAATAATGCAAAGATGGAGAATATCAAACTTTGTCTTGAAGGCAGAAAATTAATTGTAAATATAAAAACCAGTCGGTGATTCGTGTTGTAAGAAAATGCAATTATATTCCATAAACCGATGTCACCCGTACATTCTCCAACCTGTAACGGTTATATCATCCTATATATAATGTTGAAAGATGTTTTAACTGTACAGCTTTGGGTGATACTGCATCACGTGGATGTCTCCCGATTTCGATATGTTTTACATTATAGCAACATGCACGCACGGGAATGACGTAAAACAAATGTCAATAAATAAAGTGCGTGAGAGTGGATATATGGATATATGGATATATGGATATATGTGGCTACCATCAAATGTTTAGACTCATTAGTGAAAGTGTAGCGGCTTACTTGAGTCAACTGTTCTAAACTAGATTTGACAAAATATTCCTTAATGTTTACATGTACTGTTTACATATGAACTGATGATGCTACATATCCGTAAATCTAAATAGAGTATTGCCATCAGCTCAATAAATTAAGAAACTGATTGAAAATAGGCAAATTCTGAACAAAACCTTACACTAAAACGCAGCTGTTCATGCACGATATTTGCACGTGTCTGTCAGCTGTCTGATGCACGGTACTCGTGCATTTCAGCTGCATACTCAAACTGTTGGATCCCCTCAGTTGGTAGAAAAATTCATCTTCGATGTAAACATGTATAAACTGGACAAAATAAGCTAGGGATATTAGTATGTTTTTGACTGATATTTTATCAGTATGTCAATGAATAAATACTTCATTATTCATAACTACAAAATCTACATATATCCCTAACTATTTTTGTCCAGGGAATGCGGGAAACCTGGGAATTCACGTAATCCCTTAACGTTCAAGTTACAAATTATGGGTAAAATGCTTTTAGCCAATTACGTTCAGGATTGAGGTACTCAACATCATGTTTTATACTATCAGCAGTGTGGAATAATATTTTCTTAACTGTTTAAACTTGCAACTCTAAAAGTATTGTAAAAAATTCTAAGTGATTGCTATAAATCTTATCTTACATTGCAAAACAGGTCTCCTAATTACTGCAAATCAGAATGATTTGATATGCACATGCCTATATCTTTCAAACAAAACGCTTTCTCGGGTAAGTTCTGTTCTACATACCCTATTGTTTGAAGACGGCTTTTCTAAGATGAAAAACTTGTGCCCAATCCTTTTTTGAATGAATAAAATATGTTTCAATAAACAACACAGTGACAAACCTTTTTTTAATATAGGTAATTAACAGTTCTGAGCGAAAAAAGAAGTTAAAGAACCTGTTTCAGGTTAACCCTACCCTACTCACTAGAAAGTGGACTGTTCCATTATACCCGGAGGTGTTACCTTAATTAACCTTCCTGTTCTGTGTCTGTCAATCGACTGTCTGTCAAACGGGAAATAACCGATTCGCAAAATATTGCAATACAATTTATTTGCCACAAATACATTGATTGATACATTGTCGTTACACCCTAATATGTACATCCTGATCAACAAAGATGAAGTCTGTTTTCCTCATTAGTATTTTCATTATCATTGTGGTAACAAATACAGTTACTTGGGCCATGTGGGTACAGAGATTTCATGAAATCTCTGACTCTTTCTGGTATTACGTAAGATCCCTTCTTTCACACATTCCCTGTAACAAATAGTGAGTGTTTACAGTGAGTCTAGTTGATTGGTAGTATACTTTGCAGCTGCTGTATTTTCACGGCAACTGGTGCGTGACACAAGGCTAGCAGAGTCGCTAATAAATCACAATGCCTTTGAGACTTGGACGCTCATTTTTCGTAGGAATGTCAGAGAAATATTGTACGTCCGCTTCCTAGGGTTAATGACAGTGAAACCCCCAACTTCTCCTCACAATGCCTTTGAGACTTGGACGCTCATTTTTCGACGTACGTATGTCAGAGAAATATATTTTACTTCCGTTTCCTACGATCAATGGCAGTGAAAACTCCAGCTTCTCCTTCACGTTACAAGTGGAACTTTACGTAAACCTGTCCTCATTTTTCCTCGCTCTTATCGTGTGGTATAAAACCCGTTCAACACTGAGAATTGGAGTTTTAGATATGGGAGGGGAAGCGTGTAATAAATTTTATAGACCCAATAATATTTGCACCAACTTTTCATTTAAAAAATCCATCCCGCATGAAATTGAACTAATGTACCCTTATAAGATGCGACATCAGATTAACATTCGGATGAGAGCGCCACATCTTCAATACACTCTATGTACAATCATAACAATTGAAATAAGTATTTACAGAACTTATGATAGAAGTGAAGGCACAATTTACGAAAATCAGGAACCTACGAAACTCTGAACCCCGATTCTGAAAGCAACGAAAGTAATGTAACTACTGCAATATTTAATTAACGTTTGACGAAAGTGAAAGTAATTCTCGGTGCAGAGTTGTGTCCCTTGGGAAATTCAGGAACGATTCTAGGGTCAAATCCTGGTTTGCCCATGTATGTTTCTAGGTTTGTCAGCAAAATACGCACTCTCGTGGACTTTCCCAAAGTGGAAACATCTCAGAGCTGCGTCACGTACCTCCCATTATAACATGGGTGCACGTGTCTACATGTTGAGCCAACTTTGGGACTTGTTTATATATAATAATACGCCGCCATATACCCGGAATGTTGTTCAAAGCACGGAGTTCAACCACCTCACACACGTGAAAAGAAGAAATATCCCTTGTTGACTATAAAACGGTAGGATTTTGTTTTCTACCCGGCTCTCTGTAAATGTCATTACTGAATGTGCTCAAGGCGTTGATAGTTCCCCTCATCACTTGATGTCAGTCTCAACGTCATATCGTATCATCAATCTCAACTCCCTGGGGACTATAAACCTCTTGCTACCCCTACGTGCACCAAGTTAATATGGCTTTTTAATCGTGAGGTACCCATTCACAGCTGGGTGGAGTGGGGCACACAGTAGTTTGTCCATGTTTGCTGCACGTTGTTGTACCCGCAACTGGGTGTTTGTACGTATCATGTGGCCACCATCTGGTCATCTACCAACAGATTCGCAGGTTCTTCTTAAGTACACAGAGTTGTGCACTGTGCAGTTGGGGTTGTGACAACACGGAAAGGGTCTGCACACAAAGTCGGATCGATCGGATTTTACTCCCGGTGTCGAGTCTGGACTAGATAATTCAGTGATGGACATCATATGAGCATAGAAGTATTCAATTGGGCTTAACCGAATCAGCGGGTCCCAGCTACCCGATGTCGTTAGTTTCGTCTCTTACAACAAGCTTTGGATGCTGAAGGCCAATTCTAACGGGATATTGCAAGTACTTAGACGAAATGTATATGAATGAAATCGATTAATAGAAAGGTTCCAGAGATTTGAAAGATTTTACGAAACTTCTTTCAACTGTGAAATATACGAAATCAAGGCTCTGGTGACTGATGACGCTCTCAGCAGAACACAGGCGATATTACGGAGTTGGGGACACCGGAAATGTGTTCATACAAGGAACACATGTGAAAATCGAACCCGATGAGGTAAACCTTTCACCACCGGGCTACTCCACTGCCCGCATGTCGTGAAAAATAATCAGAATTTTTTGGTGCTTGGTGTTTGAACGTTGCCGAAAAAAAAACATCGCAAAAGACCACTTTAAGCATTTATTCACCGGGTAGAAATTGTAAACAAGAGCAGAAGCGAGTTGGTGAATATTTGATATTCCCCCCCACCCCCACCCCCACCCCCCCCCCCCCCCCCCCCACACACACACACACACACACACACACCCCACCCCCCACCCCCCTTCCCATCCTCTTTCCTAAGTTCTGGGCAGATATTCACTTCTCAGTAGGCACAAAAGCCTCAGAGATACATGGACAGTACTCAAGCATCTCAAGAGCGCAATACTTTTCAATATTTATATATATGTAGACTGAGTTTTCTAAGTGAGTGAATTGAACCAGAGTGGGGGAGTGGGGGTGGGTGGGGGGGTTTAAAGCCGTTTTTAGCAATATTCCATCAACAGCAAGGCGGGGGACACACACCAGAAATGGGCTTCACCCATTGTACCATGAGCGGAATCAACCCTGATCTTTGGCTTAGATATTGACCATGTACCCACTAGGCTACCCCCACCTTCCATCACCTCAGATCTATCGCAAGACTCGAGACCCGATGCAATGTGTCAACCAAGTCAGTCAAGTGGGGTGAGGTGGGGTGAGGTGAGGTGAGGTGAGGTGAGGTGAGGTGAGGTGAGGTGAGGTGAGGTGTAATTATTTGTATCCGTAATACATGATATAACGATAGGTAACTAAGTGCCATGTCCTCCTCGGGCAAGATTAACAGGTGTGACGCGATTTAGCCTCCAGCCATGAACTATATAGGTCAAATACTTCCGGGTCTCAGGACTGAAGGTATGTGAGAGCACAGCTGGAAAACTGAACATCAGGTTTTTTTCATATAATAGCGGTTCCCTGAAAGAGACCAGTAATCCCATCGCTTATAATTTATGCGTAATACTTGTCTAAATTCATAAATTCAAAGTGGCATAAGACTAGAAGTTATAATCTTTAATAACCGTCAAACACAATAATATCTTTACGGGGCAGCATATGGTTTGTTGGCGGATTACCTCCCTTTGATTATCACATGATCAAGGAAAATGGCGACATTGAAGCTGTGGAGGACGTCCGTAATGACCCGGTTCAGTGTTTTAGTTTTCAGTGGTAAGCTCAGTTCATGTTAAAATGTTTTCATAGCATTACGGAAAGATTGGTGACTCGTTGTATTATCATTTATACCATTGTATCTCGGAATCTTTCCCTGCTGTGCCCAAACAGATCTGTTGTATTGGAGAGGCCAGCCGTCACAAAATCTGCACACATGATCACACGGATATGAACATGTCACTGTTTACACGGATCACACGATCATGTAGTGACTAGTATGTGTCACTTTGTGTATCTACCACGTCGATATGAAGATTGTAATCCCTTATTTAATTTAGAATACCGTGGATATATGTATCTCTTATCAGTATGTAATTACCATCTTGAGATGATATTTTAATGTTTATACTGTATCAAGATTTGAATAAAAACTCCAGTTCAAGTGGCTAGATGATACAAGGATATGCCATCTATGATGTATTTCCTATATTTTCAGTATTCTGTCATAATATCATTTACTGATTTACATGGTATTCATGATGATAATTATAGTGTATCAATGCATTTGTATCATAACAAATTCCTGAATTCTTGATCACACTACTCCATGACATATGGTATAGAGGATGTCGCTCATTTGTTAATGAGCATGTTTTTGAATTGGATTACTGATTGCACATATAAGGTGTTATAAAACTCAAGTTATATGACCATGATTTCTGTATGAAATATCAGTGAAATGAATTGTTACATAATACAGGATTCCGTTATGATTGAGAAGGAGAGATAAGTCTGTGATTTTCCACTTACTGTTTTTGGACATTTTAATGATATACATTTTCAAAGAACTTGCTTACAATCTGTTAGCAATTTTGAGATACATTGGACACTGATTGTTACTGACACTGTCCAGAAATACTACAACTCTGAGTCCAACTCAATCTTGACGTATATGATTTATTAAACATTTATGTGATCATCACCAGAGATGGATCAGATGACACGTATATAAGCAACTGTCTGTGATAAGCTGTTTGTTATGTTCCTCTGTCTGTTCAGAGTAGCTGTCAATGCATGTTCAAAAATAGTTAACTTGATGAGTTAATCTTCTCCAGCTAATATAGGTATAGCAATTGAGTAATTTTACTTTACTTTAGTTATACACAACTTAGCGATCATCCTTAGGAATTAATTGTATATTCAGACAGGGACGAAGCTATTGTAATAACCAGGTTGACATAAAAGTCAGCAAAATGTTTAATGTTAGAAAACAAGTAGTAAACCAGTTTCTAACAAGCCAATCAAAGACAACATGCTGACAGTTGTCCAGAAATTTAGAAATGTGTATCTCTTCATCTGTATACCTGTTTGTAAAATATCGACAAGAACAAATATAGAATATTAGCTGACAATCACAAACCAGCAAACCTCATGTGAACAGAGATGACAGAATGTTGTGTATGATCAACTTCTTTATTTTAACAATGTGGCATTTCAGTGTAGGTTCTTATACTGTTTTCAGTGATGGGGTTGTACCAGTTTATAATTTTATATACAAGATACATGTACATATGACAGTGAGATGACAATAGTTAACAAAGATGGGAAAACAAAGCCTCAAAGAAAGTTCAATCATGGTTACGTTGTCATGATGTGTGTTAAGTGCACAAGTTATAACAAGTGAATAGATAGACACAAGGAGCACTATGTGCCAGGTCAGCGCATGTTGTAGTGTCCCAACAACCCTCTGATCATGTCTGTGTTATGTGTTTCAGCTGTGTTGAGTGTGTGTCTGGCCGGTCAGGAGCTGGTGATCACACATGCCCCGAGTTATGTGTCATTCCAGCAACAAGCAGATCAGCTGCAGACCAGCGAGGTGCCTAAAGTCCTTGCTCATACTCTTGGTTTGAAGACAGAATCAGTAAGTACACGACAGGCACAAGCGTGGTATCATATAGTCACTCGCCATCCTATGCGTGCTCCATCCATAAACAAAATGTACATGTTCTTTTGTTAACATGGATGCAAATTTGGAATTCTTATGTCAGTGTGCCTTACTTTCAACACAGCACAAGGGTTAGAAGAATTCATAGACTGCATGTGCTGCAAGTTTTCTGGGATTCCTTCAGTTTCGGAGCGTATTGAAGCCTTCATATTACTGACTGTCTCAACAAACTCACCTGTGAATAGTGAATAGAATTAGTAGTTAGAATAGTGACCTTCAGTATCCTGTTGCTGTTTTTTGACACTGACTATGTTCAGTTTGACCGTATGAACTGAGAAATGTTCTATATCCATGATACCTTTGGAAATTTATGTTGTTTTGTTAATCAGGAAGTTCAGACCAGAGGTTGGTCTTGGTCTTATTTCCAAAACCAATAATAAGCTTGTACTGTTTGCTACCCTGCCTGGTAATGGTGTTAAGGGGATAAAACAAGGAATGGTCAGTTGGATGTCGGTGTTCTGATTCTGAAAAGTGGATTCTTTTTAAACTGTGCAAGGGTATATCAGCAGTAATAGCACTACATACTAAGGCTGATGCGATTCACTTGCATAGTCAGTAAATCGACGCGTAGCCCTTCATGAGTTTGGTTCATTGTTCATGGTCATGGATACTGATACCATTCACAAGTCTCATAAATATGGTGTCACATTCTCACACGGGACATAGTTTAGTATTTTATTTATTACTTGCCCAACATTAGCAAAATAATATCAAACTAAGTACTTCTTTCTTGAGAATTCAACGAGTATGGTGACACTCATCTTTCCACGAGTCAAGCAAGGTGTAATACTATTGTGACAGAGGTATTAACATTGTGACATCATAACTGTAAAAACACTTTGACGTCATACGTATGGCATCACACGATGTTATTACACAGTGTGTAACAACTTTGTAAAATTATTAAACAGTGATATCTTCAATGGGTCAATGGGTGAGTAATAAAAAGGTTATTGTTGGGACAACTTAGCACTGTTAACATGTGTGTTCCATATAGTGAATTAATCACTTAAGTATAGTATTGTATTCTTGTATAATTATTTGTATTCATATGAGATGCATAGCATAATTGCCACATCGTGTATTCGTTGAAGCCCTTCTGTACATTTTATACAAGTGATGCACCTAGTGCAAACAGACCGGTACAAACCTACACAAAACCACACACAGATACACATCACTGTTGAAGCAAGATTGACCAACATTAGGTTAACTTAAACTCAATTTGCATTACTACTAATACAAAGGGTATTAGCCAAGTCCATGCAATGTATTCGGAGGGATGCGAAGTTGGTGCCCATGGTAACATCATCTTAAGTATTCTTACTTCTGTTTCAGGACCTGGGATGGAAGGGTTTGGTACAGGGCTCACTGTTCAAGAGGCCAAAGGCCAATGTTCTGCTGACTGTTGTCACCCTCCCTGACCAGCCACTGCCCCTTAAGAAACTGGCCAAGTTCCCAGTCAATGATGTAAGTCAACAATGCTGGCAGCTTCACTCCAACGTACATGTCATCAGGGTATACCTATGTGATGATATGTACATAAGTCCCAAAACATTTGATGTAAATTTAAGTCTACTAAGTTTTTGATTTAGGAGATAAACACCATGTGTTGGCCAAGTTCCGGGTGTTATTGACTATTTGAAGCACAGGAATGCATTTGGAACAGACGGCATCAGCTATCGACATTGTAAACAAAAATGTAAACCATGGTTGATGACACAACAAAACAGTTGTTTACGTGTCAGTACGCAGTGAATAGTCTTGCCCTATAAGTTGCAGTTTCCGGGAATCTAATACCATTTGTTCATGTTTTTCAACCAATCAGATTACAGTGGCTTTTGGTTTACAATGTAGTGTTGCTGTGCCTTTTACTGTATCACTAAGTCTCAGCTAGGGTCTATGCAGGTATCAGACGGAATGAAAGTCAGCTGTTTCCCTTTTATTAGTGTTGTGGAGATTGGCTCACCCATTCTCCATTTATGATGATTATGATGCCTATTTTTATAATTGAGAATGTAACCTGAGTTACATAGAACTTTTCTGTTCTCTATACATTATATCAATCACTGGTTGCATGGTGTAACCATTATGTTTGGTTAATTGTGTTTTTAACACAACCTCCTCGAGTTATCAGTATGCTCACTTCTCTTGTTTCAGGACGTGGCCTTTCCAGATGTGGAAGGTGTGATGAACTCCTTGCAAGGGATGTTCCTTGAGCAGAGCCCTCTCATGCTGGATCTACATGCAGACAACAATGTAAGACCAGTTACGCACGTGTACAGTCTAAGTAAACTTAGTCACAGTACTTTTCGTTACACTCCACCACTGAGTCTAACAAAACCTTATGGGAGATCGCGTCAGGTAACCTTTGAGATTGACCAATCAGAACACAGCTTACCAAATCGCGAAAGTGGACATTCGCACATACCTTTGAACTTTTTATCTCAAAAAGGTTCATACCCGAACGATTCAGAATGCTATTTAGCTTATGCTGGCTTCCAGGTGATGCACACTGCTTACGTACAACCATGACAACTGCGAGTAAACAGTCACTGAAAATGGTGTTTTTGGCAATGTTCAAGGATTTCATCTTGCGGAAATATTAGCTAATGGTAACCTTGTCAACAGAAACCCAAAAGCGTATATACTGCAGGTCAAGTAATTGTGTTATATGCGGATTTTTGTTTGTGGAGAGATCTGTGTCAGTGGCCTGAATATTTTGAAAGTACCTCCGATCCCAAAACAGTAGCCGTGTCTGATTAATTAAATCTATTTAACCGTCTCGCGTTTGATTGGACAGTCATTGGTTGCTCGAAGGTTACCTGACGCAACCTCCTACTAGGTCTTGTTAGACTCAGTGATGGAGTGTAACGAAATACACTGAGACGAAGTTTACTTAGACTGGCACTTGTAGGGATTTGTTCCTATAGCAGAGATGACAACCTCTACGATTTTATCATAATCACTACAGATTTTAGCCTCCAACCACACACTTGTAGGGTTTGCTCCCATAGTACTTGAATCTAGGGAACCTACGTCTGTCATCTGGGTAGCGTTATGACAAGCAGCTCTTCCTTGATTTTCATGCTAAACTTTGAGACTGGCCCTTGTAGAATATTTATTACTCAATCAAGGTTTGATTGAAGTAAATGTCTGTCTGTGACAAGCGGAAAAGTTCACAACATGTGACTTCACAGATAGTCAAAGCCCATGTCTAGTAAAGGTCTGTTTGGTCTTCTAAGTTTAGCTAATAACAGACCTTGGTCTAGATTTTCGAGGCTCTCTAAGCGCTAAGAATAAGATCGTCGTAAGTGCCATTCATTATCAGTAACTTGTGGCTATCTTAGTGCTACGACAGCTTCGAAAATCTAGGCCCATGGTTCCAGTGCTTAGGTGAGTATAACTCCCACGCCCCAGCAATGGCTTACAGGAATCATAGTGCTAGGTTGTTCTGTACAACAGCATCCACTTATGACACTTATTATACAACAGATGATATTGAGAGCCATGTTTTGGCTAGTAGACTCAAACGGTTTTGGCAATGGACTTTCATTGTATTTCAGTGGACACCTTGGGAACCTGTTATGCCCTGAAAACTATACCAAGGACCATCTTACTATGCAGATTAATGTAATACCATTGAATTATATTGTATGGCCAGTATTGGCCACATTAATATCCAAATGTTGTATTGATTGTGTCATTTTCCTTCTCAATGTAGATGTTTGACTTGAAGACAGAGGAGCAGCTGTTTAGGAAGTTACCAAATTCCATCCGCAAACTCAGCGACCGTCTCCTGGACTCAGACTCAATCATCCATAAACTGTCATCTGGATCATTGAACATGACCTTGAACTCTGACCTGTCCTTGATGAGTGAGATGCAGATGATTGCTGATGTTATGAAGACTGTGAGTGTAATGCTCAGTGCCTCTATACTACCATTGTTTCAGTTATTTTGTGGGTTAAGATCACTGAGGAGTCCTTGGGGCTACGATGATGAAATATACCCTATCAGTATCAGGTTTTGGGGACGTTAGGACATCCTAGTGCTTGAAGGTGTTCTCTTGTCGTGTGGAAGGTCCAGGTTCGATTTTTCCACACAGAATGTGTGAAGCCTGTTTCTGCTGTCCATCACTGATAAAAAGTGATATTGCCAGAATTTTGATAAAAGTGACTCACTCTCTCACTCTTAGAATAGGGTAGTTATTCTAATGTCCTGAGCAAGCACTAGTTGCGTGGATATGTGCACTATATAAATATCCTATTTATAATTTTAATAATTATGTTTCACAGTTAGATGTTAATACTTACTGGAATTTGTATGCTCCTCAGATGTCCGAGAACCCCAAGATGGTCAAGAACAAGACACCAGATCTCTTCTCCTTCACAATCTATGGCCTCCGGAACGTGGCTGATAAACATGGACCCAAGTCAGAACAGGCCAAGGATGCAACCAAGATGGTCTCAGACTTTGTAGATCATGTAAGTGTAATCATGTCATTAATGTTAATCCTATTTGATGATGTGTCTCTGGTATGTCCCATCAATTAGGAAATCACTAATTATCTAATTTCTAAGTATCTTCCAAACACAAGAGATATTTTAATGATAGAGCAGGATTATGGCCATGTCGTGACCTTGTGCTACAGACTGCATTGCCATCAGTAGGCATTGCAGGAACCTTTATACCTGTTGTTGTGATCATTTCAAAAAGTATTTTACATGGGCCAAACACATCTGTTATCCAAAAGTCACCAGTTCATTTTGTATCAATGGTTTATAGTGGTAGTCTGATTAATGGAAATAATCAAAGATTGGTCGTAATGACAGAATGACAAAGCAATCGATCGTGTTTTCTCATGATTGAACACAAACAGTTTTGGAACACTTGTTTGCAATAACATTATTTTTCACAAGGTACGTTTCATAACCACTACAAGCTCATTCCAGCTTGACCCGTGAAGGTCCTGGGGTAGTATAGGCTTGTAGCAAGAGGCAACCAACGGGATTGGGTGATCATTAGATAATGGTGATGTGTAGAAAACAATATGATCGGAAGAGCCTTTTTTATTGTTATAAAATTAATTGATGTCAAGCAGGCTCAAGTTCTTGATCATGTTGATGTTAGGATATCATGTGTGTGTGTTTTGGTTGCCATGACAACAGTTGCTTGTGTTTCAGGTGACTGACCACTTCAAGTCACTGTACAAGGACAACGTTGTGGTGGAGGTGCTCAGTGCAGCCCCAGAGAAGGGACATGTCCGTAAAGTCCGCAGTCTCATGGCCACAACTCCTGCCCCAAGTGTAAGTGGTCAACACAGAATGTGAATGATGTTCAGCATTGTTGGTGAAAAAAACTGGAGTATTATAGGAATTCATTGATTCTAATTTCATGAAGTGTCCTTCACTTCTGTTTGCCAGTTTGATTGATACTCTACAAACTTTAACATACCAGAATGGGAGCAGGGGCAATGTGGACATCATAGTGGCTAGTCTTACTGACTGTGATTGTCAAGTTCAGTACTGAAAGACTCATTGACACAGAAAAAAAGCCCTCTGTGTATGGACGGAAAGTGTGTCTTCATGTCCATTAGTGGACAGTGGGATAACGTCATGATTGAAGCGTTTACCTGTCATGCTTAAGTTTCAGGTTCTGTTCCTACATGGGTACAGTGAGTGAAGCCCATTTCTGGTATCCTCCACCATGCCATTACTTAGATCTTGCTAAAAGAGGCATAACACCACTGTCACTCCCCTACGTCCTTTAAAAATGGTGTTGATTTGGTCTCTCTCTATTAGGAGTTCTCTCCCTTACCATTTTCCGTTGCTGATGTTTGAAAGGTTGGTAGAATGTTAATGTAAATTTTGTTGTTAAGGTGGAATATGATGTTTTGAAAGTGTTTGCTTGCAACATTGAAGGTGCAGGTTGTATTGTCAGTTTGAGTGATGAGTTGTGATGCTTTTTCAGTATCACTAGCTCACTCCTGTCTCTGTGGATAGTTTCAACTGATTTAAAGAATATTTCTCGCTTTTTTGTCTATCAAGTGACGGTCCTCATATCCCTGTAGGAATGTTACAAATAACAGCTCGACACCCCATTACAGAATCTTGTTTAGAATGGCTAAGCATATCAATAAAGTAGTTTATTACCTACGAAGGCGAACATATTGAAGTTCATAATTTTCAAACGATGCCCTAGTGCAAAATATCACTTTGCCATGGTTACATGACATCATGAACATTACCATGACATCACGGTTCTTCTGTGACATTGCGTTCTACATGTGGTGATGGCAGGTAGCCAGCCAATGTTTAAAAGTAGGTTGGGGTTTATTTTCCTCAATTTAACCACTTTGGTAATAAACAAAATATTATATTCGTGTCCATAACATAAAATGCTTACAACACTTATGCCTAAATATTGGTATATCCCTCACTCTTACTCAGGAAATAACAAAATTTAGGCACTCGTGTCATAAACATGGTATGACACGGGCACTCATATAATATCCTCTGTATAATTTGACATTATTGCTTCAGTGTGTAATGTTAAGTTACCCCTAAAACTAATTACTATTTTCCTAAACATATTTTGCTCATTTGCCTAACAAATTGGCTGTAAGGTCCAAGGAATGTTGTTTTGAGGTTTCCTAGGTTATGAAGAATTTACAGCCTTCATTCTTTCAACTTTAAGTTTTTCTGGCCACTGTCCAAAGTTTTTAGATGAGCCAGTAATATTATTAGCTACTCTCACAGAAAACAGCCAGGGTTACCCTTGGCGGAGAAGACCTGCAAATGGAACACAGTGTGAAGTGAAAATGCTCAAAACAATAGCAAACACTCTGATGCAATAAAGTCACATGTGGTCACTAATCAAATCCACACAATTTCAATGCTATAGGTAATTAATGTAGCTTGAATGATTTCTGATTTCAAAGTGATTTGAAAGTTCATATGATAACAGTATTTAGGATTCAGACTTAAAGGTGTATAGCTGAAAAAATAATTATTAGTTATAAATCAATTGTGTTTTTAAGTTGTTTGACCCCCCAATGTTTATGTTGACCCCCTCTAAAAATATGCAGAGTTACCCTGACCCCCAAATATAAATGTATAGGGGGAACTCTGAACAACGTTCTCACTTGTTTAGTTCCCCACACAGCTTGATGACTGTGATGACTTTCAGGTCAAAGTAATTCACCAACTTAACAGAAAAATGTTTGTGGACTTTGGTTGTAGGAAATCTGTGATTCTTTTCCTCATGTTTTGTGTCTGCCAGAGCAGGGAGCAGGAGCCCAGGCACCTTAATTAGAAGAGTTATCTCCCTTGGACATAACAGGCCGCCATGATAATGTATGTGAATCTTGATTTGCTGGTTATGCTCTTACTAGGGCTGTAACGAATCAGTTTGCTTCATTGATGACCATTATCACTATTTAGATTCCTTATTGAATACCATTTTGAATTATTTCCATCACATTCATTATTTTGACCACAACTCGAGCAGTTTCAAGCACTGAAATAAAGCGAAATGTGTTTGATGTGGGGCTAATTATAAAACGACAATTGTTTCTAGTAGACAATGCCATGTTGACTATGGAATTCCTGATAAAAATGCTCTGAGAGTCAAGTTAAATCTGACGTTTTTACTTGTATGTAGAATTGGATTGAGGGTCCGTTGTTGAAAATCGAATCTAATTGAGTTCTGGGTGAATCGTTGCAGTCTTAGCTCTCACATTTGTCAGCACCAGGAGATTGTGTTTCACCACATTGAATGTAGATTCCTGAAAACTTGTTTATTTAGTCTCCTGTGGCTGCAGCAGCTACTTGTTGTGAGTTGTGATTATTTACACAGACACTAACCTGTTATTATCAAAGTCAGGCTGATGGATGTCACCAATTGTACATGCACTACATGGACTGCAATGCTAGGCCTCTGACTGTCTGCTGTTTGCGATTATTGTTTTTTTTACGACAGTCATGCACTCCGTCAGTGTGTGTCTGATTGCTACATCACTTGTGTACAATGGTTGAACATGGATACCCTTTTCAAACAGAGTATACAAATTTCAAGACAACTATTATTTGTTTTATCCTTCAGTGGGGTGGGGTAGTGGTTAGAGAGTTAGCCCCAAAGACCTGGGGGTTGCTACCCCACCATTTCTGGTGTACCCCGTCAGGATACTGTTGGAATATTGCTAAAAGCAGTGTAAAAGTAAACTCACTCACTCATTCAATAGTCAAAGTCTGCAAGAGTAGCTACATCTACAAGTATGTCTTTAAACATCTTTTGCTAGTACATGTCTTGAGATCAAACAGCCAACCTTCCACTCTCTAAGCAGCATCCTCTATCGACCCAACCATAGAAGTAGTCACATCAGCTAAATGATGGTGCTGCTTAATGGTGAAGTTGACCAGGTCGATCCAGTTCACTGATACAATGTATGAAACCCTTTACACTATAATAACAGCGTACCAAGCTTTGATCTGGCTGTTATTGGTAATTCCAACAGTGAAAGTAAACGTAGACTCAACATTAAACCTTACACTGCTGTACTGAGTTTAGCAAACCCTAGTCGAATGTGGCATGAGCTAACCTTTGAGCGACCTGTGACCATCCAACCAAGTGTGAGATAGATGAACAGATTTCGCCAACGGAACGGATCAGAGTGAGACAAAGGCTACAATTTAGGGTTCGGCAGGGTTTACAAAATTTCCTTTTTCCCGGTCACTGAAACTGATCTCTCAACAAATGAACATCCTAATAAAACACAGATATTTGACATGCTGTATGAATACTTAAGGTTTCTGATGACATGGTTACTCTTAGACTATATTTCCGCAAGATGATATCTTGGAAAATTGGCAAAAACGCTATTTTTAGTAACTGTATACTTGTGGTAGTGAATAATGGCACCTCCATGTGCATCACTTGGGAGCAGTTGTGTGGAGAATAGTATTTGGAATTCTGAGTACAAATATTTTCAAGTTCACACAGTATATGTGAATGTTAACTGTCACAACTTGGTAAGCTTATTGGTCAGTTCTGAAGGTCAGGAGATGTGACTCAGCAGAAGAACAATGGCTCTAAATTATTATTATTCCTAAATGTAAAAGCTGTATTATGAGCAGATATGAAATGTAATCCAAGATTATATGCAGTTTGAAACCATAGGGGGAAATTATCTAGTAGTACACGGACATGCATTATTTGATTGCCCGAAATTAAAACTGACTTGTCCCGGGCATCGGGTGATGGGATTTTTGAACCCCTGCTCTGTATAACAGTGCAAGGAGTAATACTGAGACTAATTATACTTGCTCTTTCCCACAGCATCTAAGTTTTACAGTCTCTGCTTCTGAATCTGCTGGTCTGAATGTGTCTTTAAACATCAAATTCAGCAGAATGTTTAATTGTCTGATCTGCATTATGCCTCTGTTCATTGCATACAGCAATGTTTCTCTTTTGTCTTGATAACGATGTAAGAATCTACCCTGAAATGTTGCTCTATGCAACTAACAAGATGTTATCCATAGTGTCATGTTTCACTATTGAAATCAGATGAGTGTCGTATGAACCATCATCACCAACTAGATCAACAGAATTTTAATGGACCCAGGTGTCAGACTATTAGCTTTAGTTACAGTTTAAATTGCTCAAATTGCAGTTGCAGTTTGGACAAGCAGCTTCTTCACCATGTTTAACAGTTTGGAAGCAGTCTCAACACACCACTAGAAAAAAATAGATAATTCATGGGGTTCTTGCCAAGTCGTTTAACATCTATTTAACATTTGATAACTAGATACATTTACTGGTAATCTGTTGTCATCTTAGACTGACAATTGTACAGGTAAGTGTAAACACTACGAAGGCGTGGTCCAAGTCACTGACAGCACCTGATTAGCAAAACACACATGTTGAGAATCAGGACTGGGCCAAAATCTGATTAATTGGGGTGTTGTTTATCATGTGTGTAGACTTGTGTATATAAAACTGCATGCAATTGATTAATGTCAGTACATGCGTGATCAGACGACATGTTGTTTGTGGTAAAAAAACCTGGAATCCACGAAATCACCTTTGGCTCTGTTCCTTGAAATGTGATTAATGAGACAAGTAGTTCTTGAGGATACGGAACTATGTGCCTTTTCGGAGATGAATTGTGAAAAGTGTGGTTCAAAACCTTTATTCTCGTATGTTGTTTTTGTTTTTTGTTCATTTATCAGATGTCAGAATGTTGTATTCAATGTTATATTGGTGTAAAACATCCGTTTATGATATGTCGTGGTTTCAGTAAAATACATATCACGTTAACCCAGCCATCACATCAAAACATTAGTTGTAGATATATATAATTAGTATTACTTGAAAATGTTTATATTTCCATTTGCAAACATAGGAGTTGGCACTAATCTCATGGGTGGATCCAGGAATTTTGAAAGAGAGGAGTTCAGGGGGTTCGAACCCCTACAGGCACAAGGGCCCATCTCAACGATATTCTATGCTTTTTCATGTGTGTTGAATATGTCTCATCTATTGATTGACATCTATTTATCATAAAGTTGATGTTGAGATAAGTAAAAGTGTATGATATTCATTGAAAGGCTTAAATTAGCCATTGTATTAAAAGTCTCAGTATATATATATGTGTGTGTGTGTGTGTGTGGCAACCAGATGATTGACAGGACCTGATATCACATGTAAATTGTTATGATATGTCATTTTCTTCCCCTGTTCAGTTCCCCTGAAGGATTATCTTATCTTAGCTGATACCTCAATCCCCCAGCCCAACCGTGACACCCGTCCTGACACACTGTTTGAGATGATCCCTCCTACTTGTTTCTTTTCATAGTGATAGTGAACCTCCTTGATAGTTTCATCATTAAAGTTATTATATCTTTTACACCAGCTATTGTTTATGATTAATGAAGCTAAGTTTAATTTTGAAATGGGCATTTAAGAAGTTTTCTTTTTAATGCTGTATCATCGCACTCTAATTTGCACAGTCATGGTCACTCCCAAATTACTCGCTTTGGACTTTGAAAAAAACTCCATTGCTCATTTCTGCACTAATCCCTCCCCAGTAAAGTCCTTTTTTCACGTTTCCTATCTCCCTACCACTGGAACTGTAGTTAGATCAAACTTAGTTTAACAGATATTTCACACTTTCACATATTAATTTCATGAATTGTAGATTGAAAAGTGAAAACGTTTGTTTTTTTTCTATTGCCAACAATATTTTACTTCAGCAATGCCAACCAGCCCAACAGTTTCTTACTACAAAAGCTGTTACAAATTTTGCAGTTTTAAGGGTTTTCCTATATTTATGTTCATAAGAACTAGTAAAGTAAAAGTGTCCATTTCTCAAAGTCTAATTCAGGAGGTTGTACTTACTTCCACTGGGACCTGACAGGACAGTGTATGGATCAGAGTCATGCTTCTGGATGATGTCAAATATTCTTCTTTCAGAAGCCCAAATCAAACGATTTGAATCTGGCAGATGACTACAGTCAGCAGTATCCTGCTATCTTCAACATCGTCCTGTGGCTGATGGTGGTGCTGGCCATCGCAGTGTATGCCATCGTCTACGGCATGTGGTACATGGACCCCGGTGTGGACAGCATCATCTACAGGATGACCAGTCAACGACTCAAGAAAGACTAAATTTCAAGTTGATCCATCATGTTCCTTCTGTGTCCCTGAACTTGACCATGGTCATATATATTTAATTCCTTCAAAAACAGTCTCAAAAAATAGAATTAGATACAAAGTATACTTGTGTATTTTTTATGTGTGTGATTTTAGGGTTATCATTTCAAAGGGAGGTAACTCTTACTACCTTGCATGGATAGACTGGCTGACCCAAATCTCTGAATGCGGAGTTGCTTGTCGATGTTTACAAGTTAAACTTAATGCCTATTTCAAGTTGTTGGGACATTGAAGGAACCAGAATATTAAAACCCATCACACCTGTGGAACAGACAGGCATATGCTACGCTTGTAATCATTCCAACAAAGTATTATTTCATTTATGTGACGGTCTACATTTTGCGGCGATCTGTTTGTGTCAGTCTACACCATTTGGTGTACATGTAATGATCCAGGGTGTAGTTAGCTGGATGCCCTTCTGAATCTGCTCCCTGGGGCGGTGGGGTAGCCGAGTGGTTAAAGCATCTGCTTGTCTCAATGTTCGATACCCTACATGGGAATCATGTGTGAAGCAAATTTCTTGTGTCCCCGCTGAGATATTGCTGGAATATTGCTAAAAGCGGCGTAAAACCATACTCACTGACCTGCTCTGAATTCCTCACAAAGTGATTTTTGCACTAAGGTGATCCTTACTTAATTACGTTACCTTAGACTTTCGATCATCTTAACATTATGTGGATCAGGGCCCTTGACCATAAACTGACATGGAGTGGTTCATATCAGAACAGGTTGTTCTAACAATGTTTGAGGCCTCCACTTCTGTGTAAGGGAAAGCAGTGGATCAACAGATTTAAGATCATTGTAACGTCTCTTGGAACAGGGTCCTTGACCATAACCTTCAGTAACATGGAGTGTCGTTAAAATGGAGTAATGCATATCAGAACAGCTAGTTCTAACAATCTTTGCTGCCCCCATTCCAGTTTTAGGGAAAACGATGGATACAGAGATTTTCGTCCTAATTGGTACCAGGTTATGAAACTAGATCTGGTACTTTCTAATTTGTACTTCATCTTAAGACAGTTAAAATACCTGATAGGCGTACACAGCATTCCACAAGGGTTCGATTTGTAACATTTGGCCTTAATTTGCTGCTGTCTGTTCCCCAGCTTGAGATGGTCTAACACTAGTCAGTACCAATGACTGGGACTGTTTCCAGGGGGTTGTCAATGGATCTACCGGATTCGTCATTACAACCTGGTTAAATTGTGGTCAGATATTCAACTGTAGTCAGCATGATTTCTTCAAATGTCATTGGAAATGAAACTTGGTAATTGTGATTTGGAACTTATCTGATTCCTGAAAGCGAATATGTGATATTCAGGCAAAGACCTCAAAATTTCAAATCTCAGCACTGATGCTTGTATGGATTGCATGCATATTGGCCTTGAAGTGGGTTAGGGGGCTGAGTTCAGCAAATACATTACTTCACTTCCCATTGAATGCTGAGCCTCTATCTGTATGAGAGTTTAAGGGTTACGATGTAAGGTTAAGATATTACAAGATTCTGGGGCTTTGAGTCATATCTTGAACAAAAATGGACAATGTGTATTTCAGAACAGTAATGCTATCACTCTTGTTATGGACCTGTTTTATTGTAAAATTATGCATGATCTTGTCTCGAAATCCAGATACACTGTTTAAATCTCGGCTTGCTCTCAATACCTCATGATCAGAGATCACCAAGTGAGTACCCTGACCTCTTTCATAAGCAGCCAAGACTGAGATTTAAATATGCTAGTAAATATGCCTTTTTTTTTTTAACATTCCTGAATGTGCTTCAAATGTCTTGGATCACTCTTCATGCCGTCAATATTGCTTTGTCTAGTTCAGCATCCATTTGGTGGTAATGGGGTAGCCTAGTGGTCAGAGCATTCACTTGTCAAGCCGAAGACCGTGGTTCGATTCCCCACATGGGTACAGTGTGTGATTTCTGGTGTGCTATTGCTGGAATATTGCTGAAAGTGGCTTTAACCTAACTGACTCTGTGTCCATTATGTACCATCCTAGTAACGGAGCTGAAATTCTTTTGATTCAACATTATCCATGAAATATCACTCACTCTGTAACCAGAGTATGAGATCCATGACTGTGTGATAACAGATGATGGTGCTTCCAGTGCGGCACCGTAACTGTTGACAACACCCCAGTAAACAGTTAACTCCCTCAAGACAAGGCTGTGCTATTTCCCACTATGTATTTGATGTCATTTATGACTTATGTATAATCTTTAGTTTTTGACCATTTCTTGGAGAAGGAATAATAATCACGGTTTATGTCATACTGGAGTAGATGGAGAGTGTGGTTGGTCTTTAATGCGTACCTGTGATGGTGTCATAGTATATTTGACATACCGTATTCGCCATAAGGAACAATTTTCCATAGGAATTTTATCATCAGATCTTATGGAATTGAATTTTCTCCGCTTATTTGAATAATACTAATATCTTTTTCCCCCAGATATTGACATTATAATTAATAATTATAGTTACCATGGCTGGATTTAGTGCTCTGTAACTTGCAGTGGTGCAACCCAATATTACAAAGTTAATATAACTTACTTGTTAGTCTAACGTGCACCAGGTGCAAGTCAATTTTTGAGTGGGTAAACTTCTGAATCTGACATCTAAATAATAGTATCTACATATTCCAGTAAAAGCGGTGCAGCTGGAATTTGACTGGGGCAACTAGTTTTTATCTTAGGTTGCACCTGGTGCAAGTAGGTTAACATATCTTTTAAGTCGAGCCTAGGTTACATAACCTTTCTGCTGAAGATCTGCATTATGAATATACAAACATTGACTAACCTGTGCACTGTTATTATTATAGGGGTGTTTATTGGAGCATGGGGCTTTACATAGCGAATACGGTAGTTCATTGTGTTAGAGGGTAATATGGCTATTATACAGTACACTGAACGAAGTTATGTGTGTACTGCAGAGCTATTGCACGATATTGATCAGTAACATTCCTGCAACCATTGTACATTGCCATAGTTATGAACTTATGATAATAATTATTGTGATACTGATTACATACTGTTAACATGTTCTCATGTGCTAAGGGGTGTCATTGATTGGAAATTTGTGTATTTATATATCAGCTGTAATAAAAAGGCATTGATATATCAGTTGCAAAGTTAGTTCTTTTGTAGGAATAGAACTTTATCTTATCGTTTTCTCATCTAGACACCATTATGAAAATGGAATACTGCTCAAATGGGTTAAAACCAATCTCATTCATTCAGTTAATCAAGTTCATAGAAAAAATGAAAAACTTGCTGGATCCTTTAAATACTAGTATCCATTTTTGGTCTTCTTATTGTCCTTCCTAACCAGATTAACGTAAACATAACATAACGTAAAAAGTTTGAATTTGTATTAAAATATATAAATCTGTTTCATTAAACATGCATGATGTCGAATGACACCCCTATGTGTACACGGGATCTGTATATAGCTTGCAGTGTTATCACAAGCTGAGCATATGTTTTTGTTTTGTTTATAAGTTTATTTGATTTTCTCTCATTTACATCATATAGCCACTCCTTCCTCCATGGTGAATGTCCTGTGAAATGTGTTGATACAGCTCTCAGATCATTCTGTTTGGATGAAAGTTGTGTTGTAATGTGTCCCTTAAACATCTGCATGAGCCTGACCTATGTTCCTCTCCTCTTTGAAAAACATTTTCTTTAAATATTTTTTATATTAATTTTTTTAGTATTAAATTATTCCTAATCAGGTTTTAGAAAGGAAATATTTATCACATCTTTTGCATAATTGTCGATCAGGCAAAAGTTGATCAGGCATTTTCTGTCATATTGAAACCAGATTCTGTATGTTAGTGTATGGACACGATAGTGTATTTGTGATCTGAATGTAACCTTCTGTGTTGAAATATTTCTGCAGGGAATATGTGTCACCCATATCATTAGAGTGTTTTAATAAGTTGAAATGTAACTCTGTTTTACATGTCAGAGAGCAGGACAGTCTGAGGGATCTGTGCCAGGTAGTTGAGATAGATTAAAGAAAGAGTTTGGATGTGTACCAGCGCCAGATCTTATCCTGTAGGTTTTATCCCCAGACAGCAAGACAGCTGATTTGTACATGCAGTGTCGTGGACCTTGGCGGCGCTGTTGGGCGGGGCAGTTTATGATATATGAATTATGTTTCCTGCAGCTGAGGTTATCTGGATGTTATTTTATGATGAATGTGATGAGGTGATCGCAATGGTGATGGGGGTCACAGGAACTGGAGCATGCCGCAGTCAGTTTTATGACATCAGCGACACATCTTCCATCCATTCGTCATCCATCACTGCTAGATGGGCGTCTCTTCATGTCTGGTCTTATCTGCATGGTAAAGTTAGGGTCTGTTATATCTCTTTCTTTTGATGGGATGCTTGCAAAGCAATCGTACATTGCTATGGAATATGGCTGTATTATGAACAACTGAAAGTATATAGGAATTTTGGAAGTATGTATCTGTTGCAAATACAGTGCTTGTTATGTAAATCTCTTTCCATTTCTTATATCTGTCATGCATAACAGGAGAGGTCAGTTCAATTTTGTCATTGCTGTATGATGGTGCTGGCTCAGAGTGATTGTTCATAACCCATTGCCATTGTCAGAGGGATTGTCCCAACTTTATGACTTTCACATCTGTAATTGCCCTTGCATGATGGTATAGTCCCAGCTCGTTATCATTGTGTAACCTCTGACATCATCCAAGTTCGAGTGCTTTGTTTTATATCTATGGCATTACCCTACCTTTGTGACTTAGTCCTTGCTCTTTCATTCAGTCCTAGCTCAATGAATGGTCTTAGCTCTATGACTCAGTCCCAGCTGTTTGACTTGGTCCCAGCTCTACGATTGTCCTAGCTCTTTGATTTGGTCCTAGCTCTCTGACTTGGTCCCAGCTCTGTGATGGTCCTAGATCTTTGATTTGGTCTGAACTCTCTGACTTGGTCCCAGCTCTATGACTCAGTGCTAGCAGTGTGACTCTGTCCTAGCTCTCTAGTGTGGTCCCAGCTCTATGACTCAGTCCTAGCTGTTTGTTTGGGTCCCAGCTCTTTGACTCGGTCCTAGCTGTTTGTTGGGGTCCCAGCTCTATGACTCAGTCCTAGCTTTATTACTCAGTTCCAGAGCCTTACTTTGGTCCGAGGTCTCTGACTTGGTCCAAGCTCAATGACTCGGTCCTAGCTGTTTGACTCTGTCCTAGCTCTCTGACTCAGTCCTAGCTGTTTGACTTGGTCCTAGCTGTTTGACTTGGTCCTAGCTGTATATGTCCTGCCTGGAGTAGGTATCACTCATGTTGTAATGTAATCCAGATCTCCTCTGAACAAAGTTTTTGTTTATATATTACAAGATTACCTGTAGATGATGTGTATGAATGTTGATTATGTGGCAATAAACGCTGGATAGAGTATTCAATGTGTCATGTTGCAGTTTATTTCATGAACAGTTCATTCCTTGTGTTGTGATGTCTTTGTCAATTTCCAGATGCTCGTGTTTGCTTTGATGACAACTTCAGGTAGTGCGGGTGTGTAATTGGCAGCTATATTTTCAAATCCTGAATATTTTTACCCTGATTGAAAATTCCTGTGTTTTAGGTCCATGACCATGCACATTTCCATGCACACACAAGAGGAACATAAAAGTTGCCAAATCTGGAGAATCTCGGACAAGCATGTCTCGCAAATTTTACCAGCAGGTAAGATCCACTTTTCGCGGGATATTCAGTTCAAGTCAATAAATAACAGCCCAAATGGCCATATACTCAGTTAAACATGAACGCCACCTCCGTCGGAAGTACCAGAAAAAGCTGAGTGAAAGAGCAGTCGACGTGACTCGAGAGCTCTGGCGGACTACAGACATAAATCATTGCGGAGGATTCGTATGACAAACAAATTAGACGGTATCAACATTTTTTCGCAATTAGTTTAAGATGGGGGTGTTACCTTGAGGTGGGGGAATGTCTCGAAATTGAAGGCAATTTCCTTTTTTTTTTTTTTTTTTTTTGGGGGGGGGGGTTCTCAGGTACTTCTTTGTATGCTGTCAAAACAAACTTTACTCATGATATATGACCTACACACACAACTCTTCATTCTATACATAGATTAACTTTATTGGATGAATAAATTAATTTTGCCAATGATGATGTCATCAGAAACCCATGCTTGTAAGAGGCGACTAATGGATCAGAATCGATGACTTGGTTAACTCGTCATCGAATCCCAGTAGCGTAGATCGATGTTCATGCTGTTGATCACTGGAATGTCTGGTCCAGACTCGATTATCTACAGACCGCTGCCATTTAGCTGAAATATTGCTGAGTGCGGTTTTAAACGGCAAACATTTACCCACAACTCTTCACATATGGTATGCACGGAATATCCTAATTTGTGTGCCCGCATACCGTCATGGTGCACACTTGTATTTTAGTCCGTTTGACTCAAAAGCGAACCGATGAATTGCCATGTAACTCAGAAACGAACTAATAAGCATAACATACTCAATGAAACGCTGATCATAATCAAAACATCATACCAATTCTCTGAGGTTTTTGCAGAATTTTTGTCCAAATAATAAAAAAATTGTTTAACAAACTGTCATTAAAATATCGACACAGTTCACTGTTTATTACGAGGGAGGAGTGCAGGGGACGGCACGGCCAGGTGTTCTAGAAGCACGTGCACAAGTGCAGAGAAAGTTATTTATTCATTTACCTATGCTGTGCTGTCTCCATGCTTCCTCGCATGGCCCGCTTTGAGCCAAATGGAATATAAACAGTACGCACACGTGGCCACCTCGGACTTCAACAGTGTCACAGTGTTTGTCTGTGCTCTAGCTTTGGCGTTTACTCCAACAATATCACGGATGTGACCACAAGTGGGCTTCACACATTGTACTCATATGGAGAATCGAACCCGCGTCTTCAGTGACTAGGCAAATGCATCTCCCTGTACCCCATCTGCGCAGGTCGTTGTTCATAATATCTATTACTTGTTTGTCTAACCCGTATTCGATTATTTGCAGGCAGCAGTAGGTGTGGATGTGGCGTTCCATGGCAATGAACCAACGTTACATTCAGGAACATTCTGTGACAAGTTGAATGTTTACTACGATCTACGGAAAGGGACGAATGGTGACGAATGTCATCTCAGTTGCATGACTGGTTTCCCAAAGTACGACCAAATGCATCTTGTTTATAGCGGCACGCGACAAGTATTTCAAATACAAGTGGCAGCGGTCTGTAAATAACCATGTTTTTACTGTACAGTCTGGTGACAAATACCTTAAACATCCATGACATGCATCAACACACTAATCAACGAACGTAACCACCCGATTCTGCTAATTACCTAATACGACAAACATCGCTGGTGTAACCTAAAAGTTAGAGCGTCCGGGTTCGACCCCCAACATGGGTACATTGTATGAAGCCCATTTCTGGTGTGTCTCCGCCGTGATATTGCTGGAATATTGCTACAAGCGGCGTAAAACCATACTCACTCACCCATAATGACCAATGATTATGATTTCAATAACCATAATATTTATGTGCATTCACTTATTCCACACATGCTCAATATTACCCGTGGAATAGCCTCGTGGTTAACGCACCGCCCGTAAGGCTCAAGACCTTGGTTCGATTGCCTACATAGCTACAATGTGCGAAGCCGATTACTGGTGCTCCAGAAGAAATATTTAGAAAATGGGGTAAAACAGAACTCACTCACTCAGTCGATACTACATATGGGTGTAATCAGATCAGCTCCCTTAGGAACATACTGTATTCATTGTGTGCTTAAAATAATCCCCAGCAGACGAAAGCGCTTGATTTGCTGATAGGGATATATACTTCGTGATACGAGATTTGCCGATAACGGTATCGGATAATGGCGACCAGTATTTCACCCCCAGACACTGCCGACTTTATCATGGCATCTCACATCCTCGTTACCACAGGACGAGACATAACGTAAATAACCAGGAAATGTAGAGGATGATGACGCTAACACAAGTTAATTATATCTTCTGTTGAAATCAAACCGAGAGTGTTAAAGGCAAAATTTATTTACCCTAGGTGGGAGGTTATCTGTGGAATCGTACTGGTTATTTTCATCGCTTGAATAGGGTCACCTTTATGACATAGATCTATTTTCACAATATCAGTCAACGAATTTCATCCTTTGTCAGAGTGTACATGCAGTCAAGGCTGCGGTGTAAGAAATGAAAAGCACGTTTCTCAATGCGAATATTCGTCAAACAGTGTAGCTTGTAATCTGAGTGTCATGATATGGATTGTTTAAATATTACCCTTCACACTGTAAAGTGAAAAGATATTGCATTATACTTCTTAAGTAGTATATATTTGTATATGATTCATTCTTGCCGTGGAACTCATTAAACTAATCATGCTAAGAAACTCGACTATGAGGTTTACCCTTTCTAACAAAACTAATTTCTTTGCTACATAGATTAATACTTTTCAGTCTAGAGGTAGTGGTTCCTCTTCAGATTTGGGCCTGAGTCCAGTGACGAAAGGAGGTTCATTCTGTCTACACTAACGAATGTGGTCATATAACGTTTTGCAGAAATGTCAGGCAACAACATAAAGCTTACTATTATAGATGCTCTGTATTCTAGAACTCTGAACTGCTATGAGTAATTTCGCTGTAATAATAAGGGGGAAAAGTTGCTCCAAATGTCTCAGCATATCTTATATACGCTTCAGTAAATATTGAGTTAGTGAGTGAGCTTGGTTTAACACCGCCTTACTATTACGTCTTCCATATCACTACATGAGAGTGAGTGAATGTGGTAGCTATGAGTGCATACGATCTAGTCAAAATGTGCACGATGAATGTATGTGTGTACACAGTACGGATATTCTGTGCATGTTTGCCGTTTAAAGCCGCACTCAGCAATATTTCAGTTAAATATCAGTGGTCTGTAAATAATCGAGTCTGGATCAGACAATCCAGTGATCAACAACATGAGCATCGACCTACGCAAATGGGAACCTATGACATGCGTCAACCTTGTCATCGAGCCTGGCCCCGCCCGTTAGTTGCCTCTTACGACAAGCATACTATTAGGTTGGTGGAGACCAGTTCTACCCCAAATCTGTACGGGTCCTTTACACCCAGAAGTAATTGTTGACGAAATAATGGAACAAAGTACCCGTTTACAGGTTGATGCATTTGAAGAGTACTACTCGAGATCATGCTTAGTTGTATTTAGCGTATTGAGATGCCATGTAGCAGAACGAATACCCCACATAGATGCCCAGACACACAGATAGACATACACAGACACGCAGAGTACACAGACGCCGAGATGACCGCTCTTTTATCCTTTTAAAGCCAAATACAATAAGTACTGGTTTTTGTTTGCTTGTCGCCTCACTCAGTGCGCCAGTGATCAACAGCATGAGCATCAAATATAGATACGACGACATATCAGCAAAGTCAACGAGCTTGGCCACGCGTACCTGCCTCTTACGACAAACATGGAATGCGGAAGACCAATTCCTGTCCTTATCTGGACCAGACAGTCCAGTGATTAACTGCATGAACATCCATCCGATACGATGGCATGTGTCAACCAAGTCAGCGAGGCCGAAAAGACGACAACGTTAACCGCCTCTCACGACAAGCATGGGTTGCGTAAAATCCGATTCTAATCCGATTCTTCACGGGTATTCCTGTCTTTGGCACCGAGAAGTTGGCACCTGGTATTACGGTCTGGCATCAAGGAACAACGTGACGTATTCTACAACCCCATCTGCCTTCATAACGTTTAAAAACGTACTTTGATAGAAAGAACAGCTACGATCTGAATTACCTAAACATCAACACAGGTGTCACAACGACACAAACAAATAACGGTACATAAGTGCCGCTCACGATAAATAATTAAACACGAGATAAGCTTGCACTCTGTTGACACAGGAGCCGAGGTATCTCTACTGACATTTAGTAACAATTTGCTCTTAAACATCATAAATCATTCTCTAATTTAAACCAGTGAATGATCAGGCAGCCATGTGTCGGTGATGTTTGTGCTTGGGAGACTTTTCAGTAAACGCCAAACTCTACATCTATGGCATGTTTATCTATTAAAATCCGTCGCGGGATCAGAGGGCACTGAGCAATAGAGAACAGTTCCGTTTTGGCGTTCTCGGTTTTGTAACCGAATTAAACCAATAATTCATGATGAACAGTGACGGCCCGTTATGTTGTTGTTTAGCAATTTGATTAAAAACCAAGAGACGGCTATGAAACGGAAAGCTGAAATACTGTGTGTGGACTCCCGTGTACAGGGTTAGAAATCAACTCAAAATAGTTAGAAGAGCATGCCCATGTATCGTTGATACAAGACGGGAAATTGGAAATCTTAACTAGTCCGTAGAAATTTGTACTAGCCACGGGCTTGCGGGTTAGTCGTAAGTGTTAACCCTGGAATTAAACATCCACCACACTCTCGAACAGTGTTCTCTTCCTTCAGTGACTTGCACTTCATTCACCGACTAAATGCTCAACACAAGGCAATGGCAACAGTAAGTACCATGTTGTGCAATGACCCGGTCGGAGAAGGAACGGTCGGCCGTCCTCTGGACGGAGGCTGTTTCCACAGAAGGACACAAGGATTGAGGTCACAGATCAGAGTGTACCTGTTTAACTACTGCATTGTTTTTTACATGGACGGTGTTCGGACAAATGAATTGTGACACACACAGTCCGCTTGTCGCCAAATGAGAATTTTGAGAGAACAAAACAACTCAAAATCGGGCATAGGTTTTTGAAATCAGCCCGAGACATGGCAAATGAATACCATGTACCCAACACTATCTTCCGTTTGTTATTTGTGAAATTTGAGTACCCATCAGTTTATAAATAACTTGAAAAAAAACTTGAAAAAAGCTATCATGTTGTTATGTGCTCTCACTCACTCGCTCACACTATCACTCATTCACTCACTCATCCACTGACTGACTGACTCACGCATGCACTCACTCTCACTCACTCACTCTGACTGACTGGCTCACTGACTCACCATGTTGTTTTACTCTCACCTGTGATTCTGACACCGCTGAGTAGTTTTGAGCCGTGACCAAATATGGGTAACCTGTCGTATTTCGCTACAGTGACGCACATCGGCAAACCTGGCATATTTTAATGGAAAATTATGAGGGAGTAGAGCATTAATCACACCGGTTCCACACAAGCGATTTCAGACTTCAAAGACAATGCGAAAAAAACAACCTCGTCATCAGGCGAGCGTAAGCTGGGGTCAATGGGTGTAAATCCATCCCAATTCCAAACCAACGCTCGCTTGATAGATAATAAACAATCATCCGTCTTATCTACCTCTTTAACCCGAAAGCCGCCGCGGATTAGCCAGCTGAGTATACTAATACCCCCATCACCCCTCCCCGCTTCCAGCTATATACACATTTAATCCATCACAACACGTACATCCCCATCCTCCGTTCAGTTACAGGCAACCACAAATGTGAACGGGCCAAATCTTTACACCCAGCGTTCATTCATTACATTACTGTTTCGTGCAATAATAGAGCACTAACTTCGTTTACGCACATTGCAACGCATTTGTATTTAAAACTTAGTGAGTGCGTTTAGTTTAACGCCGCACTCAGCACTATTCCAGTGGCGGCGGTCTGTAAATAATTGAGCCTGGACCAGATAATCTAGTGATCAACGGCATGAACCCAGTCCATGAAATTGGGAATCGATGACATGTGCCGACCAAGTCAGCGAGTCTGACCACCCGATCCCGTTAGTCATCTCTTACGACAAGCTAAGCGGTGGGAGTTAAAGCGTTCGCTCATTATGCCGAAGCCCCGGTTACGATTATCGACTTGGGTTCAATGAATGAAGCCCACATTTGGTGTTTCCTGTCGTAATGTTGCTAGAATATTGGTAAAAGCAGAGCAAAACTGAATTTATTCGCTCATTATTACGACAAGCATGAGTTACTGAAGATCTATTCTATCCCAGATCTAACCTTGAAATATTGCTGGGTGTGGTTTCTAAATTACAATTAAACATACCTAAAATATACCTAAATAACACACATAGCTGTGCATCTAATGAAAATTCAATAAAATTGAGTATATTCACAAATCTTTCAATAGACCTAAGTGAATAATGTGTGCTGTGAGGTAGCCCAGTTATTAAGGCATTCGCTCGTCATGTCGGAGACCCAGGTTCGATTTCCCACATGGGAACAATGTATGAAGCCCATTCCTGGTGTGATATTGCTGGAATAATACTAAAAGCGGTGTAACACTGCACTAACCGACTAACATGAATATATCTTGATTTTAAGGTCGTGATTCACAATTTGCACGCGTAAATTCAAGGACAGCGCACATAGTGGATATTTGTGTGTATTGGGAGCGTGGTACTCACACTCAGGTTTTTCGATGTGAACAACATACAATGATTGTTTAGCCATCAGGTGCTTATGACTTTTTTGTTTACCACGAAAAAACGCTTGCTCACAGTAGGTATGCTCTAATCCTAAGGAGGAAAGACAACCATATTCCATTGGTTCAGCTATGGAATTGATGCAAACGGCCAAGTCAACAACTCGGATCAATCCTTTGTCAGAACACATAAGTGGCAGAACTGTACGGAATCTGTTGAAGATGGCCAACATTCGGCCCCGGCGTCCAACTACGAACAGTTTGGCGTCCACGTCACAGTCACCGGCACCGGCATCTGAGGTTCAGGAGACAAGACTGGGGGCTTATATTGTCCACAAACGAATCCCTGTAACACTAAGACAGCGTTGATGGCCCTGCAGTGATATGCAGGCGTGTAGGGCAAGGTATCGGCGACGTGTACGTTACTCGACGTCGTCTGTAACTCGGGGGGAGTGTAACGATATGGGCCTGCATCTAAACTCACCAGAGAACACGAGTCACCATAGTTCATGGCATTTTGAATCTGGAACGCTAACGGGATGACATTGTTTGAGATCATACCTTACCCGATGTGCAAATGCAGAACTGTTACGTCATGTTTCAACAGGGTCACACGCTCCATGTGTCGTAACAAACCTCCCGAAAGTGCTATCTGCCATGACCGCCGTCTCTCTAGACGACCCCGTCATTTCTGGGAAAGTGAGACTTAACGATGCCTACGACAGGACCGGTATCACTCCAACTGAGACGTTTCAATGTTTGGTCAACATCCATATGACTGATTTCAATCATCTCGTGTCTTCAGTGCACCACCCCCGCTTCGAGTATATCCACTATAATGGCGGTGACACTCTATAAGAATCCAGGTCACTTTGTTGTTACATCTCTCTACTCGATTCCCGTTACCAGGATTAGGATTTAAGAATGTGTTATGAGTGTCTGTTTGGTTGATGTTTACTGCTGCACTCAGCAATGTTCAAATCGGCAATGTTTAAGCTCCATGAAATCTGGTCCAGTCCAGTGATCAACAGCATGAGCAGCGATCCATACGCAGTTATCATACGATGACATGTCAGCCACACGATCCAGGTAGTCGCCTCTGACGTTAAGCATATGTTGTGATAAAAACCTTGATAGGAGGAAAGACCACTCATTTACACTACTTATATATGGATCGTGCTTACGATTCTCAATACAGACTCGCATGTATCTACTGCCTTGGCGTCTTTGCTCTTCCCGGCGGCGTTTCTGTTACCGGCGTCGTTGTGGTTGCTGTTCACCGTGGTGCTCTTTTTCCGTGCACATTGAGTTCGGTAGTTAAATCATGACGTTGTAAAAATAACGCCAAAGACATTGTCCTGTCGAGGGGCGGTGGGGTAGCCTAGTGGCTAAAGCGTTCGCTCGTCACGTCTCAGACCTGGGTTCAACGCCCCACGTGGGTACAATGTGTGAAGCCCAATTCTGGTGTCCCCCGCCGAAAACGGCGTAAAACTAAACCCACTCACTGTACGATATGCGCTGTTCTGTCCCCTGCTGAAGCTTCTAGTTGTTTAGTTCACTTGTTTGTTAATTTACGTCATTCATTCTGTTATCTTCGCTATAATCTACTCACCATCTCTAACCATCTCGAGTTACTGCTTCATTTCGTGTTAATTACCCCCGTTCCATGTTTTGTTCTTTTCTTTCTATCCTCTACAATGACGAATCATTGTGCGTGCGATGTACCGGGTCTCGTACCAAAGACGGGTTCATTTACGTCATATATATTGGGTAACACTGCAATACAATATCCAGAGTAACAAGCGACACTTATGACCCCTCTTTCCTCATCCTCTCTCCTGCCCCTCCCTATTCAGAATCACTAAGCCAACATTCGTCCACACCCTCGTCTCCACACCACCCAGCGTCCTCCCCCACCCCCTCCCCATCCCACGACAGCTGCACACACCAGCCCCATCAGACCCTGCTTTCGACATACTCCCTTTTGACGTCATTGAATACTTCGCCAAATTGATTTGTAAACAATTCCCGTAGTTTTGTGCCCAGTTTCTTTCAAGGTTAGGAGAACTGTGTCCCGGTGTTTCTGGCCCACCTGTAATTAACTCTGTGAATCCGCGCACTCAGTACCCAGGTGGCCAGATGATGCACCTGTATCGTCGGCTCCCACTTAACATCACTGACGGGCACCTGATGGTAAGAATCAAACACAACACTCCCAACGTGGAAACCATAATCAAACACATGGGAGCTCTGTGATTGAATTGATCACACGTGTGGAGCAAAGTCAAAGTAAAACATGATACAATTACCAGACATAATACACAGACCGCTCGTCTTGACTGGATATAGTTTTAGGCCGCTGTTAGTAATTTTCAATCAAGACGCCAGGACCGGCTCGAAAAGAAAGTGTCAACCAAGTAAATCAAGGAATACAAAAGGAGAAACAATCTATACATTATCGGCCAGTTAGTCGTGTCACAGCTACTAATACGACAGAATCAGGGGCGGTGGGGGTTTGGTTCAACCGTTCGCTTGTCGAGCCGGGTTCGATCCCCGACATGCGTTCAGTGAGTGGAAGTCACTTCTGGTGCCCCAAGCTGTGAAACTCCTCTAATATTGCATAATGAAAATGGCATAAAACAATATCTACTCCCTCAATATAACTATGGACACAAATTTTGACAATATCGATGTTTTCACCAGCAACAGCATCAGGTTGAGGGGATGGGACTGAGGATATGTCCACAGCTCGTCAGATCCAGGTTTGATCCTGAGTTGGTTCTTAGTATACCCAACTCGTCGTTATACAAAAAGGAGCTTAAAAACTCATTTATTCCGTTGTACGTTGACCCAGATTTCCTTGACTCGGCCTCATGTATGCACTGGATAAAAGGAATATCTAAAGGAGATTAATAATTGTGAAAACAGCTTAGAAAGATGCGCTGAAGAGAGTTTAGAAAGATGCGCTGAAGAGAGTTTAGAAAGATGCGCTGAAGAGAGTTTAGAAAGATGCGCTGAAGAGAGTTTAGAAAGATGCGCTGAAGAGAGTTATGGTTGCTTGACTATGAACGGAAATGATACTGCGTGCTGGATAACATTGCCCCAAAACTAGCATAAAACATGGGAAACAGCGACGAGTCTTCAGAGAGAAATGCTTTTGCCATTAAAACCGGATTAGCAGTATGAAAAGGGTTGTTACAAAGTGCAGAAATCCATCCCAACCAGAATGGAAACATGACATTACAACTTGGTCGGCGCTATAACGAGTTTGAACCGTATTCTCTTTAAAAACACCTCGATCGGAATCACCCAATTTACTTACGAAGGATTATATATGCAATATTCCTAGTTACATGTCTATATTTTGGGGACGTCATTAAGTATCTGTAGATTTTGGTAGACCTGTCACTCGTTATTTCGAACACAGACATCATGGAGAGTCCAGTTTAGATTCGCTCCCCTATACCGCTCGTAAGAGGCAAATACAGGAATTGGTTAAGGCTAGGTAATAATGCTGAAGGCGTAATATCGGTACTTACACTATCAATAACTTAATGCAAAGTATACTGGAATTCATTCCATATGAGTTGTATGGGGTTTTTTTGTTTGTTTTTTCTTTTTTTTTGTTTTGTTTTTGTTTTGTTTTTTCGCTTCTTGCTACAATACTATACAGGAATATGTTGGGGTGAGTCAGTAATGTTTCGTTCCGTTTTGAACAATAATCCTACTTTTTGTAATGATCAGGAAAGAAGCTACCAGAAATGGGTTTCATACATAGAACCCATGTTAGAATCGAACCCGGGTCTTCGGCGTGACGAGCGGACACTTGACCACAAGGCTACCCCAAAGCCCTAGCAATATAAAGGCAGCCCGAGTTTCCCGCTTTGGACGCCCCAGTAACCCATGTTTGTGTTTCTGGGTTCTCTTTCACCCAGGGGCCGAAACCACTTTTTGAGAAAGAGGTGTGCGTTTGTGTGCGTGTGTGTGCGTGCGTGTGTAAACTATTGAGAAAATGGAGGTGCACACTTTATTTTAACCCGAGTTTCACTGGTTATGTAGGGTGCACACACACACACACACACACACACACACACACACACACACACACACACACACACACACACACACACAAATATGGCTTCACCACAACGTGTTTCACCAAAGTTGGAATCGTCCAATACCTGCCTCAGATCGGGCTCTCCTCCAACAGAAAACAAGAATGACGCAACTATACACAGTTCGCTGTGTCATTCTCAATACTGCCCTTCTCCTTCAAACGCCATCCGTTCCTGTAGTACGTAGTTCAGGAACCGATCAAGCGTCTGCACTTCATTCGGCTTTTGAAACGCCGCCATAAATATCTCGGAAGTCGAATAAAAAAGACTTGTGGCCACGGTGACAGTGCAATGCGTGACCTTTAACCTGACGACTTTCCGGTAGTTCATTCAGTAAATCTCGGCTGCATTCAGCTGTGTATGATAAAGAGTAGGTGCTTTACACGCGGAGCCGTGATCGTCAGGAAGTGCCGTTTTCTTTGACTGAGCTTTGTGTTTGTTCCCACGCTGTGCTCTGACTGACCGATGGCGGGTCACACGTCTTGCGTGTTCAGGTTTTGTGATTCTGTCAAGTTTACAAGATGAATCTAGAGTATACTTCCCATCAAAGTTTAGACACACTTAAAACAACCACTATATACGATGTGACGTTGAGAGTGACATCCATTGATCGAGGGAAGCAAATACCAGCGTCTTGAGAAAGCACTAGTTGTCATGGATATGTGTATAAATATCCTATCCTAAAATATCCTATCCATGTGATCAGTTGCGTTTTGGTGTAAACTTTTGTTAAGAATTCGCCAATTTTCACTAATGTATATCATTTATTATAATGACAATAATTTGTTCAACTTTAATAATTTGTTTCACTCTACCTTAGTTCATGTGTAAACAGTAAATAGTATGGAATATTTTGCCAAATCTAGTTTAGAGCATTTGACTGAAGTAAGTTGCTACATTTCCAGTAGCGAGGCCAAACTTTTGATAGTGTGTCCTGCGGGTTTTACGTCGTTCAGTCATGGTCACGCCAACCAGTCAGTCTCGAGAGGGAGAATGCACCAATGCACACAGATGACGACATAGTTTGGTTGTATCCTGGTTACATTAACTAGTTAAACGTTGAAGCCTGGGTTCGATTCTCTCAGTACATCATATCAAGACTATTTAAATTGTCCCCTGCTGCGACATTGCTTAAAGCGGCGTAAAACTATATTCACAACAAGGCGAGGACGGGTCAACATTTTGTACCCACATCGCCAACCCCTATTACCCTACTCTTCACAGAAACCCCTAATGTTAATTCCTGATATCATATTTGCAAGAAATGGTCATCTATTCTATAGCTCGGGGGCTAAAATTATCATGATTTTTAATATCTTAACCATGTATAATATTCAAAAGAAGGGACTGTAAATAATGTCTAAATCTTCAAAGACAATACAACCTTTTAATCATGAAAGAACAACATATTACATTGTTGTATCAATTAGTCACATAATCATAACGGTCCGGGTACTGAGACGGGTATCGGGTCCAAGTCATTACCCACCCGTCACGGGTATCCGGGTTATCTTACTGAACAAGGTTATCAGCCACAATATATCATATTAGAATCGTCAACATTTGTCAAGTATGTCATGGAAAACATGACTGGAAATATCTAAATATTTCACAACGCCGTGGGGAGGTTGGGTTCCAGAGGGTCCCTTGGTTGCCTAGAAAGAGTGAGTGAATGAGTTTAGGTTTTCACCGCTTTTTGCAGTCTTCCAGCAATATCACGGCCTGTGACAACAGAAATGGGCTTCACACATGCTAACCCACGTGGGAAATCGAACCCGGATCTTCGGCGTGACGAGCGAATGCTTTAACCACTAGGCTACCCCCTCGGTCCACCAAGAAAGAGGATCGGGTAGTCAAGATCTGCCCTGATTTGTGGCGCCTTGCATTCAGTCACTTTCCAGATTGAGACTCAGTGTGTAAATAGCGTTGTTCTATAGCAGACAGTTTAGACATTGTTGAACACCGCTAATCACTACATAAACATTCAACAAGGTTATGTAATCATTTGTTTTGAAAACTGTGCGAGCGTTATCAACAAGCAAGTCATTAAGTGATTCAGGACCGAATTAATTTGTTATATTGTTTGTTTGATTTTTTTCGAACTATGGCAGAAATTTATTATGAGGGATGTCAGCACGGATAAAATCGGTTCGAAAAACACGGTGTCGGTGAATACATGAATCGCTTGTACGGCATTCTGCACGTGCAGCTGTGCAGATGGAAACAGCTGTTGTGCTCAAACAGATGTTGAGGAATAATTCTTTCATCTTCTACTGAACGGCAATTACTGCAGACACTCCTCCTAATGATAGCGACCCTATCGTCATCACAGCAGATACGGTATGCATTAAGAGCAATGTACGGACATGGATTTGACACTCCTAATATGCAATTTAAATAAAAGAGTGCAATTTTCGAGCACCAATTTGGAAATGGGGTTGTAAGGTTCCCAATGTTTCTTCCGTGGGAGAGCCCGGTGGTTGGGGTGTCCTCTTGGTTCGATTACCAAAGATGGAGTCCAGTTTCTGGTGTGCTGTGTGTTGATAGAAGCTTTATAACTGCGACGTAAAACTATATTCACTTAATGAAATCTCTAGCAGTTGTTCAGTGCGTGAGTGAGTGAGTTAAATGACAAAGAACACAGTTGCAGTTATATGAAACCGGGAAAAACAAATTCTACATTTGACAAGATCAACATATCATTAATGATCTGGAAACAACTGATCGAAATATCACTTAAGACTACAAGCATAAGCCCCGTGCATCATCCGTACATCATCCGTTCATCACCCGTACATCATCCTTTCGTCATCCCTTCATCACCCGTACATCACTCGTACATCACCATCGGACAACAATTTCTTGTGTGGACCTTTTTAGCCACCGTCAGTGAGAGACGTATCGTTTCTTTTCCCGTTGAAAACCTTTCTTCAGCTTAGTAAAGGTTAATCAGGATGTTTTAACGGTGCCAATTGCTCATACTTTAGAGACTGAGTAAGTATTGCTTTACGCCGCGTTTAGCAACGTTGTACTCCAACAGCAGCATGGCTGGGGACACCTAAAAGTGGCTCCCCACACTGTGTCCCTGTAGGGAATCGAACCCGGATCTTCGGCGTAACGAGCAAGCCTTTTAACCTCTAGGCTACTCCACCGTTACCCCGTACTTAAGTAAGCACACAATCACTGTTATGTTTAGTGTTAGCACAGCAGGGGACGACCCTTGATGGTTATGGGTTCGAACCCATGACTATCTGCCCCATCTGTGTCTTACAATGTGTTGACAACACGAGACCACCGAACCAGCTGTATACTCCATGGACACCCTTTACTATCTGAGCGTTATCACATTGAATCTGCAGCGACATAACCAGATGGCCCTGTGGTCGATGTTGTCAGCACGCAGACAGGTGTAAAATAGGTGATGGTCGGTAAAGGAAATATTCTTACCCCGTTCCACTGTAGCATCAGATCCCCATTTCGAAAGTCCGTTTCTGGGTTGGGGAAGCAAAACATGTTATGGAGAGTCCGAGAACCAGTCTACATGTCTGGTTTAGCTGTTCCTTGTCTTTCTGTAGGAGTGACTACTGCGGGGGAAACAACTATCACTTACGATAGCGATAGTGTACAGCAATATACTATTACGATAGCGATAGTGTACTGCACCATACTATTACAACAGCGATAGTGTACTTCACCATACTATTACGATAGCGATAGCGTACTGCACCACACTATTACGACAGCGATAGTGTACTGCACCATACTATTACGATAGCGGTAGTGTACTGCACCATACTATTACGATAGCGATAGTGTACTGCACTATACTATTACGATAGCGATAGCGTACTGCACCACACTATTACGATAGCGATAGTGTACTGCACCATACTATTACGATAGCGATAGTGTACTGCACCATACTATTACGATAGCGATAGTGTACTGCACCATACTATTACGATAGCGATAGTGTACTGCAACATACTATTGCGATAGCGATTGTGTACTGCACCATACTATTACAATAGCGATAGTGCACTGCAACATACTATTACGATAGCGATAGTGTACTGCAACATACTATTACGACAGTGATAGTGTACTTCACCATACTATTTCGACAGCGATGGTGTTCTGCACCATACTATTACGACAGTGATAGTGTACTGGACCATACTATTACGACAGCGACAGTGTACTGCAACATACTATTATGATAGCGATTGTCTACTTCACCATACTATTACAATAGCGATAGTGCACTGCAACATACTATTACGATAGCGATAGTGTACTGCAACATACTATTACGATGGCGATAGTGTACTGCACCATACTATTACGATAGCGATAGTGTACTGCAACATACTATTACGACAGTGATAGTGTACTGCACCATACTATTATGATAGCGATAGTGTACTTCAGCATACTATTACGATAGCGATAGTGTACTGCAACATACTATTACGACAGTGATAGTGTACTGCACCATACTATTATGATAGCGATAGTGTACTTCAGCATACTATTACGATAGTGATAGTTTACTGCACCAAACTATTACGATAGCGATAGTGTACTGCAACATACTATTACGATGGCGATAGTGTACTGCACCATACTATTACGACAGTGATAGTGTACTGCAACATACTATCACGATAGCGATAGTTTACTGCACCATACTATTACGATAGTGATAGTGTACTGCAACATACTATTACGATAGCGATAGTGTACTGCACCATACTATTACGATAGCGATAGTGTACTTCACCATACTATTACGATAGTGATAGTTTACTGCACCATACTATTACGATAGCGATAGTGTACTTCACCATACTATTACGATAGCGATAGTGTACTGCAACATACCATTACGATACAACAATTTCAGTACTATTGCAATAGGTTTTTTTTCCTCCTTGAATCGTCGCATTTGAAGTCTTTTCCTAAATGAATGCATAGTGTTTATATGAAATTCAAACAAGCTGAAGTAGTTTAAGTCTCTAGTTATAACTGATAAGAAACTTGAAACCCACATGAAGTAAATAGTTCAACCTTATACGTGTTGTTATTCACAAATTCAAACTCCGAGTCGCCGGTAACATGCGCGGGTAGCTCTACATGAAAGTGAGTCAATCTGGTACTTCCTGTATTTTGCTCTGCGCATTATCAGTAGAAGGAAGTCAGTTACTAAAACTATCGATAGTCAGACGTACTATCGATGCATTGATACTGTTTCGTTCCTACTATCGGAAACTTAACAATTGCAATCCATTGGTAGTTTGATGCATCGTTACAGCCAGATCGTTCAATTTGTATCAAGGCAACATCAACAGGTGTGGAAAGCCAGAAGTAATGCATGCCACTTGCGTTGTGTAGATCTCACGAGTATATATCTGCACCTTCGATTGCAACAACTTACAGGTAAACACGCGCCCTCAGTAATAGTCAGTCTCCAAACGACGAACCGACGCGCACATACAAGAAGTTTTATTCACGCGCGTGAGTGAGTTTAATTTTGCCCCGCACTCATCAATATTCCGGCTATATGGCGGTGGTCTGTAAATAATCGAGACTGGACCAAACAAACCAACGATCAACAACATGAGCATCGATCTCCGAAACTGGGAACCGAGGACATGTGTTAACCAAGTCAGCTTGCCTGACCACTGGATCCCGTTAGTTGCCTCTTATGACAAGCAGTGTTGCCTTTTGTGGCAAGCATGGGTTGCTGCAGGCCTTTATTTACTTGAAGTATGTTGGCCACAGATCCATGAGACACTCACAACTAATTGTTAAAATACCCTTAATGAAGAGAACCAGGCAGGGTAAAAACAAGTAACATTTCTCCGTGTTTCGATATTACACTTCAGGGATCTTACCACAGACCCTGCTTTCTCTGGAGAGATACTGTGTCCCTGGTCTGTCATACAGATTACAAAGCATTGTTATGATAGCAAATTTATTTCTGGGACTGTTATATTAGTCGGTAATCCGTAATTGTGAGACTCCAGATTGTAAAGTTAACTCTAATGATAAAATTGAGCACATTTTTGCCGGGACTCAGATCACAGTCCGGATTATGGAGAAAACCGGACTGAACAAAGTCCTGATTTGACAGATTACACTGTATATCCGAGAAAGTTCATGCAAGTGTAGAATAGTTTCTGAAAATGATGAAAGCCTCTGGGTTCCTTTTCATGATATTTTTTTTTATTATCTTATTTTTCTTTAGTATGAACCGTTTTGTCTGTACAATATTTTCATTTTAGAGACTAGTTTTTAGTCTCCCCTGTCCCCACTAGATCAGGCAGGCGACCTTAGGTGATCACAAACCAAAGGCCAATATTCAGTAATTATAAGAAGACACGTTAATCCGAAGCTAAGGCGTTTGCCACTCCATGTTTTAACCTAGACTCACGGCAGGCGCTGAGGTCGCTTTATAGAACGGGCATGTTGTTTTAGTTTCATCGGGTTTTTATCTCACATTAATCTAACGTGATAATATTGAAATATTTCCCTTATCGGTGATAAACCCAACTCACTCACTCACCTGTGATAAGGTATTTTTGACACACACGCGGACCTGGAGGGAGGGATGGGAACGCGCAGCACTTTCCGCACACCTCCTTGTCTTGGATACATTTGTATATTGAAAAGCATAGGAAACGCAAGTTTCCGAAAAATGCCCTCTTATAAAATTAAGCGTGCATGTTTATATATTCTAGTTAAAAACGTGACAAAAACTAGAGTTGCATTTCTTTAGCTTTTCAGTACACATTTGAAAAATGTTCAGTTTGTCATTTCAGTGTATTAAAGTTAACCTGGGCATCTTCCACCACGCCAGCCCCCTGTTTTATGGTAAATTTAGATTGACTTTGTGCATTCATTTGTATGTGTAACAGTGCGTTAGTGAATTTAGATTCCTCAGTTAAACGTTCAAGAAAACTTGGTCCCGTCTTACAGCGCTCTGAATGACTCACCTGCTGATTCGGTAGTAATAGACTAACAACTATAGTCTCTGAAATGGACATATATTACTGAAAACGGTTCGTAGTTAGAAAATAATAATATACTGAAATGGAGCCCTGAGACTTTCTTAATTTTCCTGAAGCTATGGAAATCTAGACTTGCCACATTTTCTAGACTTGCGTGGGCTTTCTTGGATATATATACTTCAGGGTTCTGTACGACAGCCTACGTTAGTACCGCTTGTACGCTTTCTGAAAAATGAACCGTAAAATCACAAACAAATATACCCTCTTGTATTAAATACTGTATCTGAGCATACTACGGAGCCCATACATCAACACTACCTGCCTCGACCTCTCAGATGTCTCGATTAACTGGGTATGAACTGTAAGGTGTTGTGAGGTCGATGATGCGTTGGTGCTTTTCGTCCCAGAAATAAACTACCTTGTTCACAAATATATGTGTGTAAAGTAAATAAACGTCCACATAAATCAAACGCAGCCTGGAACAAGTGCTGAACGTCGTTATTCTAGATTTGATGTGTTCACCTGTTATATATTGTCTTGAAGTGAGACTACTATATAGTTTACTTGAGTTGAGTTTTACGTCAGATCGACATTATTCCAGCCATATAGTGACGAGATCATGTTTGGTTTCATAAAAAAATTAATTTCTAATTTTTCATCAGATTATTGAACAAAAACAGAAAATGTCACAGCTGCACATGCAAAAGCAAGCAATTCGATATTCTCTTTACAAAGATATAGGTCAATTTCCCTCAGTGTACAAGTAGTTTACATTCAGATGACAGGTCAAGTACAGATTATTGCAAGTGTGTAAAGACTAGTACAACACAAATCTTCTATCTATATTGAAAAGGAAACCAGGTGAAGTAGGAAATTCAGAACCGAAGTGAAATCTTAACTTGTATCATTTAGGCGTTTTACATTACAGGGCTGAAGAGAAACATGCTTGGTTAAAGGACTGTAAGACCGACTAGGCTAGCTGCCTTATCTCACTGACAAACGCAAGGGTAACATCACGCCGCCAATAATGAACACCCTTGGCCGGTGTCCAAGTGGAATAGTCTAGCTCCCCCATCAGTGCTGTGAAACATGTAGAATGCGACCGCGCTTTAAACGCTTTATCCAGACAAAGAAAAAGTTACGATTGTATTCTAGTCTCGCGTTTTATCATTTTATGGCTTTCTAACATGTAAGGAGGCGGGGAGCAATGTTTTAAGTGCCGGTCTCTTCAAATGTGCAGAAAACGATAGTGTATCCGTTGTGATAGCTACCCTAGAGTAGGAACGCTAATTAAGCATGTATTGTATGTAGATTATACTGACAAAGAACTCATACATGTATTAGTTGTAATGAAGAGGTAAACATGTGCTGGTTTTCACACTGCCATTCATTCTGGACTGTTGCCTAGAAATCTGTTCACTGATTTTTACCATAACTGTGCATGTATGTATGTATGTATGTATGTATGTATGTATGTGTGTGTGTGTGTGTGTGTGTGTGTCTGTCTGTCTGTCTGTCTGTCTGTCTGTCTGTATGTATGTATGTATGTATGTATGTGTGTGCGTATGTATGTCTGTATGTGTGTGTGTGTGTGTATGTGTGTGTGTGTGCATTTGTGTGCGTGAGTGCACATCATGTGATATGACAATGTTTATATGAACACTAATATACGGTTATAACGAACTCAGAGGGACCGCTAGTTTAGGTTCGAAGTACACGTAGTTCGTTACACGCATTTCGACTATAATATCAGCATAAATAATTTGACTGTTATACCCGTCAGTTCGTTATATCCGCCAGTTCGTAACACCTGTCTGTTCGTAATACCCATCAGTACGTTATACCCGCCAGTTAGCAATACCCGACAGTTCGTATTACCTGCCCGTTCGTTATACCCGTCAATTCGTTACATCCGTCAGTTCGTAATACCTGCCAGTTCGAAATACCCGTCCATTCGTAATACCCTTCAGTGCCGAATACCCGTCAGTTTGTAATAGCCGTCAGTTCGTCATATCCGTCAGTACGTTATGAGCGAGTTCAGTTCGCTGAACCCGCCAGTTTGTTACATCTGTTCGTTCGTTATACCCGTCAGTTTGTAATACCCGTCAGTTCGTACTATCCATCTATGCATAATACACGTCAGGTCGTTATGCCTGTCCGTTCGTTACATACGTCAGTTCGTAATACGCCTCTTCATTATTAATAAATCACGTACTGACGCTTCCCTCCCCCATCAGGTGAAGATACAAAATTAAATCCTACCCGTACGATGATACAAACTTACGATACACAGATGATACACACAACATTCGGATGATGCACACTTACGATACACACATGATACACACAATATTCGGATGATGCACACTTATGATACACAGATGATACACACAATATTCGGATGATGCACACTTACGATACACAGATGATACACACAATATTCGGATGATGCACACTTACGATACACAGATGATACACACAATATTCGGATGATGCACAATTACGATACACAGATGATACACACAATACTCAGATGATGCACACGACACAGACATGATATACACTTACAATACACAAATGATATACACTTCCGATACACAGATGATACACACTTACAATACACAGATGATGCACACTTACAATACACAGATGATACACACAGTATTCGGATGATGCACATTTACGATACACAGATGATGCACACGATACACAGATGATACACTTAGAATACATAGATGACACACACTTACGATACACACATGATGCACACTTACGATACACAGATGATGCACACTTAAGATACATAGATGATACACACGTATGATACACAGATGATAAACACTTCCGATACACAGATAATACATACTTACGGTACGCAGATGATACACACGATACACAGATGATACACACTTACAATACGCAGATAATACACACGTACGATACGCAGAATACACAGATGACACACACTTACGATACACAGATAATACACACTTACGATACACAGGTGATACACATTTACAATACACAGATGATACACACTTACGATACACCGATAATACACACTTACAATACACAGGTGATGCACATTTACAATACACAGGTGATACACACTTACGATACACCGATAATACACACTTACGATACACAGGTGATGCACCTTTACAATACATAGGTGATACACGCTTACGATACACCGATAATACACACTTACGATACACAGGTGATGCACCTTTACAATACATAGGTGATACACGCTTACGATACACCGATAATACACACTTACGATACACAGATGATACACACTTACGATACACAGATAATACACCCTTATGGTACGCAGATGCTACACACTTACGATACACAGATGATACACAAATACAATACGCAGATGATACGCACTAGCTGACAGATTGTACCGCACCAATCGCACACTGGTCACACACTGTTCTACCAAAAGACAAGCAGGCACAGAGTAGCTAAACCTTGACACACCGTCAAACCAGTTGCACTCAAGAAAGATACACAATCGACCCGGGGGTACTCGATGAAGATACACAATCAACACGATCGTACTGCATGAGGATAGATACACAAACAGGTTGAACTCGACGAAGATACAAAATTTAACCGACTGAACCTGACGAAGATAACCGATCAAACATTGTACTCGACGAAGATACACAATCAAACTGGTATCACATGGGATACAGGTACCATTTCTAATTGGAAGGTAAATACATAAAGAGTGTGGGACAATGTATGTTTTCGTAGATTTATTATGTAATTACTCCACACGAAGAAAAAGAATAACGAAAAAAGATAAAGTCTTTTTTTCAGACTGTCAAATGATCGGTCTTTCATCACCCCGTCCTCCTTTTCATCGCCTTGTCAGACAAATGGACTGCAAGAAGGAGTGTCCTGTATACACCCCACTTAGTGCGGACAATCCTACTCCGGACACCTCGCCTGCGGAAACTTTCGGACACCTATATTTATCAACAAAGTACATTGCTCAGTTTACGATTCCGTTATTCATGACGAGACGAGGTGTGTATTAACATAATAATTTTCTTCTTGGCGTAAGAGGCGATTAACGGGATCGGGTAGTCAGTCTCACTGACTTGGTTGACACATGGCATCGTATCCCATTTGCAAAGGTCTATGCTCATGCTGTTGATTGCTGGACTCTACTATTTGCATACCGCCATATAGCTGGAACATTGCGGCGTAAAACAACATACAACCTACGAAAAGCCACAAACAAAACTTAAAAAACAACTTGTATACATTAACACTCATTCTTAAAAATAGTATTTCAAAAACAAATAAAAATAGATACGTTTATGAATATAAATAGAATCACTTAGTCAAGCAGCGGTACCTACCGTGACGTCACATGGGTTGTCGGCCGCCCTACTTCCTCTCTGCCTGGCTCGCTGGGCGGAAGTGTTGGGTGGGAGTCTGGGCGGCCACATGTCACACTGCCTGTAGTCCGAACCACAGGCTTCCTCAATTAAAACTAGTTCTACAAAAAGATAGCGTATTCATCCGGCGATCCTTTGATAGACCGGCCTTGTATTCCGCATCCTTTCCCAGCACCGTGGTGTTGGGCACTTTCTCATCATTTGTGAGTGAGTGAGTGAGTGACTTCGTGCTTGGTGCCTGCGTGAGTGCAGCAGTATGACGTCGTTTTAATTAGAATTATTGACAAGTTATATCATACAAGCTTGACATGGGATGGAATCAAGAATTACTTCAGTTGGCGTTCGCAATCATCACTTTACTATAATCATTCAAACTCGGAAACGGCGCAGACAGAATCAGAAGCATATCTCTCGCTCTCATCGACACTCATCTGAAGTATAAACTACCGTCGGTGAAGCTGCTGTCATGGAGTGATTGAAGTCAGGCTCACCAACACTACAGTCGCCCGTATTATGGAAGTTGCTCACACCAACGTTTAAAATATCCCTCTCAGCTGCATGTGTCCACTCTCACCAACCTTCCTGAAGCCAAAGCTGTTGCAGTCGCTCTCACCTAAATCATTAAAGCAAGCGTAAATCAGGTTATTGAAGCCGATGCTATTTAAGTCACGTTAGCTAACGTTAGTAAATTCATTTTAAAAATCATTATTGAAGCCGACGTTATGAAAGTCACTCTACGTTGCTGAAGTTGCTGTAACCCACATTACTGAAGTCAACGTCATCGAAGGCATTGTAACCACCATTACGAAAGCCAACGTTAACGTTAATGAAGGAGCTCTAGTCAACGCCAGTTACGTCGCTTTAGTCATCATTATTAAAGTCGCTCTCGTGCGTCGTACCTAAAAATGCCCTCATCATTGTTCTTTTAAAGCATATTTTGTTATTTTGTTTGTTTTATATTTGAACTGATAAAATGTTATTCCGTGTTATTAAAAAGAGATAGCCACAATGTGAACTGTAGCGCCTCACATGGCCACCTTCGACCACTTTCACAACTTATATTTTAACACCGATTTTATACCTGTAGTATACAATCGTCACTGAGGAAGGAACTACCTAGAACTATCACGAACTAAACAGGAAATCGGATTACACGATACCAGAGTGGCTTTCTCGTGTATCTAGCATGACGTCGTCTGCTCCTTAATGAAAGAATAGGTCTATTTGTTCGATATTTGCCAGGTGTTCCAGCTTGTTATTTCATATGAAATCATTACCTTGTCGATATAACATGACACTTTTTCGCGTGAAGAATGCACACTTTTCGTTTTCACAATCATAAACAGAACTCCAGTTTTGGCTTGTATACACAAACCTGCTCTCGACGTGCGCGGTATATCCCGTGAATTCATAACTATCTCGTGTATTGACATCCGGTTTCTGACATCACTTCCGGGTGTAGGGTTTGTGAAAACAGATTGTATTGCCTTAACAGCGTGCATTTACAGGAACTGAGACTTTGCGATGTCTTTGTATACCCAGTGCACCTGGACGTACCTTGATAGTTAGGTGTCTCTCTGTATACCGGACGCACCTGCACAGAGGGGATGTTTCATTTCATCAACATATACTCGCATACAAATGCATACACTTGCAATTGATGGTCATGCTTGCTCCATCAAGGACGGAATCAAATGCACATATTGGTGACCTTGACAGCACTGCCGCAGCATGTACCGATGAGTAAGAGATGAACATGCATGAAGAGACAAAGACACAATCACACGCACAAAGACAAACACACTTGCAAAGGCACGCGTACACAAACACGCACACACACAGAGGCACAGGCATACATGTACGCACAAAAAAATACAAACAGCACAAAAAAACCCTCATGAATATATTATTCAGGATCAGTGAGGAACAAGACGACCTGTTTAGCTTCAGGCCATACCTTCATGCTACAACACAATAACCTTCCCATACGCCACATCCAGACGTATGTCGATCATGTCGGAGAATACAACGTTTCCCGCCGCAGCTACCTTCTTGTCGACAATACAGACAACACCATTGTCTGCAGATTTCGCGTCAGTAGACACATTTCCGCAGAAATAAACAAATTAAATTACAGGATACGAATTTTACCGCAGGTTACAATTCATTCAAAACAAATTCATCAAAAATATTTTTTTCCATGCAAATCATGCGAAGTTAGCGTGCCCCACTTGGGGAAGTTGGTGTGTGTGGGTTATATGTGAAGCTTGTATAGTTTTGTTTCCTCGGCAACAAACATGGCATTTTGCCGGGATACTGCCTGTTTCCTGCTTCATATAAATATGCTTCGGGAAAGTAAATAGAACAATTCAAATTTCCTTTGACAAAATCGCCGCACTGCGTGTTAGGTATAATAACAAGGGGATGAAAACAGGAGTATTGGCACGTCCCGGGCCTCTCTCACACACATGGGCAGCCGGGGGAAATCTCCAGGGTCAGGATGTGAGTGAGTGAGTGAGTGAGTGAGTGAGTGAGTGAGTGAGTGAGTGAGTGAGTGAGTGAGTGAGTGAGTGAGTGAGTGAGTGAGTGAGTGAGTGAGTGAGTGAGTGTATGCATGGGTGCATACGTGTGTTTCTGTGTGCCCATGTGGGTGATTTAGCGAATGTCTCTGCGTATTTATTTGTCTAACTGTATCTGTTTGGTGTTTGTTGCGCATCGGTGTAGTAGCATCCTGGCTTCTCACGCCAAAGATCCGGGTTCGAATCCCGGTGGGAAACACACATTTGTGGCCTGTGTCTCATACTGGGTTCTGCCCCAGGCACTTCTTCCTCATTGTACTCGGTCCAGCCAGCTGTTTAAAAGGGGGTACATGACAAGCAGATGTATGGACCTATTCAGTCGCACTTAGCGCTTGTAGTAGCTGCTTTGAAAGTTCAGGGTAATGATGTATGTAACGCCAGAGAGCAGCATCGAGTTGGCTTGTAGGCGCAAAAATTAGCATTATTAAAAATTAGCATCATTATCTGACCTGCCTGTCTGTCTCCCTGTCTTTGTATATGTGTGTGTGTGTGTGTGTGTGTGTGTGTGTTGTGTGTGTATATGTGAGTGTCTCTGTCTGTGCCTACCTGTGTGTTTGTCTGTTTCTGTGCCTGCGACTTGACGTAGGCGCCTGTCCGTCTCTGTGTGACTGTTTCTGTGTGGGTATGTGTGAGTCTACGTGCGCGTTGTGTGTGCTTAATTCTTTCTCTCTCTCCTCTCTCTCTCTCTCTCTCTGTGTGTGTGTGTTTGTAATTGATGGGAACTGAGGAGAAGATTTTGGAATAGTTAGGGTGTATAAATCCTGTCTTGCGCAATGGCCCCTATTACTCTGACGGAAACAGTGCCGCAGCCACAGAGTGAGATAGAAAAAGGTGGGTGAGTGTTCTTTTATGCCGCATGCAGGTATACGGAGACTGGAGGAGCGTGTATAAGCGTTTCCGCCAGTGCTACAGTGAGACAGTTGCGTACAGTGAGACAGTCGCGTACAGTGAGACAGACATAGTGATTGGATGCTGTATAACGACACTGGATTCTAGAGGTTGACAAACCAGGAACATTACATCACCAAATATAAATATCTAATTAGTACTCCTGGGTTGATTGGAGAGGCGGTATGATTCAACAAGATCCTGTTAAGCGTCAACCGATGGCGACTATCATATTTCAGGTAGGATTGGAGAACTTACGTAAATACAAACAAAATACATAAACACGTGAGAAGGATGCTGAAGATGTGCTGTACGTGTTTTACCAAAATAGAGGCGGGCTTGGTGCGGATAGGAGGGGTCAGAGGTCGGTCCACTACGTTGTTGGTCTGCCTGCATCGTTACCCTATACCACAAAAAAAGGTACGAAGTGGAGAGTCTTGTTCCGGGTACAACAGCCATGCTGTTGTCATGTGATGAAAGTAATGCACGTATAGCCATGAACCGGACGACAGGATATCCCTGGTGGTCATCTTACTGCAGAAATACGCACATGTACGACAAGAATTATTGACCCTGAGCATCTCACAAGGCTTGTACAGACTTCCTGATAGAGGGAGTGGGTGGCCTCGTAGTTAAAGCGTTAGCTCGACATGATGAAGACCCGGGTTCGATTCCAACATAGGTACAATCTGTGGAGCCACTTCCTGGAGTCCCTAGGCGTTATAATGTTGGAATGGTTGTGGAAGCGGCGTAAAGCCTCCCTCAGTCCCGTGATCCACCCAATACTCTTTTGGAAGTCAATGTAGAAACTGGTCGCGTCTAACAAGCGACTTATGACGTGACTAAACAACAGGAGAAAAGTTTGCTTTTAAAAGTTGCTTTGATAAAACAGGAACATCATGAAAATTTTACTCGCCTGAAAATATTTGCCGAGGCACTGCAAACTTATATTCCAAAACACAAGTGTAACATGTATGAAAATAATTCCCATGCGTTTTTATGTTTGTTTATTTTGTTGCCAGCCGCCCGTGTGGCATCATAAAAGAACATTCACTTCTGAAACCCGACTGGTGACAATGCACGCACTGACGGGTCACACCAAGGTCACACTCATGCACATGAACGCAGTTCCATGGCTGGAACCAACGACTTATAATTTTTGAATATGCATTATTGTTGAATATGCATTATTGTTGAATATGCATTATTGTTGAATACACATTATTGTTGAATATGCATTATTGATGAATATGCATTATTGTTGAATATGCATTATTGTTGAATACACATTATTGTTGAATATGCATTATTGTTGAATATGCATTATTGATGAATATGCATAATTGTTGAATATACATACTTGTTGAACATGCATTAGTGATAAATATGCATTAGAGTTGAATATGCATTATTGTTGAATGTACATACTTGTTGAACATGCATTAGTGATAAATATGCATTAGAGTTGAATATGCATTATTGTTGAATGTACATTATTGATGAATAACCGTGCACAGCTGTAACTAAAGGTATCTGCTTTCTTTTGTCCGGAGTGTATATGAATTAGGGTGTGAGGTAAAAAAATCCCATTAATGTTGCAAATACAATTAATGGGATGTTGTTTTAATTCGGCGTCACATACATAACGCAAACACTAGTATGTAGGCCAGTCCCCATGCAGTTACAATGCCGGAATTTGTTTTTCTTCTCAGGACATCAAGACCAGACACATTCTTCCCATGTATTTCCTTTTTTCTTTTTCATTTTTCATTATCATTTGAAATAATTCCTCTTTCGCACATGAATATGGCAATGAAGAGACGCTCCCTCTTTTCATTCCGTCATTATAGGTAAACGATATTGCCAGGCTTGGCAGAGGCTGAGGTGACCTGGAATGTCGGCTGACCATACTTAATGTATTTGTTGACAGATGTATTACAAAAGAAGATAAAGCTAGATAGTAGGATCGTTTCTTTCTGCGAATTAAACCGCAGTATGAATAGAGATTGCCGTATGCACGGTTCTCAAGAGCAATATCGTTCAAGTCGGATCGTTTAATCACACACGATACATCTGCGGTCCTATGAAGATTCGGGTTATAACTGACCGTTAGAAAAGCGGGATGGTATAGTCTAAAGATCCGAAAATAGATGGTTTTCAGAGTGGCACATATTTGTCGAAAGAGACGACGGTGCCTGTCGAAACGGAATCGGATTGTCTGAACATCCATGAAGAACTGGTCTTCAGCAAAGCACATACATGTCTAAAGTGACAACTATTCATGTCGAAACGGAATCGCATTGTCTGAACATCCATGAAGAACTGGTCTTCAGCAAAGCACATACTTGTCTAAAGTGACAACTATGCATGTCGAAACGGAATCGCATTGTCTGAACATCCATGAAGAACTGGTCTTCAGCAAAGCACATACATGTCTAAAGTGACAACTATGCATGTCGAAACGGAATCGCATTGTCTGAACATCCATGAAGAACTGGTCTTCAGCAAAGCACATACATGTCTAAAGTGACAACTATGCATGTCGAAACGGAATCGGATTTTCTGAACATCCATGAAGAACTGGTCTTCAGTAAAGCACATACATGTCTAAAGTGACGACTGTCCTTGTCCAAAAGGGATCGGATGGACAAGATAGCTGACTTGGATGCACACGTGTACCAATATCTTTGATGGACGCTGGTGTCAATCACTGGATTGTCTGGTCCAGACTCAGTTATTTACAGACTGTATTCCTATATTGTTTTTCTTGCTGTCTTCCGATATCTAGGTATCGATGATTGCCATGCTTGTTGGGAGACTTCATTATACCCTTAGACGTTGCCACCACGTGAGGAATGGGAGCTGTAGCGAAAAGAGAAATTTTCAGAAAACCGTTGTGCGCATACTTCACTTCTGAATGTATAGACTTATCATTTAGGTATGAGAACATGCAGCTTAATTTAATCTGAAATACCCGCCTTACATGTGAATTCCACTATGCTGGAATATGATCACCAACTTGAACCAAAATGTTGAAATATTCCCTAGAATCCCAGTGGTGCTTAACCAGTGCCCATGTGCATATGTTCAAAAGCTATAAGCGTTAATTAATTGGTCTACCAAAACAAGTAGTGACAGCGACTTTTCACAACAATCGTTCATTCACTCGAAAGAAATTATCCAGGTAACGTGGAACTATCTGGTGCTTCTCCTATCATACTGATGTGTTTGTTTGCTTCTTGTGTAGCCCCACACTCAGCACTATTCCAGCTATATCCAGCGTTCTATAACTAATCGAATCTGGACTAGACAATCCAGTGATCAACATCATGGGCATGGATCTGCGCTGCTAAAATAAGATGACGTGTCAATCAAGTCAGCGATTCTGACCATTTGATCCCTTTAGTCGCCTCTTACAAGAAGTCTTGTTTGCTGAAGATCAGTTCTAAAGACGATCTTCAGGGTTTAACAATTTGATGAGAAAATCTTGATACTTTTTTAAATGCACGAAGATTCCCGTCAACGAGGTGATCTGTGAGTATGTTTTTACAAACCACTTTCAAACAATATTCAGTTGGCCACTTGAAACATGTTTCACCATTACCCATTGGTGTAATTCCATATAAAAGTCAGTGTATGAGAATACCTCGCTTAACTATCTTCACAAACTCATTTTGGTGTAAAGGAAACAAGTGTGAAACGTATTTGAATAGTTCAAAGTAAATAGGTGATGACACCAGGTGTTCGTGAAAATGGTTAATATGTCCGGTCCGAAAATTTGCCTAAAATGAATATATACTGAACGGCAAAAGAAACGCAACTCTGACTTTTTGTCAAGTTTTTATATATATATATATATATATAAACATGAGCGCTTACTTGTACTTCAGTTTTTCAAAATTGCGTTTCTTTTGCTGTTCAGTATATCTATTGACCTGATACCGCTGAATAGTTCTCCTGCCATGCCACGGCGGCCTGCAAACAAACCAGACAATCAAGTGATCGATGGACCGGAAAATATCTTCGCGTAGCTTGGTAACTCTTCAACCACTAGACTACCAATCGCCATAGCGTCTGCAACGTTGCCAAGGTGGAAGTGATTGCATCAGCGATGGTGTTGGGGAGGTCTGCGAGGAAGCCTGAAACAAATCCTAGGAGAAAAACGGGTTTTGAAATAGGTGTTTAGAAGTGAATTATCTTCACTTCGTTGTGTGTGAATAGTTTGTTCTTGCATTTTCTAGAAGAACGTATATTTCAGTAGCTAAACATTAGTCTAAATATTTCCATATGCCCATGATTTAGGATGTTGGTTGATGTTAACGTTCTTTAAGGTATCTGTCCCTCAAAATACATGTAATTCCGCATCACTAATAATAATTAAAAGGTTAATCTAATTACAGACTTTTTGTACGTTTCCTTTAGAAAAATAAGTTGCAAGGTAACAGAACAGCGCACCGACCCATCCAACTGACCTAGAATCAGCAAGGGAAGCGAGAACAATTCCAAAACCAAATTATCCCCCGATTCCTCTCGCAGAACGCACTCACCCACACCCGTCTTGACGTAAACACGCCGCATTCCAGAACCCAGGTAAGTCAATGGCTACACCGCGGCAAGGTCTTTTCAAACTGGGTTCTGTCTTTCTACACATGCAGTAACGCCGAAGAGAATCACCATACCATTACCATTCCTCGGCAGGGCGAACGCTGAGATACGTTCTAGCGGCTGCGCATTCCGGTGGCAGAACCACCGAAGCTGAAGCTTACGATGCACGCTACCGCATGTGCTTGTTCTTAATTATGGCCATACTGGTGGCCATCAGTTATGTGGTGGTTATTCGAGTTATGTAAACTCCCAGCACCACACAAATATGGACACGTCGGGGGAACTGTCTGACAACAACAAGCCCTAGCTGTTTACATCAACATCTTCATATGAGGTACAGCAGAGTCGGTGCATCAGCCTACAGCTAGCCATAAACAAGAAATTCTCCACGGTGTAGGCGTCTGCAATGATGTGTAAATTTGTGGAAAATATTTTACAAAGCTGTGTGAACATTCCATTCGTTAGCGTCTTACGATGTGAAGAATCTGACCTTCGTGTTTACGATTATTTTAACACCATGTATCATAACCTATAAGCATTTCTTTATCAGCGATGGCGTATCGCTTCCAGTTCGGCGTGAATGACTTGAAAGGCTTGGGTACAGTGGCACTGTAAGCATAAAAAATCCTCCTTCTTCGCCATGCAACAGCATCATTAAATAGCAAACAGTAAAAAATATATTCCCATTTCCCTTTAGAATTACATAATAAACCCATATCTATTTTATCTATTTTTCTTCTTCTTCGCTGATTTGTAATACAATGGGACGGATGATGCTATTTGTATAATTGTATGTCTGTCGTTACTCTGTTAAATTAAATTCAGACATGCCGCACTAATGGTGCTGGGATATTTTCTCCCTAAACTACTTATTTTTGAACGGTTTAATGTCGAACTTACGTCATTGTTAATGTTTTAAAAATACAACTGTAAATTCTAATTTCTAAGCACCCTTTTGAGTTCTGCGGCTAGGAGAATGAATGACTTCTTCACATATATGCTTAAAATAAACAGCTGGCAATGGTGAATAAAAATAAAAATAAATTCATTAAAAGGGTTATGTAACTCGCGGCAATTTGCTATGCAAAAACTGCTTCACTTGGCATTTGGTTATAGGTTCAAGTCCCACTTCCAAAAAGGCTCTTGTTGAGACTTAATTCTGCGACCTGCTAAGGGGTGAAGGTTGGCTTTTTCGAAATGGCTGCTTTGGCGGCCATTTTGAAAAAAAACCCCGACTCTTTGATATTACAAGCTTTAATCAAGGATGCAAACAGCTGCAGCAGCGATATGAAGATATATCAGTCTAAGAATATTTGTACCACAAGTTAATTTGTATGTGTGCCTGCGTGTGGGTGTGTGGGTGTGTGCATCGTCCGGATGAAGGGTTATACTTGTGTATCCCACCCGCATAAACTCCCATGTAGATCTGGATGAAGATGAGCTAGTAGGTACAAGTACACTTGGGTTGAGGTAGGTAGCTGTACGTCACAACTAGATTCCTCCACCAGTGATAGTATTTGCGACTTCGTTTTGAATATATCATGTAGTAAACATTATCACACATTTTGTTTACTCTTGCCCGACCGCCTGTTGTCTGGCCTCAAAGTAACTCGAGATAGAAGATGGCGCTTTGCCAGACATCAAACTGCAAAACTGTCGGATGTCTGAATGAGCGGCGAATCCCGCACGCTTAATTACTCGCACGGACCGAAACCTCTAATTAAGGTCTGTGGTGCTTGCATATACTTGCCGTCATTCAGTGACGGTGTACCAGATATCTGTGACACAGAGTAATAATGAAATAGGCGTTCGGTACTGCTAGTGATTCATTATTAGTAGCGAATCAGATGAACATGGAAATTTATTGGACTGACATTAGGGCCCAGATAAAATAAATGCATCTTATTTAAAGTGGGCATCTACTGAAAGTAAACAAATCTTATCCGAAATATTCTCATTCTTGACATACGTATTACTCTTTTTAATCTATCCTCTCTGGTCTGGGAGACGTACTAGGGTGTGTTATCTAAGTCTACAGGAAGCTATGAGGTGCAAGTTAGTTTTCCACATGAAACTAAATATACTGGATAAAAATAGTTACGGATATATGTAAATTTTGAAATTATGAATGATTATGTATTCATTCACTGATAAAACATGAGTAATAATAATACCAATACGCATGACTCATTTTGTCCAGTATATGTTCCTTCATTTGCGTGGTCGTCGCCGTTGACGTTGACGTTGACCCTACCTTCGACTATAAATGTGTTGGTTCCTATATGACACATCCCTCGCATACAAAGCAGCCATTACTTGCCTCTTCCTAATCTGGTCAAAGTCTCAACGTTTCACCTGTGTACTTCATTTCGTATTATTTTTCATGCAGTGAGGATGGGATTTTGGCTTGCTGACAATAGGATGGAAAATTAAAGTTTTAGAAAAATGACATATGTTCGTTTAAACGCCGAAGCATAACGTGCAAAATGAGATCATCTGACAACGGTGTCTTTGACGAAGGCAATGTGCCGGTTCGAAAGCTACCGAAAAGAAGAGTCCGCCTGTTGGATAAAGCCTCGACCAATCAATCTCGATATTGAAATCGCCGAAAGTATGCGAAAATCTAGTCATATATGTTACCCCGTCTGCTGCATATATACATCCTCCCTGTGTACAACCACTGTTAGAGTCCATCAGAGATGGGACGGTAGGGTAGCTTAGTGGCTTAAGACCCGGGTTCGATTCCCCAAATGGGTACAATGTATTGAGCTCATTTCTGGTGTCTCCCACCGTGATATTGCTGGAATGTTGATAATAGTGGCCTAAAGTTATGTTCACTGCACTTACGTTTTGACAAGCCCGAAAGAATTTCAATGGAATAGAAACTGTTTGTGATTCAAGCTTAGTTCCTCTGTAACTGTGTGAGCATTAGATGTGTTCCTGCATCGTCATAGGGTGAAGTCAGCCTGACAAATAGGTGGCACTCTGGAATGTCAGGTGACCACTCCCCACTTCCCTCCTTACAGGTGGATTACAAAACAAACAGTTTTAGACAGATTGTTGTTTATTGAGTAGAAGAGTCAAATGGCCAAATGATTGATGGTTGAATTTCGAACCTACAGGAGATCAAGGTCAAGCCAAAGGTCAACTGTACTACAGCTGTAACCTGGGCTTGAGCAACGTAGTTACCGACATCAACAACATGATCGACGCTGAAATACAATGAAATTTACCATCAGTCAGTTACATCCAACATACCGAGTGAGTGAGGTTTTCCGCCGCTTTTAGCAATATTCCACCAATATCACAGAGAGGACAACAGAATTGGGCTTCACGCATTGTACCCATGTGGGGATCGAATAGAACCCGGGCCTTCGGCGTGACGAGCGAACGCGTTAACGACTTACATACCCCATTGCCCCCGATACGTACATTTTGGAGGCATTTTGGATAGTCATATTGGATACCTATTATAACATGAGCGAGGCCGTACAACGACAACTCCCATTCAGTAATATCTTAAGTCCAGAACATATATTTCAGATCGATGTCCCTAAAGGCCACATGCAACGTAAAACACAACTTTGCAGATTCTGATACCTTTCGGAATGCACTTACCGAAACAAATTATCAAAAATGCCAATTCAACCTATAAAGGTGAAAAGCCCGCGAAGTCGGAGTTCAAACGATTCACTAAATTTCCCCGAGCACTGCGCTCATAACGCATGTGCAGTGAATAGGTTCGCGGAGCTTGAAACAGTATGCATGTCCGGAGGATGGGGACGTGAGCAGTAGATAATCTACTTGTTACCTGAAAAACATGCTCATTGGGATAAGAAGCCTCTGTCATAGAGAAAACTCAACGTCTGTCTGCTAATGACAGTATGCAATGCACTACGTCAATCATTGACCACGTGCAATTTGAAATTAACACCTATCAGGTTTACACGCCATAAACAGAGAGTCGGCCAAGAGTATCGGCAAATGTGCCAGCCAGTGAAAAGATTTTGTTACACTTGAGTGCACACCCACAGACTCTGACTTAGTTCATATTCCGGGTCCTTCGTTTCGAGCCTAGAAGACCTAAGTACAAAATATTGCACTTTTGATTTGCGATTGTAAGCATATAATTTTGTTTGTTTGTTTTTTCATAATCAGCAATGGATATTATATGTCATGAATAGGTGATGGTTGTGTTTTAATTATGTTTGATATTTTGGTTGCGTGTGACCTGTAACAGAAAGTGCCCCTATTTGTTCCAGGACCCTATTCAACATACTGATATATATGTAACAGTATATACCTAACCTTGCTCCATATGGCTGTATTTAGTGCTGAACACATGCGTGTATGATAATAATTTATTCTATCCTTTACATTGGCAAGTCTCGATAAAGGGAATTCTGTTATTTGTATATATTTTTAGAAATTATCATTTAAACTACAAATTATTCCCTTGGAGTCTTGTGAAACTCTTACCAAATACTACGGAGTGAGGTACTTTTTATCGTCACAACGGCAATATTTCAGTCATATCGAGACCTGAGAAAATTATCTAACAAATATTTGTGAATTGTATCACTAAGCTGTGTCCTTGAACTTGAATTCAGGGATAAACCGGAAACGGAAGTAAAAAGTACCAGACCGGGAGAAAGAAGAAGTGAAATATAACAAAGCAAGAATTTCATGCACTTTTTCACCGAAGAGCGCCATTGCACCGAAGTATCTACACCAAAGAGGTTTCGTTCCTCGAATTGGTGAAACGTCAGAGGCCATTCCAGTAGCTCTTCGTCCTGACATTGCGAAATATTTCTGAAGCGTTGAAATCTCAAAGTCATTCACTCAATTAGTCCACCCAGAAATGCAGTTTTTCCTTACTGATCCCAACGCTCGTCTCTCATTTCCGGGATTGACGAAGATACGAGTGAGAGATACGGGCTTACAACGCCACAGGCCTGTTGTACAGACGTGCGAGTGATGAAGGGTTAGTGGGTGTTTTAAAACTCTTTCGAATTTTGTAGCGTACAGGTTTTGTCGTGGAGCTACGCGAGGAGTTACAGGGACCGGCTAGAATGCCAGTAGGGTTTCTCATAATTATTATAACTCCGTTACTGACACTTACAGGAACATGACTCACTTTTCCATTTTTTCAGATTACACCTTCATCTGTACCTAGAAGCGTCTGTGAGACCCAATCAGTACCCACCCTTCAGACTCGTGGATCGCATTTCCCCTACTATTACACAATACCAGCAGTGGGGATGTGATTGATATTACAAAACCTCCAGCTTACAATGTTACTTACAAACACGTGTGATGTACATAAACTGCCATTTAGTCCGAGAAATAGAGTATCGTATTTAAAAATAAATATCCACACAAAAAATAATATTCAAACGCTTAACGGCTGAAACAGTCTAGACGTGCTTAAACATTCGAGAATTGTGACTGATATTACAAAACTTCCAGCTCACAAAGTTATTCAGAGACATATGTGGTGTACATAGACAGTCATTTAGTTCAGGTAATATTGATATCTTGTTTCAAAAGAGATATCCACAAAATAAGAATATCCATACGGAGCCGAGGACCTAGATTTTGGAAAATCTATTCATGCTAAGATAGTCGTAAGTGCCATACTGTAACATTAACTCACGACTATCTTAGTGCTAAGAGAGGTCCGAAAATCTAGGCCCGGAGCATTGGTCAGCTGTTGTGGCAAAAAACATTCTAACCTTGTGGTTGATTCTACAAAACAACGTCCATGTTACAAAGTTGTTCAGAGACACGAATGGTGTACATCGAATTAAAACAAATAAAGTTATCTAATTCAAAAATAGATATCCACTAAATATAACAACCAAATGCAGCCCGGAGTACTGTTTAATTTCTAGAAATGTTTCTTCTCGTAGTTTTGATTTTTGAAAAAGCATGTCTTTGGGAAACATCTATTGTTTATAGCACATGAAACAATCAAGCAAACATTATGCCTACAGTTTGTTAATATTTGCTTTCACAACCTAATTCTGTTCATGGAACAAAGCAATTTGTTTCGCACTTTGAGCACCCCGTATATACCGTTTGCATCTACGTAAACGTCGAACCCGCAAGGACACTACCTACTGTGCTACCCTACTACTCTACTACTCTGCGTCGACGCAACAAACGTTTAGAAGAAGTTGGATGAAGAGAGTTCCAGGTTACACTGGCTGAAACAGCTGATGACGTCAGATGATGACAAGCTGCTGGCCGAGTTACTGAATCTAACCCCCTCTAACGGACAGCTGACGTTAATGCTGACCAGCTCGATCCCGGAACGCTAGGTTGATGAAATACTGGCTGTAGTTACACAATATGCATTATCAACCAATCTTAACTACGCTTCTAATGGTGTACCTCCTTGCCCTCGGTGCAGGCCAAGGTTAGGATTGGTCTTAAGAAGCCACAGACTCACAGTCCCTAAACCACATTATTTCCCCTTCCGCCTAGTCTGTTCCACAGTCCCTGAACAGGGGCGGGTGCAGCTTTTTGAGAAAGGGGGGGGTGGGGGGTGTACAGTTCATTTTCACCAGTTTTCACGTGAGTTTCAATGGTCGTTTAATAAACTTCCAGGAACGAAAAAGGGGGTGAGTGTGCGCACCCTTGCACCCTTCCTCTGGGGCCTATACTAAATCACTTTGGTTTTCTGCTTTTTTCTGCTATGCGGACGCCCAGTATGGACCAGGGTGAAGTATTTTCTCAGACTTTGAATCATCCATCTCAATGGGCCGTTTTTTCAGTTTTAGTTTAACCATGTGTTTCTATCAGTATTTGAAAATTCAGAGATTAAGCGCCAGTGTAAGCTATCCATCTTGATGTTGAGAAACTGGTGAGTGCTATCATCTTACTTCTCATCGCATCAGCGGCAGGTTTGCAGCTGAAGGCGAGAAATGACGCCTGTAAGCAGCAAATGCAACAACGGGGATCGGGTGGTTATGTTCAATAACAAAAACCTTGTCATCGTATCCTACTGCGTCGGGTCTTCCGATTTCAATCACGGGCTTGTCTGGTCCAGACAGTTATTTAAGAATCCCATTACACAGCTGGAATACAGCCGAGTGCTTTTAAGAACACACAGACAGAAAAAAGCAAACCTACTCTTACATGAACTCTTCAACAATTTGAAAAATATGCGAATAACCTGACGACGTTTGTAACCGTTTGTTTTATCCAAATTTCCTGAAAGTAACTCCCCGCCATGTCTAGTGATGAACACGTCTTAATTTAAAGCATGAGGCATCCTGGTGCACGTTAACCTCAACTGGTTGTGCAGACATGTTAAGTAGTATACGACAGGTAAGGGATGGGTTAATTATCAAGCCACTTTGTAAAGAGGGATTTAATAAACAAAATACCTCCAAGAAGTGGTAAGTAATGGCAAACTTAATCCCCATACACAATTGTTCACGCTCCTAACCAACTAACGAAATAAAGACAAAGGATGTTCTTCACCTTCAAAAGCTGCAGATCACCGGAACTAACCACTCACAAATCTCTTCAGCATCCATTTACCACCGTAGGAGCATTTCCGTATGGCAAAGGGTCAGCTTCGTCAACATATGTTCAACCTTGGGCCGACAGTGCTTGGGAAGAGAAGACACCTGTTGGTGCGGGCGAGCATCTGCACGTGCCCTGTCAGTCTTGCAATTAGCATGGTTTCTCAGCTAGCCCGACCCCCACCCCTGGCCTGTCAGGTAGTTTCGGTGCCCTATGACCGAGCCCCAATCATCACAGAGCGTTGCTCAATACAAGGCGAGTACAAGCCAATCCCGGTGCTAAATGTGTGCGGCGTTATCAGCTGTATCGCAACGACACCGGCCGCGATATTGCCGGAGCTAGTTAAAAAGTGCATCCTAAACAGCAGAATCTAAACCAGAGCGCGGAGGGACGGGAGGGAGCGGAGCCTGTGTCCAGTTTCCCGCCGCACGTGCTGTACCTGGTGTAGCAGACGATTCAACACACGTCACAGCGGTGCCAAGAGTCTGCTGCGAAGTGCATCCTGTCCTGCGCACGCGCACGCCTCACTTGTGAGATTGCGTGGTATAAATTGATGCGGCCGGCCTATGGTGTGGTAGTGTGAGACTCTTGATACATGGGATATGGTGCTTCCTAAACGGAGAGGTACTCGCTCAGTGGACACGTATACCATGGCAACACGTGTCCTTCTCGCCACACTCGCTCTATCGCTGATGGCAAGGTAAGTCACGTGACCCGCAGAGCAGACGACAGGGTATTGTTTGTTAAGGATTCATACATGCTTGATATTAGTGACAGGAACAGGTCAATATGTTATCTCTGACTATGCAGTGACTTGTCACACGTGTTCAAACTGTGCGACGATACCACACGTACGATGATCAATCAAGTCATTCTCCAACACATGGACGCATAACAAAACCGAATTTCGTTCCTTTGAAACATTATGTCATGAAAGGGTATTAATTATATTAATATATACGATAAATTTACGGCATATCCCTCAAATGAACGATGTCAAATCATTTAGAAAATCAATTTTGAGTCATGTATACTGCTAGTATACGGAATGGCTAAAGGTTTGCGAAAATGAAAATTTTCTAACTCTCCTGATATAGCCAGCCCAGCACATACCACAGTCCGGTTTACAACCAGACACTGTCACTGTCAATTAGAGAGCAGGTCAGTTTTGACCTGAGTAGATTTTTGTCGGAGAGTACAGTGTGTTAGTAAGTAGAGGCCAGACCTCCATACGCCCCTGAGTACAGGCCTCGCTCTGATCTGTGTTTTTCTGGTTATATAATATTGTTTTGTGGGGAGCTGTACCTTGGATGAGGAAGCTGGTTTACCGGCTGGCTAAAGTCCATTTATCTAGTGACAGTATTATTAATAACAAGACCATTCTAGATACAGTCATACTCTGCAGTTTGCACTGGATCCTTAACTCCTCCCATTAGTACTGGATCTTGAAATCCGTCTATTAGTACAGGATCCGTAGATCCATCCATTAGTTCTGTACCTTTAGATCCACACAGTGGTATTGGACCTTTATATCCATTCATCTGTACTGGACCTTTATATCCATCCATTTGCACAGGATCTTTAGATACATTCAATTGTATTGGATCTTTAGATCCTTCTATTTAGTTCGGGACCTTTAGATCCATCGAATTGTACTGGACTTTTAGTTCCATCCATCCGTAATGGACCTTTAAATCCATCCATTTGCACTGGACCTTTAAATCAATTTACTTGCTATAACGATCTCGGCGTTGCGTAAACAGGTGTATTATGATTCAGGGTTGACTAATTAGTTCTACACAATGTCTGGCTGTCAGAGCGATGTTCAGAGTATAGGTTACAAGGTCATAAGCTAACAATGTAATCCTACCCTACAAGGTGACGCACATGTCCACACTAACTCGCGGTGGCCATTTAAGGACTTTAATACAAAACCACAAAATCCTAAAAAGTGCCTGTGTGTGGAATACGCGAGTCAGAATTCAGTTGATATGCAGTGATTACGATGTCCACATCGCCGAGCCGACAGAAGTGATGTCAGGAAAAGACATAATGATTCATAGTAAATTTTAGATAATTTTGGACAGTCATCTGAAGGAAGGAAGAAGGGATAAACTAAATGTATGAAATATATTATGTTGCTGCAGTTACTTCCTCATCTATACCGTGTTATTGCATATCCGCTGTGATAATGCAGGAATATCGCTAGACGCAGCGTAAAGCAATAATCAAACATTCACTTATTAGTAAATAGTCTGTATACATGTTCGGAAGGTCCTTTATGCTTACAGTAAATATGGACTATGTATGTTGGAATTATTACAAGCACCACACAGGTAAGAAAATCACTACTGTCAGTAAATCTTTAAGCTAAGTATTGGTTTTAGGTTCTACGTGCTTACTTCTTACTATACTGTACCAGCTGAGTTGACCTCGCCATGGAGATCTAATTCTTAAACAGAAGTGGTGACGCTTGGAAGTGTTTCAATTTCTTCGTAGCCACAACCCTGAAGTATGGGATACTGAGCGAGGCGAATGCTGTCAAATTTCCTGATGTATGCTACTTGACAAAAGCTTTACCCGATTCTACCATGCTAACCTGTAATCGGGTGCTCCATATCTGTATTGGTATACAGGTAGTCCGTCTCACAGTCCTTGAACCACACTATTTTCCCTACTGCCTACCCCTCCCTGCGATGCTGGAGCACGTCTAGATTTCCCGAGGTACGATCTCCCTTGGGCTGCTTTTTAAAATTAAATTGGTTTACTTGTTACAATCAAAAGTTCTATATTCAGAGGCTTTAATCTGGTATGCAAGTATTAGAAGTGTAGTAGAACACATATATCAGGCACTTGGATGGAACGTTCAACAAGTCCTGCAAACAATATCGTACTGTCCTTGAGACCACTTAAGCATTTTCGTTTACAGAATAATTCTAAACACCCCACGTTCCGTCTACAAATATCAGATGGTCGGTCTCTTTGATGAAGTTGACGTTGACGTTATGGTAGGAAGACGTCGTTCCAAGTGCATATTGTCCTGTGATATGCATTCATGCACGATATGCTATCCTGTGGATTATGGAGACATACCAGTCCTGGCAACATCTATCCTAGTTTACGAGTTACAATTAGCTGTACAAGAGGAATATGGGATCCGTTTCAACGAGGTAATGTTAGCTATAGCATGGAATAAGACGCGCCAGTCACTGTTATATGGCGTGAACGTCGTCATAACATGAGACGTACGTAGAGCACATAAAGTGAACATGGTTTATCAATATTCGAGCAATTCCGATTGAACACCAGAAATGGTCTTTACATGTTATACCCATATATGAAAACTTTGTGGCAAATGCTTTGAAGTGACAAGTAAAGTTTCAACCACAAAGTCGGGGTAGAATAGGCCTTCAGCAACCCATTTTTGCCATAAAAGGCGACCATGCCTGTCGTAAGAGGCGACTAACGGGATCGGGTGGTCAGGCTTGGCTGACACATGTCGTCGGTTCCCAATTGCGCAGATCGATGCTCATGCCGTTCACCTCTGGACTGTCTGGTTCAAACTCGATTATTTACAGACCGTCGCCATATAGCAGTAATATTGCTGAGTGCGGCGTTAAACTAAACTCACTCACTCATTCACCAGGTTTCAGTTAGCCTGAAGGAGAGGAAAACCCCGATATGACTTGTGTCTTAGAGGTTGTAACACCGATAAGCAGTGGTGTCAAAGAATTGTTATCAGGGTAGATATTGGATTCGAACCCACTGTGACCGGGTTCTGGCACGTCAAACGGAGGTAATGATACAGAGTCACGCAGAACACGACAACGTGTCCGAACATCAGTGGGAGTTGCTGATGGAGCAGAATTAGAGGTATCGCTGGTATTAAATGAATATAATATGCCATTATAAAAAGTAGGGGATATTCCATTTTGCGATACAAATGAGAAAAAGTAATATACGTGTGTATACGTACAGATGGAACATTTCCAAAGGAATGAAAATATATTGTCATATTTTCTTTTAATTTCCTTTCATCATCTTTCCGCCTTGACTTCATCATTTCCGTTTTATCAATCTTGTAAATCCAATAATTTTAATAGTAAAGTTATCATTAGTATATTTCGTCGAATTAAACGCTGAGTCAGCAGAACTGAAAGTACCGGACACACTTGGAGCAGATTCAAATGTAGATGGTTTTAGGAGTTGGAGTTCCAGTAGTTGGTGTGGCTGTGGAAGCAGTAGATGACGTAACTGGTGCATAGGGAGCGTGTGATGCATCTGGAGGAAACAGTAGTAGTTGTAGGTGTAGAAGTCGTAGAGGACGTCACGGTAGATGCTGCGGCTAAGGAAAAGGGTAAATACGAAAAAGGTGGACGAGGGCAGTTGCAGAAGTAGTAGTGGACGTCACAGTAGACGTTACAACCAATGCCATATCAGTAGCAGAAATACTACGGCAGCGGGAGTAGTTGTAGTAGCAGCCGTAGTAGAAGTTGTAGCGAGAACAAGGTGTTCATAATTCGCAGTAATGACGAACAGACACTATATAAACACGTCGGCGCCGGAGCCTGTTTGATAAAGGTAAAGACGGGGCGAATACAGAAACATGCACCCAGCTATTGTTAGACAGCCTCTCTCACCCTGGTCTTTATAAACATCGACAAGGGTCTTTTCCCAGCCTCTCGGTGCGGAGAATAAGTCAGAGGCGGTGTTTGATAGCAGATCAGGACCGGGCGTTAGGATAGCGTTGGTCCAGAGGGAATTGTTCAGCATGAAATGTTACGCTTGCAGTTGCTTCGTTGGTAATGATGTTAGTGTTAGAGAACATCAACCAGAACCATCCTATCGCGAGGGATTTCAAACGCTCATGATGTGGTTGTTTATTTGAACAAAGCGTCCGTAAACATACGTCGATATTATCAATTTCATCAAACGTGTAGGACAGTCTGGGGCATAATGTCAGTCAGACTGGTCGGATGTTGTTGATTATGTTTCACGATATTGTGTACATGTGGTTTACACGTTGAATGATATGAGTTCTTAAACCTTTTTATCGTCTCCTCATGGAACCCCATACTGGTCCCTCCCGTGAAGGTCTGGGTTAGAAATGATATTCAGTAACCCATCCTTGTCATGTCATAGGTTCCCAACTGAGCAGATCGATGCTCAGGTTGTTGATCACTAGACTGTCTGGTCCAGGCTCGATTATTTACATACAGTTGCCATATATCTGGAATATCACAGAGAGTGGTGTAAAACTAAACTCGCTCGCTCATTGCGCTGCCTTGTGAAGTACAAAATGTTGGTGTTAGTTCCATAGGCGCCGCCAACTTGACAAATTAACGTTTAGATGAAACCGATGTAAACTGCAGAATTCGGTGTAGAGAATTGCTTCGCTTGATTGTGTCAGGATCCGCTCATCGTAGCTTCGAAAGTATACGGTTATGATTCTGTCTGGCAGTATTTTCCCCATGTTTGTGGGCTGGTATCATATGGTATTACTGTTATATCCGATACACTTCAAATATCTGCAGTAAACTCCTAATATAATAATCAGGGTGTGATATACTCTCCCCGGTGCAGCCGGAGCGTTGTGACACTGAAGATGTGCAGGAAGTCCTGATACCCTCCCCATGTTCCCCGGTGCTGAGAGGGCAGTGTGATATTGCAGATTAAGGCATCCAACCGATCCTTAGAGAAGTCTCACTAGTTATACGGTAAATAACCAAGTCATAAAACAGACATGCCGCTGGGTTTTATCTCCACAAATATTTAAGATAACACATCTTTGAAGATTTACCACCAATTGCAATACCTTGATTAACGATCACGTCATAGCAAGCTAAAACGAATGATCCATCAAACGTGCTTCACGCATTACAAGATAACCTTTCTCTAAGATAACCGTTTTCCAGGATAACCTTTCTCCAGGATAACCTTTCTCCAAGACTTCATTGGACATCCTCTATTTCCATTCGTAAATCGTCAAATCAAACGATTAGTGCATATAAGAACGTAATCTGTAGAGGACCGTTTTAAATATTTATTATATAGGGCCGTCTCCTATTCTCGCGGGTTTCCTATTCTCGCGGTAAACGCATTTTCTGCCGAGATCGCCGATGCGTGATACTTAACGGTTGTTTACATCACTGACCGGTAACTAGGAAGTGGCCCAAGTCTGTGAATTATCAAAATTTTTCGATTGTAACAAATATTGGTGAGTTTTAACCAACTTGGACAAATCATAACTTTTTCCCGCCCTTTACGACAGAATTCCTCTTCCTTACGCTTCATAACGTTACTTCCTCGTTATGCCGCGAGAATGGGAGACGCCGTGTTAAGTCAGTGGCGGACGACCATGTTTTTCATCGAGCTCAAGAGTAGTAATACAGCTTATGGATCAAGCAGTTGACAGATGCAGATGTTAGAGGGGGAGTCTCTTCATTTAAAAACAACAAGCATTCATGCGATAAGATCTGTTTCTATTAGCTTTTTCAGCCGATATCCGTAAGTACGACGAGAACAGGTAACGTCAGTATGTATAGATATTATGATTTAAGCTATTATTTCATTGTATACTTGTCTAATAGCATCATTATAGCGTCCACAGGCTCCACGACAGGTGGTGCCAACATAGCTTCAACAAGTTGCGTTTGCGAGACTGTTAACACTTACAAGTATAATGCCATGTACGCTGTTTTAAGACGGCACAAAACGTTAACTGAAGCGAATGTGAAAAAGACCTCACAATGATTACGCGTTGTCTGCTAAACTGATGGGAAGTTACTACGTGATGTGCAGCTTAAGGGATGCAGACATGTACAAATTGCCTAAAACAGTTTGTTGCTAAAACCATATTCACTCACTGCAATGAACTTACTATTAGGAATTATTAAGATCACTGGACGTTCATGAAACTTAGTATTTCGGGACAGTAAGTTGTCGAATTACCCAACTACTGCTAACACACTCTTGTATGTTTCTTGTTTCTCTTGACCCATAAAGGTCCGGGTTTGAATTGGCCTTGAGCAACCCTTGACTCGATTAAATACAGACCGCCGCCATATAGCTGGGATATTGCTGAGTGCAGCGTAAAACTACACTCATTCGCTCACTCGTGTTTCTCCTGATTCCATGCCATTATAACTGAATAAATAACGAAGTAGAAAAAAGAATTTATGACTCAGCCGTGTCCCAGTGGTGTGTTGAAGTAGTTGTTTGTGACAATCTGTCAGTGCACTAGTTCGCCTGGTTGTTGCTGATAGATCTATGTTGACAAATATATCAGACCACACTTACAGTATATCAAAATAAAACCCACTGCACTTTGACACGTATCTTACAGAAATTTGTCAAAATCTTTAAAATCACGAAATATAATTATCCCAGGTACAGTATCACTGTAGGAGTTTAATTATGAAATCGGTCTCCTTTCATTTCTAACGAATCAACGAAATTCACATCTCCGGTGAAAGACTGACGGAAATTTGTTAACGGACATGACTTTATTTTCAAATCATTAAGGACCTAACCGATATCACATGACCCCGTGGGCACGTGCTCCACGGAAACAGGCTGAGCTAACCGAAGTGACGAGCCTTGGTTCCGTATCTCAAGTACTACACGAGAAATATATGATCTCTTAAACTCTCGTGTCGTGGAAACAATGACAATATGGCCTAGGTATGTCTTACTCGTTAAGGTCTGACCCGGGATGGGACTCTGGGGCCGGGTTTCGAGAACTGTCCAAACTTTGACATTTAATTAAGTTAAACGCCGGGTGTTTGCGTCATTCTTCGAATTCGTATATTTGCGTATTTGTACAATATCGGAGAATTTCTTCTGTTTCGTATGTTTCATGACTCACTTCGCTAAACCGGATCATTAGATTTATATGAATATAACTTCTCACGCCTTTCATAAGATAACAAACAAAATGCTAAGTAGGTTAAATTAATCTGCGTCGCAGTCCCTGAAACGTAATATTTTCCCTACAGTTAAACCCTCCCTTCGCCAATCCAAAGCCCTTCATGAATCAAGTTAGTTAAAATGGGATTATTTGTAACTGTCAAAATCATATAGATCTATATTCAAAGAATATGCGTTACGCTATGGTCAAAGACGCATTTGAAGATGCTACATCGCTCTTGCTTCATACCGAGATTTAGCTGTAATACTACTGTGTGCGGCGCAAAACAAAACTCACTCTTCCTTAATAACGGTAGAAGAATCAAAACCGAAACATCGCATCAATATATAACAAAGTTGGCATCCAGAAAGTATCATGTTGGTCATATTTCTACATCGCTGAATTTGATTCGTTTAAATCATCACTTGTAAAAATTATATTTGAGTCACTGACTCGTTTATTTCTTTTAACAAATGACTGATGTCTGTAACAAACGTTGCGAAACGAAAATCACAAATGAAACAAAACTACGCATGTTTACCCCCAACGTTCCCACAGCGGCATTGTTCGTCGCCAGCAGCGTGTTATCACAAGCTTTTATGGCGGTTGTGCGTGATGATCCTGTTATTATGATAAAGCTTGGAAATTAATGATGCTTCAGAGAATGGGGTTAGTGTTTGGCCAATTCGTCATCCTGCCCGCTTTACAACTCAACAGGGCATGGGGACGGACGACGTTCTCTGGAGCGTGTGAGCAAGCGTTCCTCCGACAGACAACCGGTTAATGGGATAGGAGCCGTTTTCCCTTCAGCCACACCGCCTCCCCGACAGAAAATAAATACGGCTGTGAATTTAAAGGCTTGCAAATGATTGTAATAGACTGTGCTAAATACAGAGCTTTGAAGATCTCCAAATGGTACTGGCTCATTCAACCTTCACATTTAGATCTAGGTGTCTGTGTGATTGCTTTTTGTATTCAGCGAGTAGAAAGATATGACACTCAACAATATTCCTGTTTCTAATAATATGGTCTGTTTTGTGTCGATGAGTACGGCCTAATTGTCGTGAGGAGAAAACCAGAAATGTGTTTATTAGCTCAAGAAGGTTAATTATTAAAACATGGCAGGTTCTTTGTGCTTTTGCAATCAACAGGCTGTTGCGAGCTGCGAGGGGAAGGGGGAGTTGCGAGGGGAAGGCCAAATCTTCGATTTGCATAAACAATGAAGTATAAACACGTTTTATGCATTGTAATCTATCAGATGAATCTACACAATCGCAGGCGCCTCGTTCCCTGAGCACGTATTTAGAATACTTATAGCACTACATTTATTTTCTTGATGTTTATTTCATTTTAACATATGCTGGTCTACTTTACCAATCTTTTTGGCATATTATGCTCTATATAAATATATATATCTATTTTATCGACATTTTATTACTTATTTTTTAAAGTTTAAAAGCACCAGAGTGAAAAGGGTCACAATTTCGAATATAAATATTTCATCAGTTCCTTTGATGTTGTTAATTTATGAGAATGTAGTAATTGTTTTTTTAAATTTATTTGAACATATATTTATACGATATTTCAAACGTGTTAATATACAAATGCAGTGTAATTGTGAAGGCGTGTGCTCTGTAAATTAAACTACTCAGCTCCTGACGAGTGCTAGAAAATTGTCGTGATTTACCTTGTATTCATGCAATAAAGTCCACTTTCCGTTTAAACATTTGAATTCTAATTTCAGAAATACGTTTTTACACAGGCCCTAAATGTGCAGGTTTGATAAAAGTTCTTTTCTTGAATCCAGGGCGGCATCAGGAATGATGGATATTACAGCCTTTGAGTACATTCGGAAGTTCTCGGATCCCCTCGATCTCGGCGAATGCCCACGACGGGAGGTTCCGATTAACAACGGGAAGGGAAGTCATGGGATAGAGCGTCTCCGATGGTAAGTCACCCAACCCATGTACTCGAAACTTGATCTTTTACGTCGTAGGAAGTGGTTAAGAAACCCTGACGTCCACATAACGATACAGCCATGGGACGGCGTGACACCACCATTGACTGGGCTCTGTCTCCATAGGCGTTGACAGATTGCAAGGAACTGGTGCGTCAGTTGAAAGGGCGTTACACCCCTTTCTCTTGTCAAATTTGTCCTTGACCTTGTACCTTGCCTTCATCCTATGAAATACGGTCGAGGCCAAAGGAAGAAAGGAGTAGCTGCAACATCCTTTAGATTTCATCTTTCTATTCTGGTTAGTCTTTTTTGCAATTAGCAAATTCCTCACTATCTGTGAATGATAATCTGGCTGACTCATGAGTCAGTGAGTGTGGATTTACGCTGCTTTTATCAAGATTCGAGTAAAATCACGGCACGTCCTTAGAAATGGTCTTCACACATTGTAGACATACAGGGAATCGAACCCAGACCATCAGCATGCGAACAAATGCTGCAATCACAAAGAACCCCAGAGCACCACTTTTAGCGATATTCCAGCAATATCACAGCAAACTCATTTTCTCAATGAAGATTCATAATCCAATGTATTCACACAGGACGAACGCCAGGTGATAAATTTACAGATGAAAATTGAATTTAAAGAAATAAATTACAAACGCGGTACTAAAGCGAAAACGGTTTCATAAACACAACGACACAGAGGTTAAAGACACAATTACCATACACGTATAAAATGCATGACCACGGATGAAACGTTGGGGGTATACGTTCGGTTTTGTTTGGTAACCCTCTTCAGTGACATTATAGTAATGGTTAACGTTTGTGAAAATCGTTTAATATTAATTAAGATTTAGACTATCGTTAGGTATAGGCGACATAAACTGGCGTCTCTCTAGGACTGAAACTCGTAGTTTAACATGTCACTGTAATCTTCGAAAACTAGCAATAAGCGTAATCTCCTCAGAAACGTAGCCTGTTATTTAAACAGTAACGGCAGTTGGATTCACCGATAATACGAGCTAAGTTTTTTTTCCAGAATAGAAGCCTGCCAAAACGAGATGTTCTCTCATTATCTCTTCGTGCCAGATTGATTGCGTTCCAACCGGAAGTCCACAGTCCCGCATCTTGTGTGATATAACACAAGCCAGTGTGAATATCAAATCTAGTTGAGATAAATACCCATTTCTTTATCGAGTCCGTGATTTACTAAGCGTTTCTACAGGGCTGATGGGTCCCCCGTGATACCTCAACCTGCCTGTGTGGTTCGTCAAGGGAGGTACCGGCCCACACCTTGCTATCAGACCGAGGCTCTGGCGCGGAAGCATACGCGATAAAACATAGTTCCATTCATTCAGCCACAAAACGGTGTAACGCCAACGTTGTGTAACACTGCTTCTGGGGACCCTTGAGAAAACTTAGTTCCAAGACGTTTCATAATTATACATCCATTCAAGATGTAATTTTCACTGCTCCCGTGACATTTGCAGCGCGGATGAATTTACCAGTCATGATACCGCACTCGTATGTGAGGTTTAGGCAGGGCTGTTTGAAAGAAGCACGTCATGAGACCGACATCAGTTGATAATGATTTCATATGGTGCAGGATCTATTCAGCTGGGTAGCCTTGTGGTGAAAGCGTTCGCTCGTCACGCTGAAGACCCGGGTTCGATTCCCCACGTGGATACAAAGTGTGAAGACTATTACTGGCGTCCGCAGCCATGTTGCTATAAGCATCGTAACGCCATATTCACACTCACTCACTCATTTAGGCAATCCCATCATTTACAGACCGTTTTGATGGTGCCCGGGGTCCCTGGGGTGGTTGATGCATGTATTCGTATACTAATTAAGCCTCTGTAGGTTCACTTGTCACGCCGAAAACCTGGCTTGGATACCCCATGGGTGTATTGTATCAAGGTCAGTTCTGGCGACCCGGCCTTGATGTTGCGGGAATGTCACTAATACCCCATTCACTCACTTAAACATGCATCTGTGCAATAGGTCTTGAATACCCAATGATAGCATACATGCAGTAGTGTCTAGGAACTTCACCATGTTTTGGCAACTGTTTTTCACTTAGTAACATTTTAATACGTTTGTCATTTTTGTCAGATTCAGTTTTCAAGCATTTACCCTCTCTTGACCAGTATTGAATTAGCGAGAAAAGAAATTCCAGTTAAATTTTTGACGCACAATTCCGAATTCGTGTCAACTGGTTAGTTGTAGCTTATAGTTTTTAGGATTGGCCTTCTGTGCATAGTGAGGGAATGAATTTATCCTTACGCCGCACTCAGCAATGTTCCAACTATATAGCGGCGGTCTGTAAATAATCGAGTCTGGATCAGGCAGTTCAGTGGTCAACAGCATGACCATCTGCGCAGTTTGGAACCGATGACATATCAACCAAGTCAGCGAGCCTGACTGCCCGATCCCGTTAGTCGCATGGGTTACTGAAGGTCAGTTCTAAGTTCTATCTCGATCTTCATGTGTTCCTGGTCATAAAACCAATTCTGGGACCCAGGCCTTTATAATTACTCATCTCTGGTATTGGTTGGATTTCTCATTTGCTGAATTCCTCGGTGGTTATTCTAGTCCAGACCCACATCCCCGTAGTAACTCATGTCGACGCAGCTCGCCGTGACACTGCAAAACAACGCGCTCTATTTCCAAAGACTTCCATTATTGAAAGCTCTTTCCATCACCCTCTAAAAGCGAAGTTGTGCCATAGCTCATCGTTACCATAATATGGTGTAGTACACCGACGCGCAAATGTTTCCGCCATCATGACAAGGATTTACTGTCTTCTACTTAGTTATTCAATGTATTATACACGTGCGCGCTCTCCTTCAGCCTGTTTACAGCCTAATTCCTCCGCCACCCGGCGTGGTTGTAGTTTAGTAGCCAAAGAACTCCCATCAACGTCCGGACTCTTTACTTTCGCGGATGTGATATAACCTCCCAAACTAGACCTGATCACTTCCGTATGTCCCTTCGCCACAGGGGGGTGATGCAACGGGGTTCATTGTTTCCGGTAAATTACGAAGATAGATAAGAAACGTTTGCCAAATGGATTATGAGTAATTCATTTAATTTTCAGATTTTGTCTTTACCAACAGTGTCTTTACCGGAGCGAAGGAAAGTATATTGGTGGAATCGTTGAAATACCTGCTATTTAGGTTATGAAGGACTTCAGAGTAGTTTCATAGAGATAATGTCAGTGTTAGTGTTTTAGTGCACAAGTACTGATGTAGTTTGGTAGATGGAAGCAGACACCATATAATATATGGTCTCTGATGGAGTGAGTGAGTGAGTGAGTTTAGTTTTACGTCGCACTTAGCAATATTCCAGCTATATGGCGACGGTCTGTAAAAAATCGAGTCTAGACCAGACAATTCAGTGATCAACAACATGAGCATCGATCTGCGCAATTGCGAACCGATGACATGTGTCAACCATGCCAGCTAGTCTGACCACCCGATCCCGTTAGTCGCCTCTTACGACAAGCATAGTCGCCTTTTATGGCAAGCATGGGTTGCTGAAGGCCTGTTCTACCCCGGGACCTTCACGGGTTGTCTCTGATGGAAGCAAGTGTTTTGGTACAGTGTCACAAGTAGCGATCATGCATCAGAAGTCAAGTTTTCTGAAGTTACAGCATACCTAATTTCGTAACTACAACACAAGCGCCAGGGTCTTGTGTAGGAGCGTGTCAGGTTGCAAGCCCAAGTATTTGTCTTAACGAGAAGACGCTATCCACTTAGCTGTTGTTACCAATCCTTAACAGCTATACTGAACAGAAAAAGAAACGCAAGTTTCGAAAAAATGATCATTGAATCTTATGAAAGAAAGCGTTCATGTTTATGTCTTCTATTTAAAATCTTGACAAAAACGTTGCGTTTCTTTTGTTGTTTAGTATACATTGCGCTGTTTGCTCGCAACGCCTGACAGAAGAATCTCCTGAGTTTATCTTACGAGAGAAATGTTTATTCTAGCATTACAAAATATTATATTAGATTTTGATACAGGCTTTTGGACACTCGTGGAAAGTGACTGATAGAAACGAATGTGTAGTTAGATATGAACAGTGCAGGAACTGAAATGTGCTTTCTTCTCCAGTTCTCAAAGGAAATTTGGCAACGTGACATCTCTAACCAGACCAGTCCACAGCAAGAGAAACGCCCCCATCTCCACTCCAAACGATATCATCGCCTACCTCGGTCTCTGTGGGGGGGAAGCGGCGTCGTTCCTGGGTATCCTCAACAATGGAGACTGTGTTGCAGTAAGTACAGATGAACGTTTAAGAAGTTTCCTTTAACCGAAAATTCATTTCACAGTGTGTCTGCTGAACGTGGGATAAAGGCCCGAAGTGATGCAGATCTCAGACGATCCCCACTTAGTGAAAAGAAAGATAATGGGCATTATATTCTAAACACATATTGTAATATTTGAAACGTGAACAGTTGACACACCTGCAAACCCCGTTGGATTCAAATGAGCTTTGAACAGCTGAGACCCCCGGCTGACCTTGAAGTGCCCACACTGAACATGAACCTCTGTCTATTCCCGCGAATTCAAAGGAACCTTAAACTTTTTCAAACGTCCGTTTAATCTAGACGAAACTTGAACTTTCTAAACGCCCGTCTCATCTAGGCAGATTCAAAAGAAACTTGACCTTTTCATAATCGGACCCAAAAGGAACTTTACCATTTTATACGTCCGTCTAATTCCTCGGATCCAAATATTCTTTGAACATTTCCGTCTAATCCAGGTTAATCGAAATAAAGCTTGAACGTTTCAAATTCCACCTAACCATGACGGATAAAAATTAGACTTGACCCTTTCTAACCTGCCATTAGTTAAGTGTGATAATCAATGAAGAAACAAAACGTCTTCTACTTTCAGATTGAGATAGCAAGCAAGTTGACGTTCAACGAGAAGACGATGATCCGAGCTTACGTTGAATATTACAGAAAGAGTCTGGACATTTTAGAAAACAACATATGGCCAAATAACGACATAGAGTCCAAAAATGATGGCAAATACTATCTGAAAAACATAAGTTATGGCACCCTGGAGATTATCATAGTTCAGTTCCGGTTCCGGACACGGAAGGAGACAATGAAAGCAAAGGAAATTAGGTCACCGAATTCTCTGATGTCCGTTTACATGGAAACCGTACGGAGGGAAGTTGGGACGCTGGCTAACCTACTTGTAAGTGTCCCTTTTCACGACGGTTAACCTACCTGTCGTCTCTCTATTGTGTACTTGTGTTTCTAGTTGTTATTTTTTTAAGATTTAGACTAGTTTTAGACTAAGTTCGTTTAAGAACCTATTGCTTGATATTTTCATCTACGCAGAACGCAGAAAATACTCATGTATCATGGAGATATTTCGGCTACACAAAACACTCTTTCATCTGTGTAGAGAATATTTTCGTTTAAGAAGATAATTTGATGTAGAAAACACTTTCATGTACCTAGGAGATATTCCATCTACGCAGAACACTATTTGATCTACGCAGAAAACACTTTCATGTACCTAGGAGATATTCCATCTACGCAGAACACTATTTGATCTACGCAGAAAACACTTTCATGTACCTAGGAGATATTCCATCTACACAGAACACTATTTGATCTACGCAGAAAACACTTTCATGTACCTAGGAGATATTCCATCTACGCAGAACACTATTTGATCTACGCAGAAAACACTTTCATGTACCTAGGAGATATTCCATCTACACAGAACACTATTTGATCTACGCAGAAAACACTTTCATGTACCTAGGAGATATTCCATCTACACAGAACACTATTTGATCTACGCAGAAAACACTTTCATGTACCTAGGAGATATTCCATCTACACAGAACACTATTTGATCTACGCAGAAAACACTTTCATGTACCTAGGAGATATTCCATCTACACAGAACACTATTTGATCTACGCAGAAAACACTTTCATGTACCTAGGAGATATTCCATCTACGCAGAACACTATTTGATCTACGCAGAAAACACTTTCATGTACCTAGGAGATATTCCATCTACGCAGAACACTATTTGATCTACGCAGAAAACACTTTCATGTACCTAGGAGATATTCCATCTACGCAGAACACTTTTTGATCTACGCAGAAAACACTTTCATGTACCTAGGAGATATTCCATCTACACAGAACACTATTTGATCTACGCAGAAAACACTTTCATGTACCTAGGAGATATTCCATCTACGCAGAACACACTTTCATGTACCTAGGAGATATTCCATCTACGCAGAACACTATTTGATCTACGCAGAAAACACTTTCATGTACCTAGGAGATATTCCATCTACACAGAACACTATTTGATCTACGCAGAAAACACTTTCATGTACCTAGGAGATATTCCATCTACACAGAACACTATTTGATCTACGCAGAAAACACTTTCATGTACCTAGGAGATATTCCATCTACACAGAACACTATTTGATCTACGCAGAAAACACTTTCATGTACCTAGGAGATATTCCATCTACACAGAACACTATTTGATCTACGCAGAAAACACTTTCATGTACCTAGGAGATATTCCATCTACGCAGAACACTATTTGATCTACGCAGAAAACACTTTCATGTACCTAGGAGATATTCCATCTACGCAGAACACTATTTGATCTACGCAGAAAACACTTTCATGTACCTAGGAGATATTCCATCTACGCAGAACACTATTTGATCTACGCAGAAAACACTTTCATGTACCTAGGAGATATTCCATCTACGCAGAACACTATTTGATCTACGCAGAAAACACTTTCATGTACCTAGGAGATATTCCATCTACGCAGAACACTATTTGATCTACGCAGAAAACACTTTCATGTACCTAGGAGATATTCCATCTACGCAGAACACTATTTGATCTACGCAGAAAACACTTTCATGTACCTAGGAGATATTCCATCTACACAGAACACTATTTGATCTACGCAGAAAACACTTTCATGTACCTAGGAGATATTCTATCTACACAGAACACTATTTGATCTACGCAGAAAACACTTTCATGTACCTAGGAGATATTCTATCTACACAGAACACTATTTGATCTACGCAGAATATAACTTAGTCTACGGCGGAGATATTTTCTCCTACGCAGATGACACCTTGATCTACGTAGAAATACTTGTATGTACGTAGGTGATTCTTTATCTAATATGCTTCCATTAGCGACAGTATTTTTTTAATGCTATTATTTGCATATTTCTGGTCATGGGACAGGAAAAAAATTCAGGTAGTTTTTTGTCACTTTTAATCAGTGATTTTGGAAACTTTCTTAGTACTTACCTTAAAGGTAATCAATGAGCGCCAAAACGTTCGCAAGCGCTGCTGAGATCGGGGCTTACATTGTCCGTATTTTCTTGGGTTCTCACCCTGGTAGTGATGTCACATGTGCAGCGAGAGACATCACTACCAGGTTACGACTTCCAGTTCCGTTGCTAAGAAACCAGCTCATCCATGAGACTTTTGCTTTCAGATAATCAGACTGTCAACGGCTGGAAAGGGACACTACCACACCAAGACGTTCAAGAGCGGACAGTATGCGCATGCGCTGCGATATGTGCAGATCATGGAGGGTGAAATCAAGCATTTACGTGATGAAATCGACCACGACAAGATTGCACCTCACCTTCGATACAGCCTCTACCCCTTTGAAACTCAGCATAAAGCTCGTAAGTATATTCCTGTACCTCCTGAGTGTTGCCAGGACAACTGCATCATAACTGTCTAATGAATGCTTTGGGGCATACAACTTGCCATTCATAACTAGTCGCCCCTGTCCGTGACCTATTGGTAAACAAGCATAAGTTGGACCCACGCAATGACAGCGTTTACAGCGGTGTAGGCGGTGCACGGCAATGAGCAAACTCCTTTGGTTTTTGAAAGGTACAGCAAATGTAGGCTAGTGCACGTGCACTGCATGACAATGAAATTTATTCCGCGCACAGCTGCACACGCCTTGCTTTCACTCTTATGTGATCACACTTGATCGCGGACAACCTGGTCCCTTCGCCCACAATGGCAAGAGCCAGAGAGTGGCACTCATGCATGCTAGTACGGGCGCAATTGTGAGGTCGGTGCTCAACTTATCCTTATTTGCCAGTACAAGAAGAAGGCTTGTTGGAATGACATGTACAATGATAACTCGCTTAAGTAAACACCTGACCGAGTAGTACGTGCTACTGAACTACCTTCTAGGATCCTGAATTGGAACGAAATTACGTTATTATATGAACTTCGATACTCATCAATCGCTACCCTGACACTGTCAAACTTGTCTCCAGAGAGTCGTCTCGCCCACCGCCAGAGTCTCGAGATGTGGGAGAAAACCTCAGTCCTGGAGGTCACTCTCAGACAATCCACCAAGATCGGGAGGAAAGCATCCAAACGGGTAGGTTGATTTATATTTTCACAATATGTGATATTGCTGGAATATTACTAAAGGCGGCGTAAAACTATTTCGCTCACTCGGTCCACTGTTCGATCGCATCAGCTATAATCAAGTGCTAAGCCCTGCTCACATGCACAGTTAAAAGCCTTACTACTCAAAGATCACGTAAATGTGTAATGAGAAAACGGTGTGTTTATCAAAGGTTTAATAAAAGCAATACTGCCGTAGATGCGTGGACAACAAAGGCTGTACAGTGTTGTGAAGTCGGGGAATAAAACCTGATATACGTTCTCTATGCGTTGACGACAGATTTTTATATAGCAACAGGATAAATACGAGCGTTCATTTGTGAGTCCGAAGCAGACAAAGCATCGATTTGAAACACAATCGCAGTCTTCACTGACAATTCCCAGTGAACATCGGGGTTAGAATTGGACTTGAGTAACCTTGATTATTGCAACATGCTTTAAATTATGTACCAGTGGGTGACAGAATGTTGTATAGGGCTGAAGTCAGTACAATTTATTTGAAACGATAAGTCTAACAAATCAGGGGCGGTGAGGTAACTGAAGGATTAAGGTGTTCTCTCGACATGCCGAAGACCCGGGTTCGATTCCCCACATGGGTACTTACAATGTGTGAAGCCCATTTCTGGTGCTGAAAGCGGCGTAAAACGAAAGTTACTCACTCACTCCGTCACTCTGATAAATCAGTTCCGCCGTGTGTATTACACAGCACAGAAATCGGTCACTTCAGAGTTTGTAACCACCTTTCACTGTCTTCAGTGGCCTCCATCGTTGTTTAAACTGACCCGTGAAAGTCCGAGTTAGAATAGTCTTCAGCATCCCATGATGGACATGAGAGGCGGATAACGGGATCTGGTGGTCAGGCTCGCTGACTTGGTTGACACAGGTCCTCGTGTCAAGTGGCGTAGACCAATACTCATGCTGTTGATCACTGGATTGTCTGATCCAGGCTTGATTCTATTCAAAAACTGCCACCATGAATCCGTAATATTTTGTGCTGAGTGTGGCGTAAAACTTAACTCACTCATTCAATAAAAAACACAAAAAAACCCAACAAAATCCCGGGTTTCCACTGTGACTTTGTCGGCTGGTGATTTAGGTTCCTCAATCTGGGAGGGTGGATTCGAATCCCGGATCAGATTCAACCCAATAAAAGGACTAGAATCGTTTCTTTACCGAGAAAGTGTAATCCGAAAAATTACATGTGTTACGTCATAAAAATTCTAATTAGTTGCACGAACTGTGTCTGATATATTACATGGGTTATGTCATAAAAAGTCTAATTAGCTGCACGAACTGTGTCTGATTTTAAAATATCCATGGAATGAAAGGGAATGCTATTCCATTGCAATGAAAATTTTACAGTTAGTTCCTGCTGGTAAAACGGAAACGTTTTGAACTAAAACCGCCTGTTACGGTGCAAGTTGTGAATACTGAGTGATGCATCAATTTAAAAAACAGTCACACAGGTGCAAAACAACTAGTTAAGGCAGATGTTACTACTTTCGTAAGTACATTATTTTATGTTACATTAAATTTAAAATATATCTCCTGAAAACTTCAAACAGTACGATAATGAACATAGCAGGCTGTGTGTGTGTGTGTGTGTGTGTGTGTGTGGTGGTGGTGGTGGTGGTGGGGGGTCATTCAAAACTTCGCACACCACCTTTCAAGGTATGGAGGAAAGCGCTTCCTGTTGTTGCCGTTTCGTGTTTGCGTGAACAAACATTTAGGCTATCATTTCAGTAAATAGTATACAGAAGGATCTCCAAGTGAGTGTGGGTTATCAACCTACATCCTCTGCGGTAGATTCAGATGCAGATAGAGTGACACGTGACCACTCTTGTGATGCATAACAGTAGACAGGATGCCTCATCAGTGCCTCTGTTACTGATAGACGGACATATTTCGGGGACTTTATCAAGAAACATTTTTGGGAATTCACAGTATCTTATCAAATACCATTTTCGTTGAGGATAAAGGAATGGACGTAGTTATCCATTGGTCCGAAGCCAGAACGTAGTCTTCACTCATCACTTCGTTCGTAAACCGCAAATCTTGCTCAGATGTGTAAAAATAATATTTTAGCTTTTGAGGAGGTCCCTAAATACGACTACACACGAACATGTATGACGTAAGATTATCTGGAAGACAAAGCATTATTAAATGTCTTGGAGAACAGGTTCTTGGCTCGCTCCTATGTATATCTATTTTAAAGACGGTGTATACATGTGTAATTGAAGTGAAAAACCTTTGATTTAATCATTGTAAGTTGGAGAAAGCGTGGGTTTATGGTTTAAATCAGTTTGATAAAGATGAACCCATTTGCAGGGTGTCTAGACGATAGTATGTCGTTTCCGAAACATTCAGAGAAAAACGGCGAGATTTTTGCAAAGTTGATTTCGTGGGGCATCGTGATTGCTTGGCAGTGGTGAAATTGACGCACGGTCGACGCAGAGGGGGAGGGGGTAAGGGGGGATCTGGCGATCTGCCATACCACCTGCTGTAGATGAACCGGGAGGGGTCAGTAAGTATTCCCCCTACACACCCGCGTAATAATACGCACATGAAACAGTGCCGTAGAGGTAAACCGCCGGAAGAAGCGATAATTCCGCGATATGGGCTGACTTTATTCAATGCAAAAAACTCATTTACTGACTGATGCCGGCATAATCTTTGAAGTTATCGACTCCCATCTAAGACTGCATTACGTTTGGCAGTAAACCACAGTTACATATGGCAAGAAATGGACGAGTAGACGGCTAAATAACATTGGTAGCATCAGATAGCCTATATATCCAGGTACCACGGCAGAGGAAGATGTGGGCCCCACGTACGTTCCACGGCCGCTGATAGAGCTAAGCGTTGGGAGATAGAAGTGCAATATAGATAATTTAACCCGATATTTCACCACGGTGTACGTGATTTGAAAGATTGCTGGATACTACAGATGATCAGCTACCAGAGATGTCTGTTTACCACAAAACGTAGTATGCGGACGGAAATGCGACTACTGGCTTTTTTCAACAGCGTCTGAAAAGATTCTCTTCCAGCGCGTGTCTTGCTTTGCCAGTTAATCGTCGTACACTGTAATATTCCAATTGTAAGAATTGCGTGTGTAAAGAATCTATGCTCGACTCAACAGGCTGGTGGGCAGTATGATAACATTGATGCATGCAGTTGAGATGCAGCGATGACGTCATCGAGCCTGACCAGCCAGTTCCCCTTGGGATAAGCATGGGTTACTGAAGACAAATTCTAACCCGGATCTCTAGTGGGGAAGCTCGATGGTTTCTCTTCGCCGGATTCGCAAATGAATGTGACTGATTAGAGTTTTATGCCCCTTTCAGCAATATTCCAGCAATATCACGGCGGGCGATCAGAAATGGGCGTCACACGCTGTATCTATGTGGGGTATCGACCGGGGTCTTCGGCGCGACGAGCAAGCGCTTTAACCACAAGGCTACCCCACCGCCCGAAATGAACTCGCTGTGGTATTAACTGTACATACTATGGTAGTGCTGTGCAATCTCTCGCCAACTCATAGAGAATGTATATCAGGTTTTATTCCCCGACTTCACAACACCGTGTAGCCTTTGTTATCCACTTATCCACGGCAGTATTGCTTTTATTAACCCTTTGATAAACACACCGTTTTCTCATTACGTATTTACGTGATCTTTCTTTGTGTAGTAACGCTTTTAGCTGCAGGCAATGGCTTAATTGCGTATGTAGGAAGGGCTTATCTCTCACCCAGGGAATAGCTGATGCTAGCCTCGCCATATTGTAACCTGTGTACGGCAGGAACCCGTCCCCTTGTTCCACGCCACCCTAAACAGAGATAGTGGCTGGCGCCGGTGAGAAAAGCTTGTCCTGGGGGTACGGGCGTTAAACGTATTTGAAAACGAGTTATCGTGCCCTACCAGCACATCCATGGTCTGTGTCTGTACTCAGGTGCATGTGTCCTAGACTGATGTTTAGTCTCAGAAATGTAAGTTTATAAAAAGACGTAAAACCCAAACGCAGCCAGACAAGCAATGTTTGGTTTCTTGACTGACGCTGGAACTACTTGGTACCTTTCCGACATTCTCAACCGCTGTAAGCCCTTGGCAAGTCTGAGTAGACTTGAGACAGGGAGCTCTCCAAACACCGTGGCTAGATGACAAACATACGGCTATCTGTGTACCACGGTTAAGACGGACAGACACCAAACACACACCGACCCTACCGCCATGGCTAGCACAGTTGACTGCAAACACGCACCGACACTAACACCATGGCTAGCACAGTAGACTACAAACACGCACCGACCCTAACACCATGGCTAGCACATTAGACTACAAACACGCACCGACCCTAACACCATGGCTACCACAGTAGACTACAAACACGCACCGACCCTAACTCCATGGCTAGCACAACTGACTACAAACACGCACCGACCCTAACACCATGGCTAGCACATTAGACTACAAACACGCACCGACCCTAACACCATGGCTACCACAGTAGACTACAAACACGCACCGACCCTAACACCATGGCTACCACAGTAGACTACAAACACGCACCGACCCTAACTCCATGGCTAGCACAGTAGACTACAAACACGCACCGACCCCAACACCATGGCTACCACAGTAGACTACAAACACGCACCGACCCTAACACCATGGCTAGCACAACTGACTACAAACACGCACCGACCCCAACACCATGGCTACCACAGTAGACTACAAACACGCACCGACGTTAACATGATTAACACTAAGCTCGCTCGAGTAGATTACAAACACTCGACCACCCCAACACCATGGCCATCTTGAAGGGACTACGAACACACAGCTGATAGTTTGTACAGATGGTGTAATCGAGTTAGGATGATCAGCAGAGAAAACAGACATGACGTCACGTGACGCCCCATGGCTTCTCCTAAGCGAGTTTCCAGATTCCGTCGCGAGTTGACTATTACCTTAACAACGTCTGCACGTGCCTCCACTCGGGTTATGTACATTTCATTGACAGAATTCCGTATCATATCATCATTGTAACGTAGGTGGTTCTGAAAGAACACTACACCCATCATTTACGGCTTGTCGTAATAGTCGGAGCCCAAACATACACGAACGATGAATCAACGATATTTTTATAAGCATACACTGCACCTTTCGATGAGCGTGGGTGATCGTTAGAATACAAAACTAAACGTTATAACACATGTGGAAGCGTAAGAAAAGCTACAGTTACTCCTATATGTACATATGCGTGTGTTTGATTCTCATTGAGTGGAGGTGACCCTCACTTCTGTACTCGTGTGACTTCGTGATGAAAGTAGCATCTCGTGTACTCATTCTCAATGTGGCAACAGTCAGGTACGATTACAGCTGTCACTCTGTTATTCTATTCGGAACGCTTCACTACTTGCCTATTCTGGTCTCCTGTATCTCATTTTGTCTCCACTGCGGGTAAATAGCAGAAAATGTCTTCACTTCCGCGTGGTCGTATCCCAGTAGAAATTCCGGACAGAATACCACACTTGTACCCAGTGTTGGCTTCCTTGGTCTTCCCTTCAGACGACCGGGTACCGGAGTGAGTGGGTGACTTTTACGTCGCACTTAGCAATATTCCAACCATATGGCGGCGGCATGTAAATAATCTAGTCTGGAGAAGACAATCCAGTGACCAACAACATGAGCATCGATCTGCGCTATTGGGAACCGATGACTTGTGTTAACCCGCTCACCTTAGTCGCCTCTTACGACAAGCATAGTTGCCTCTTATGGCAAGCATAGGTTGCTGAAGGCCTGTTCTACCCCGGGTTCCGCAGGGTATGGCCGGGTACCTAGTTCCCCGTGTTTGTGTCCTAGTTCCCCGTGATAATCTTGAGTTGATAGGGTCTCTATGAGATTTCGGATAGACCAGGCTCTCAGTACCCCTTGTATATCTCCATATGGGGATGTCCAGATGTCTTTGACCACTTTAACCACTGAGCTACCTCCGCATCTTTATATTTGTAAACTTGGCCATTCAAAACAGTGATCGATGTCATGAGCATCGAGGGGTAAGCAGGTGCTCCTATATTGTAAGGAGTGAGTGAGTTTTACGCCGCAAAAGCCGTTGAACAATGTAACGTCGAGGGTCACCATAAACCTGCTCCACTTATTGTACCCAGGAATCGACCCGAGTCTTGGGCATGACGAGCGAAAACTGTAACCATTAGGCTACCCATGGCATGGTTTTTTCGCCAAATTCTTACCTGTGTTGACAAAGTAATAACTTAGCTGAAACAAATGTGAGAGACCAGTCTGTTGCAGTAACGCCGATCACAGTGGATTTAAAAACACGACATTTCCATCTACGTTGCCTGTTATCATGACTCCATGTTTTCTCTTTCAGTGCAGGAAAGTACAATCGCAGCTCTGCAAACGCGTTCGGGAGCTTCTACGGACACTGAAACGTACACAGAGGATGATCCATAGGTCAAGGTCACGGTGGATGGAACTGAAGGGGTATGAGAAGGAGAAGGCGTCAAAGGCGTCCACCGACGTCAACAGGTACAGCAACGCCATGAAACGATTGGCTCGACTGGTGAGGAAGTGGTGGAAGACGGAAAAGTTTGAGAGGTTGAAGAGGAGGAAACAGCGAAAGAACCAAACAGGAGTCGAAGGTCGAAACAGGATGCTTCCTCCCAAACTGCCGTAAAACTGACATATGGGTAAAGGGTCATGGATCAAGGTCAAGGCCAGCTTGTCATGGCGGAGCTGGCTTCGCTGTGTCAAGTTTGGCAGCAGCTTCCGGTGAAACGTAGCAGTAATGGCGCCCCCGCCAAGATGTAAGTTGCTGCTTTGAAATTGGAAACATAATCAAGATACATAAAGTGTTAGTTTCCTTGAGGTATTTTACATCAGAAATACCCCCCAATCACCGCGAGACGAGCTACAAGTGACGGTGTGAAGAGCCGTTGGAAGAAAGTGGTGTTTAGAGTTGACGGCGGGACACGTCAGGGTGTGCTTCCAGTAGGCCAAGCGGATGTGATACGTTAACTTTCGCTGTCCATCAATAGCAATATCTTGTTACAGTTATTCAACGTTGTATTAATGTATATGATCATTTCTTTAATGCATTATTCTCAGCTATGATGTATGATTATACGCGTGTTGTATAAAACGTAACGTCAGGTCAAGGTCACGGCAATAGTTTGTACATATTATAGACATTATGTAAATAATGTATATACTTGTTACTTCGTGTACGGTCGCACATCTCCATTACTTGTGAACGGTCAGTCCACACGAAGCGGGTCATAGGCTAGAGACAGTTTTTCGGACATTCAAATTTTAAAAAGGAAAAACACGTTAAATTGGTTATGAAAAGATGGAAATATGCATACATATCGAACTCTAATAGGGCCATTTTCGGTTGAGACAATCGCGTTTGTAAATGATATATTTTTCTTTAGAAATCGGCTCTTTTTATTACCGAAATCGTGTTTTGCATTTAATTGTGATATTAATAAGTGGATATGAGGTTTTGTATTTCACTATTGCATGTACTGTGTTATGATTCTTTCATCAAAAATTTTTCTAATTTTCGTCAATATACCTACAATATATGTAAGATTAATGTTACATATTATTTTAGTACCAAATACACTATATTTTCATATTAATATTAAGGGAACCTTTAAGAATTCGCCAAATGTTTCAGCTATTTTCAGTGTTTTATCCTGCGCGTGTCACAATACCGTTGTATATAGCTCGTACGTGACACGCTACCGTGCGACCAATTGCTGTCCTGTCCAGTATTTGGACACATACAGGCACCTCAGTAAACACGTGCTTGTGTGATGTGCCTTCCTGGTCATTTTAGCTGTGTCAGCGATTTGTTGAAGTCATGTAAATAAGTTTGTTGATGATTATATTGATTATGTTGATGATAATATATACCTCGTTGTTACTTTGCTGGTTGTAAATAAATAGTTCAAGCTAGAAATTTTCTGTTATTATAGTATTTTCAATAAATTGCGTAATTTCTTGATCATTTGTCTTGTCCATTGTCTTCGGAGTTTCATTTCGAGTGATGGTTGGTGGGCTCTTTGTTTTACGCCGCACCCAGAGATATTGGAGCTATATGGCGGCGGAGTGTAATTAATGGAGCCTGGACTAGACAGTCCAGTGGGCAATAGCATAAGCATCGACGTACGTAATTACGTCAGGACCAGTTGATTTGTTTTCTGAAATTAGTCTGTACATCCCTAGTGAAGAGGTATGGCGTGACAGCCCAATGGTTAAAGCGTTTGATCGTCACGCCGAGGACTTGGGTTTGATTGCACACATTGTTACAATGTATTGAGCCCATTTCTGGTTTTCCCCGCCGTGACATTGTTGGAATACTGCTATAAAGCAGCGTACAACCTCACTCCTGAGCGAAGAGATGGAACTTTGGTATAGTGTCTGTGTGTCTCTAGCTGCCTGTTACATGATGGTACTTGTTATTACCTTGCCTTGTGCTCTGGGCAGTTAAAGGTCACATGCAACCTAAAACACAACTTTGCAGATTCTGATACCTTTCGGTATGCACTTACCGAAACAAATCATCAAAAATGCCAATTCAACCTATAAAGTTGTAAAAAACGCGATGAAAACGATTCACTAAAATTTCCCAGCACTAGGGGAAAAAGTGGTTTCAAAAGCTGTGCTGCGTTGCGCCCATAACGAATGCGCAGTGTATAGGTTCGCGGAGCTTGAAACAGTTTGCCTGCCCGGAGTGTGAGGTCATGAGCACTAGTCTAATCTTGGTTGTGTACACAAACAAGTAATTAAAATAATCTACTCGTTACAAAAAGGAATTGTTGATTGGGATAAGCAGCCTCTGTCATAGAGAAAGCTCAATGTCTGGTTTAATGACACCTATATGTCTGCCTGCCTGTCTGCTAAAGACAATATGCAATACACAGCTTCAATCATTGATCACATGCAATTTGAACGTAACACCTATTAGGCTATACGCCATAAATGAATAAATAAAATAAATTGATTTATGACTCGTGCACCCGAGTCCTGTCTCTGCCATATTATGCAAATAGGCTGGTGTGATACTTGTACATATGACATGTTTTAGGTCTATGGGTTGCGAACAAATTACATTAATTTTTCTCGGATGACTGGATCTGACGGAAACTGGTGCAAACACTTGTTTCAAGTCCTGCTTTGTACTTGGACGAATGACAGTTTCCAGCCACGCAGTAGTTCACCATCTCAACCGAGATGAGTTTTGATTGGATCGAACGCAAATTCAGAGAACATTTACAAAACCCAACAACTCTATATACATTCTTCATGGATAACAACTTCTTCTAGTGTATATGATTCTGTTTGACAACGGTACATGAAACGGCGCATCAAGTGCAATAAAAGAGGTTGCTATCCATAAAGAATCTTACTTTCTTGTGACTCGCCATACTTCGAAAATGCTCATGAAACAGATCATCTTTCTGCACACACAATGAGCCCTCAGCGTATCAGCAAATGAACCAGCCATTCGGAAGCCGTCGTTACACTTGAGTGCACACCCATCGCTATGACTGGGTTCGGTCTCCCGAGGGCTTCGTTTCGAGTGAAGTAAGCCCAAACACAAAATACTGCACTTTTGAATCGCGATTGTACGCTTATAATTTTGTTTATTCGTATTTTTCAAAAGCAGCAATGTATATTATATGTCATGAATAAGTGATAATTCTGTTTTAACTATGTTTGATTTTTTGGTTGCATGTGACCTTTAAGTGATAAAACAAAAAACAGTTCGGCTTGAGTCGTTACTCTGTGTCTGGATGGGGCCTCCACGTTAAAATACCGTCTGGTATGGTAGTGGACTAGTACAAGAAATTAATCTTCTTGACCAGCAACAGCATACACACATACGGACGTACGGCCGCAAGCACGGCCGCACGCCTGGGCATGCCTGTTCATCGGAACTATATAAGTTCAAACGCCCTGAAAGCCTTGTTGAACCCCATTTCACCACCCCAGTATCGAAAAGAGTGAGAAAGTGAAATCGCTGTCTGGGATGGGTTATCTCCCAACTGTTAGACAGTCGGTTTACAGACACTGAACAGGAAGGTTTATTTAGGTAACACCTAAGAGTATAATGGAACAGTCCACTCTCAGGTGAACAGAGTAGGGTGAGCCTGATACAAGATTTACTGAGAAGTTTGATTGTGTGCAAATACACGTAGAACTTTGTTGTGATAAAATGCTAATCTGTCTGCTCATCTCTTCTCAGAATTATTGTATCATGTAAGATAAATTAATACCAATAAGTGTTCTGTTTTTCACAATATTTTCTAAAGCTTTTAACAGTTTATATCTTAGTGTAGGTAACAGGTTGTAGCTAATCTGTACACTGAACCGTGAATGTTGTTTGGGGCGCTTGAGGACTGCCTACCTGCATAATGGGGGGATACCCAGGGATAATGGTGCTGTTTAAAGAGCAAGAACTGAAAGAATTGGCATGTTGTCAGTTTGTAAAGGAATGTGTTAAAATGATATAGGATTGAATTTTGACCCTTAGCGTCATGAACTTTTGAAAATCTGGCCAAGTACATGGCTGTGTTTTTAGACACGGCATCGTTATTCCACAACTGACAACAATATTTTTCACTTGAATGGAAGTACATACATAAAATACATAGTGCATGCATACTTTTGTTATTGTTGAAATAGGTGCTTTATCGACCAGATTATGAGAAGGAAATATTTTCAAAGCTTATGGCTGATGAGTTTCTTTTCTTCAACATCATGTAGATATATACAGGTTGGCAGATATGCAAATATAATAAAGATACGAAGACCACCAAAGAAGACAATTGTGTTGTGTCTTGAGCTGTACATATACTCTTATAAAAGTAGGGGAACCTTAATTTTCAATTTGGATAGGAACTGTAAACGTCAACAAACGTTTCAAGGAAAGACATCTTATGAACGCACCACCATTTCCCTGAATTGTAAACCAAAAGTCTCTGTGTTTTGTAATCTGATTGGTTGAAAAACATGATCAAATGGTATTCGATTCCCGGAAACTGCAAGACTATTCGATGCGTATTGACACGTTGAAACTTCACAAACAATATTTTTATTGTTTTGTTGTGTCATCAACAGTGGTGACGTCATTCCAATCAAATTGTGACGTAAAGTCAGAATGACGTCACAAATGAGCAGCTCCAGATGCTACCATGGGAACCAGCTGAAACAGCCAGTTGATGACACTGCACTGCTGGTGCCGTCGGTTCCAAGTGTATTCCGGTGCTTCAAATACGCAATAACATCCGGAAATTGGCCAACACATGACGTTTATCCCCTGATTACCACCCCTACACACAACGCATGATATGCACGTTCACAACGCAGTAGCCCCATACACGTCCACGGGGCCCCATTCTTGATTTTGACGTTTTTTCAAGGTCAGAGTGATTTTGATACTCATCTTGCATCACACATTTGTTAGTGTTTGTTTCTAGTCGTTTGCCATAAAAAAAAATCATATCCATGCAAACAGGGACCATGTAATATTATATGGGCTCTGATGCAAATTACATGCCATACACCAACCATCTTTCAAAAGCGACTACATTCCAAATTACTATGGTTGTAAGGAAGTGCAAATGGTGATGCACTCTCAATACATTCAATAATAACATATCAACACTGACTCCGACAAATCTCCTAAATATTTTTAATCGTAAATAAAAAAAATGTTCCCCTACTTTTCTCGAAGAGTATATGTTAAACACCGAAGAGTGTCTCTTACGCTGTATTTTGTTTGCACGGACCCATTGTTACTTTGTACTTTCAGCTAAACCTGTACATATTAGACTCTAATACAATAAGGATTAGTTTAAATCAGAATAATATAAACACTAAAACATGTCGTCCCTTTAACGATTTGCTTCTCAAACGGGCTAAAAAGAAACTTTACTACTTTAATAATGATCCTGCAAAAAGCATAAGCATTACTAAATCAATGAAACACATCGCCCAAACACAACAACAATCTATGCAGAACGTGAAACACGCCCAAAGCACTTATTATTCTTTGGGTTTTTGTGGGTCCTTTTTACGAAAAAATTCCTATCGTCTGGACAGCCGAAACTGCACGTGCAAACAGGGTAACTAATATGATAGAGGCAACACGTGGGAGGCACGCCCTGATAAACAAATAAACAAACAAAAAATGCAAAACAAAACAAAAGAACCTCACCAATGACTTACCGCGATTGTCGCTCGAACAAAGGACCCTGAGTATGAAACAGATGGGAGCTACCCTAACCCACAATGGTTGAGTAAGTGAGTGAATTTGGCTTTACACCGCTTTCAGCAACAATCCAGCAATATCACGGCAGGTAACACCAAAGATTGGCTTCACATACTTGTACCCATGTGGGAATCGAACCCGGGTCTTCAGCGTGTCGAGCGAACGCTTTAACTACTGGTCTACCCCGCCGTCCCTGATTTACCAGACTTATCGTTTCAAATAGTACTGACTTCATCGCTTTACATTTTGTCACCCACCAATAAGTGGTCGACAGTTTGAGCACCTCTTTCAGAAAGAGATACACGTAAGTATCAGACTTTACCGACCCCAGAGATCCTAGATTCAATATTTTATATATCTGACTATACCTACAAAACGATTAGGGCGAGTAAAAATACTGAGTTTGGCATTACGCCGCAGTCAGCAATATCCCAGCAACATCACGACAGGGAACAGCTAAAATAGGTTTCACCCATTGTACACGTGTGGGAAATCGAACTCGGGTCTTCGGCGTGACGAGCCAAGCCTTAAACTACCAAGTTGTTTCAAAGGCATTTAGAAGTTGGAGGAATCAAACTAAAAGTGCTTTATGGTTCAACTTCTTTATTATACAAGGTCACAACGTTTCGAGACAGGTTCTAGTCTCACTTCAGGTGAAGAAGAGACTAGAATCTGTCCCGAAACGTTGTGACCTTGTATAATAAAGAAGTTGAACCATAAAGCACTTTTAGCTTAAACTACCAGGTACCCCTACCACACTGAAATAACTGAACAGGACATGTTTCACTGAACAGAGCAGCTGGTGTGTACGTTTCGTTTTTGTCCGTTAGTCTAGTGGCGAAAGGGTAGCCATGTGGTTGTTCGTCATATAATCTGATCGGAAAGAAATATGTAAGGATTTCACGGTAACGTATCTTTGACACATTAAAAAAAACTGGAACTTATCTGAGAAACAAGATGATTTTCCAGAACCTAAATAAACTTCGCATATACGCTACCATACGTGGTGGAGATTTAAGATAAACATGGTTTGTCTGCGTCATGGATGCGAGGAGGAGGTGTCTGAGAGATACTGAATATTGTACTCGTATTCAAACCTTCGGCAGTCTGCATGTAACGGACATGGGACTTCTTATATCGACCTTACGACAGCGTCGAACTTCATAGTAAACTGACATTCAGTACATCTACTGTGGAAGCTGTCTAAACCGGCACTCATTGGGACTGAGGAAATAATCCACTTTAGACAATCAGCCGGATTGTAGAGCTGATGATAAATGTACAAGCCACGGAAGGGACTTCGATTTTAAGCCGGTGTTGACAACTTGCTGGATTAGATAGATGCCGGTTTTGACAGCTTTCACTGTATATGCCTTAAGACGGTTCCCTTCACCGCGAGACAGTTCCATATCTGTTTCAGGATCTGCTGATTAGCAGTTCGAACCCAGGATTCACCGGTTTGTCAATCACGTTTAGTTTTTCTGGAACAAAAGTCGCTCCATGTTTTTCTCCTACATAAATTTACTGCTGACGTACTGTGAGACAAGTTATTGTTCAATATCGGCGTTAAATAAAACTAAATTAAAACCCATCCAATCTTCTAAGCTGACGAGCCACTATGCCAAACTCGTCCGCCTCATACCAAATTGAAGGCGTTGAACTACGCTGCTTGGTGATCCCTGCCTGTCGCATGGCGTTAATAGGTACAAGGATCTTACAGGGTTGTTTAACCGCTGCATGGTATCTCAGTGAGTTAGCACTACCCACTTAAGCCTGGGCTAGTACAAGCAGCTACACACACGCATGCACGTCGTCTTATGAGCGAAATATTCTTAAGAACAGCGTTAAACCCCCGCTTCATCTCACTTCACTACACCAGAAGGTAAATATATGGCTCTGGCTTGACTGTTTGCAGGCTCCCTCGACAGACCTGGAACACTGCCTGCAGTGCATAAAACAACATTCATCCTGTCACTCAACAAAGGCCGACAATAATTCGCATGAAAACGTGTCTAGATGAGCACAGGTCTTAAATATACAAACACTTCTTATGAAAATAGCCTTTGTTAGATGTACCCTTTCTGTTTCTTCAGAACAGCACCGGCTCCGGCAGATGGAGGAACCTGTTGCTGTAGGTAGGCTTACGGGTAAAAACACACTGGAGGACGTCAATGCATAACCCCATCCCATGTAAACAGCAAGTATTAAACGTTCAGTTACAACCTGGCGATAGATGGCGCTTTGGTTACGATAAACCAATCAACAGGCGTCTATTCGAGAAGGTCACTACAGCTAGAATTAGCCTCAGAAAATAGGCCGAAGTGGGCTTGTTTAGTGAAGTCTTTACGGAAACGGTCTGAAAGATTAAAGGGTTCTGTTAAGGGTTTTCTGTGATTGCGACCCATCACGCTCACGTCTTGACGAGTTGCAGACTTGGATAGATATATTGCCTCTCCTTTCGCGTCTCAGACACTACCAAAGTACAAACATTAAAATGTCTAACTTTGACTGCATGCCAGAGAGCAAGAGTAAACCTTCCTTCCGGTTCGCTGTTATTAATGGAGATACAAAAAGTCGGGTCAGGAGGCGGTGGGAACTCTGGAAACGAAATGTGTCACACCTCACGAGAGTTCATGTAAATCAAAATGGTGAATGTTGTAGCAGAAAAAAGAGAATCTTTGTCACTGAAATATTGCTGTAAACACCAAAGGAACAGGGAAATGTATTCATACGAACTCGGTCAAAGTTCAGATTAGGAGAATGAAGGCTCCAGATGCTGATGAAATATGTGAAATCCGTATTCGTTTTTGGAAATTCCTTATTAAAAATATCCTTCCTGGCATATTATTTATACAGTATCTGAAATCTCTGCCGTTATCACGGGTTTGTTGAGCGTAAAGTAGATTTAGTAGGTCGTTATTTGTAATTTTGAGGTGTTTGTCGTATTTTATAGGTTTCCAGTGTAAGAGAGAATCACGATTTAAATAAATACCTCCCACCTATCCTTAATGCCGTGGCTGCAGTGTTATGACAGCACTGATTGTGTCGGGGTAGAGTCGAATAGTGAGTGAGTGAGTCAGTGAGTCAGTGAGTGAGTTTAGTTTTACGCCGCACTCGGCACTAGTCCAGCAAAATGTCGGCGGTCTGTAAATAATCGAGCCCGGACCAGACAATCCAGTGATCAACAGCATGAGCACCTATCTGCTAGGACCGATAACATGTGTCAACCAAGTCACCGAGCCTGACCACCCGATCACGTTAGTCTCCTGTTACGGCAAGCATAGTCACCTTTTATGACAAACAGGAGTTGCTGAAGGCCTAGAGTCCAGTAGTCAATGGTGGATGTTAGGGGAGTTACAGTCAACCCGATTCACATTTACTGGGAATCTCAGCCTTATTTGTTGACAGTGTTTATTATTATCATAATGCTTATTCTGATTGTTCGTTTGTACTCAGTATAATTCAATATTCACCTCCCTTACTGAGTAGAGTCAACTGTTTGTTCCCATGATATACTTCACAAGTATAATATTTCATATAATGTCTTTACTGATTAACTGTCACGATATTTCAAGTGTTTCATTTTTCTCTAGACCAACCTTTAGTAGGAGTGTATGTACCGTGCAGTCTATCTTATCTTCGATCTCCTTGAACTTTGTATATTACATTGCTCCGTCAAATCGATTTTATATAAATTCTATTCTTGTAACAACTATCAAACCTGGGTCTACTAAAGTTACATCTTTTCGACATAAGTTTTCTTTAATGTCTAATTTTTGTGAAAACCTTCCTCTGGCCAGCTGGTGTCTGTTTATCGACACTATGTATATCTAAATCGCGACACGCCCACGCCACACCCTTCGCTTGATTCCGTGCTGAAGATAAGAGTGTTTGGATAAGAGAGGGACTGCCGTGCTTAAGATGTGTTCAAGTTGAAGGTCGGCACCCACTCGGAATCACACAGACAACTTCTGATGGTGTGTTCCGATTTCCGAATGCGTTACACTTACAGTTGGGAGATTCGGCAGTACAAATCAGTGTTTATAATCCCCAAAATCATCATTTAAGTGAAAATTAATTCTCATCAGTAACATATTGATGTTCATAGCTATATCCTCATCAAAGTTAGTAACGATATGTCTACATTGTTGTTAGCAACTGTTTGTCAATATTGTTGCCGGTAACTGTTGTCAACATCGTTGCCAGTAACTATTTGTCAACATTGTTGCTAGTAACTATTTGTCAAAATCGTTACCAGTAACTATTTGTCAACATTGTTGCTAGTAACTATTTGTCAACATTGTTGCTAGTAATTACTTGTCAGCATCGTTGTCAGTAACTATTTGTGAACATTATTGCCAGTAAGTATTTGTGAACATCGTTGCTAGCAAATATTTGTCAATATTGTTATAAGTAGCTATTTGTCAACATTGTTGCTAGTAATTACTTGTCAGCATCGTTGTCAGTAACTATTTGTGAACATTATTGCCAGTAAGTATTTGTGAACATCGTTGCTAGCAAATATTTGTCAATATTGTTATAAGTAGCTATTTGTCAACATTGTTGTCAGTTAGTCTATATAGACATTACAATCTTTCACGTTGTCCAAATCGTTTCCAGTAGCCCTGGGCGTCCTTAGTAAAACTTGAACATGCCTGTTACCTTCACGTCGAAACTGCTGATTCGCTAAAATGTCGATATCATTGCCAGAAGTTGTATAGATAGTCTCTGCTATACTCGTCCACACGTTGGCTACGGTATTTAGGGCTGTTCTTCTTAGTGATGCGATTCCGTTGTAGGATCCGCAGAACATTAGGTTATTACAGTGAGTGAGTGAATGAGTTTAGTTTTACGCCGCTTTTAGCAATATCCCTGCAATATCACGGCGGGGGACACCAGAAAATGGGCTTCACACATTGTACCCATGTGAGGAATCGAATCCAGGTCTTCGTCGTGGCGAGCGAACGCTTTAACCACTAGGCTACCCTACCGTCCCAGGTTGTTACAGAATACTGAGATCATTAGGCTGTTACAGGATACTCACGGTATTAAGCTGTGTCGGGATTATCAGATCATTAGGCCGTTACAGGATCCACAGATTCGTAAGACATTACAATGTTCTCAAATCATTAGGAAGTTACAGTATCCCCGATTATTACGGCGTTACAGGACCCGTAGGTCATTAATCCGGAACAGTTCCCGCAGATCATTAATCCGCAGATCACGAGGTGGTCGTTACAGAATCCATTTAAGTCGTTACACTATCTGCAGATTATTAAGTCGTCGCACTATCCACAGATCATAGTGTCGTCACAGGACCCTCAGATCATTACGTCGTTGCACTATCCACAGATCATAACGTCGTCACAGGACCCGCAGATGGCTACAGACCCGCCAGGGGTCACATAAAGCACAAACTAAAGACGTATTTGTTCCCATAGTCTCCAATATGTCACCGTCCTCGCGTGCTCCGTCATCAAAGGGGATTTTTCTCCAACCCAAACAAAAGATATTTTTGTGCATGTAATAGCTACAAACTCAAGCCATCGGTCACAACTCTCGTAAGTCTCCCCATATGTTAATACAAATATGTAAAAACATCTTGAAGTAAATGTTATCTGACATGAAATAGTTCTTCCAGCACGCAGTGACTCATCTAAAACAATAATTCACACCGATTATATCAACGATGTACTGGGATGGCATAGCTTCATTAGATTAGTGTATTTTTACACAAACACAGCCGTTTGCATACCCTCAAATAAACAATGTAACAGCTATTAACACCACAGCTGAAATCCGAATGCAACTAGTTTCCTATATCAAGACTTATTCATTGTTGAATAATCTGAGTGTACCCAGTACATGCTAACGTAAACACTTTTTGAAACGTTTCTAGTAAAATAACCAATTTAGCTTTCACCGACAATAAACATAATGTACATTTAGCCCGCTACTAAATCTGCCTTGACGTGGGATAATTGATGAATGGCGAAAACAGTTTTTAAGTTTAAAAAACGAAAGCCAGACAAACAACCTGAAACGCCTGACTTAGAGGTTCTTTCTTATTGATAGAAGAGGCAGATATATTTCTTTTACCTTCTCCGATGTCTTCGAGAGAGATTGAGCCTTATACAGATCGGAAAAACGAAATTGTTTGTTCATCAGGATTCCATAACATCACAAGATTCTTTATCGCCTTGTTACCTATCACAATATATTCTCGCGTTATCGTGTGTTTATTTCTCTGGGGTTGTTCCACTGGTGCTCACCCATCGAAAGAACAGGCTGGTATTGTGGCGAAGGCCTCAGTGGGAGTTGTCTCCCTTTATCTCGCGATTAGCCGCGATATCTCGAAACAACGCTTGCATGGCGCCGGATAGCACAACAACCGGAAGTTAACCCCGTCTTTTTATCCAATCAAATCCCCGGGGGCCTCGTGGTGTGTGATAAGAACGCTGTGAGAGGTGGCACGTGTGTACGTTATATGTTCAATGACCGTAAAAAGGGCTCTGAAATATGGTAACAGGGTTTCGACGTTGACGTCAAAACCCCTTGATGTTCGAAACATAAATCATTTTTCTTTTCCATGGAAAGTTTTCATCCTTCTTTTTCATGAAGAGAATATCTGGAAATAAGTGTCTCCTGTATCTTTGGGTGCGTATTTTTCTAGATATGTACATTTCAACATGGAGTTATGATAACTTATAATTTGTGTCAGGTTTACTCTGCGCGTCCAAGCCAAGCTTTTATCATAGTAAACAGGTTGGTGTCTGCAGGTTAAGGTCAGAGGGACTGAAGGTCATGTACTGGTCAGCATGCCAGGAATCTGGACCAGACAACACACCAGTCCGTGGAGAGGGAGGGGGGAATGTTTGGGGAACGAAACGAGCATGGTCGGGTGATGGTTGTCGGTGCTCAAATGAGTGTTGTTAGCGAAGGCGGTGGTGGGTGACATTTGTGATAGAGGCTCTGAGATTCATTCATTCATTCATTCATTCATTCATTCATTCATTCATTCATTCATTCATACGGGTCAGAATGGTCCATGTATGGTCCACAATGCGAACTTGTTGTTCAGGAAAGGTCCCATATCTTAACGTCGACTAAAACTCGTACTGGCTCTAAAATCGGTTTATGGGCCTAGTAATCCATATGTCTGTCTCCACGGCTCTCGCTATTGTAGGATGACATTCCTTCCATGTCCCCAGGTGTGACCACTCGAAATTGACCACTCCCGTCAACAATCACAGGTTGTCGTGGACCGGTTCTAACAACACAGTCTGTCCGGGAAAGTTCAGTATAATACAATGAGCATACACTACACGCCATAAGAAACATCATACTCCTGCCGTTATGAATTAGTGAGAAACTATCCAAGATATGTAAGAAGGCATTAGTTCACAAGAACGCTTAACATAACCGCTTTATGCAAGTCACGAACACAAATTCTCAAATGCATTCCTAGTTTAGGGAAATGCAGGCACTCAATCACCAGGTAATAAAGTTAACCACCTAACCCACCCAGCCATTGCGAAAGCCGCAATTAGGTGCCGGACTCTGACAACATGGGTTCGAATCTCGGATGGGACTCTATAAAAACTATAATCTGTACTTTTCGGAAAAAGGTTAGTCCGAAATATTACGTGAGTTACTTTTGACAACTTTCTAACTGGCACTGGGTATTCAGAGGTCCTAATACACTTCACCTTTTGATCAACGTTGTAGCTCCTAGTCTTGCTTCATTGTATGCCGAGTTTGTATGCGCTTAATGGCCTACAGCACTCACTAACTGTATTCAGCGAATATTACAAATCCTAGAAAATGGACATTACTACATTTTAAAAAAAATATATAAGTATATATATTCGGTGGCGTCGTTAAAGACAATAACATTTAACTTTTACTTGAAAAAAATATTCCATAGAACATGTTGATAAATATATACAACTTGGGTTACTTTTCACCTGAACTTGCACGTACGGTAATGTGATCAAGCCTCTAAAACTATGCATTTTCATGGAAGGTTCAACTGTTGAACATTTCCCCCAAATATCCGCTGTATCATTTCCGTGCAATGGTAAAAACTTTGGCTGCAAAATGTGAGTTTTATTCCATAACATAATAACATAAAAGAAACAGAAATATTTATTTATCGTATGTTTTTTAGAAAATCACATCAGTTGAAAAAAATTCAGCTCTGTCTATGTTTTATGGTTAATCTGATACAGAATATAATTAAAACATTCTATCTCAGTTGGAACAAGAAAGAATAATTTCAAGGCAAATTTCATTTTTTGACAAAAATACCAAGCTGCCACATCCTTTCTTCTGTTTGTACATATACAAAGTCCTCAACTCCGCTACAAATGTCTTGTACACAGGGGCGGTGGGGTAGCCTACTGGTTGCCCCTCACACCGAAGACCCGGGTTCGATTCCCAACTTGGGTACAATGTGTGCTGCTCATACCTGTTGTCCCCCACAATGGTATTGCTGGACTATTGCTAAAAGCCGCGTAAAATTAAAGTCACTCGTGTATACAATACTTTCCTAAATCATTCGTTTTGTCCTAAGTAATGTAAACACAGAGGTCATTTCTCTCTCGTCTGAGTTAATAATCACTATTTCACAAAAAACGTGCTCATATTTTTCTGCAACGAGGGAAACGGACACTTCAAATTCAGCAAAAGGATGCACATGCCGTATCCTCAAAAGCAGCTTTAAAATAGAAAATTATCTTTTCAAACTTCCTTTACATTTAGCTCGTGGTCTACTTTTCTTTCGGAGTTCCTGCAGCGATCTAGCTACAAATCGAGGAGGAGAGATGAAATGATATTTTTGTCTCGCACAGAAATAATAATCTCTGTAATTTGTGTGATATTGGTCTTGAGTACCATTATATATGACTGACTGAGTATGGTTGTATGCCGTTTTTAGTGATATTCCAGTAATATCACAGCGGAGGCACCAGATATGGGCGACGCACATTGTAGCCATGATTGAGTAGCCGTGACAAGTAATTGAGGAGACCGATTTTCAGGATGCCATTCACTGGATTGTATGGTTCAGATTCTCTTGTTTACATACCACTGTCATACAGATGTACTATAGAACGGCATAAAACAGCATTCTCTCATTCTCCTCACAATGTCACGACTGCTGACGCGGATCCTCAACCAAACCATTTTGAGGGGTGGCGTAGTGGTTAAAACATTCGCTCCTCAAGGTCCGGGTTCGATTCCCCACATGGGTACAGTTTATGAAGCCCATTTCTGATGTCCCAAGCAGACGTATTGCTGGAATATTGTTAAAAGCGGCATACTCTCTGACTGGCTCACGACATTTTAAAGTTATTAATGGAAGTCATTTTGATACTAATAAACATTCTTATCAAGATTCCACTTTACCAATGCATGGTTCTGAGGCATGTTGCTAGATATTCCCCACCAAGACCAGCGTGAAGAGAGCAATGAATGTTAAACATAAAGAGTCCTAAGTACAATAATAGACATCCACAGTTATACCAGAGTTAGGCCACATCCGCCGGACTTGGCCAACATCAACATCAAAGAAATCCCACGTCCCACAACGTTCGGCTCAACTCAGTCCACGTCTGAAATCAGATGCATAGGGCCTGTGATTAGTCAATCACGGACTATGTGAACAAGTACATGTATGAAGGTGACCGGTACATTCTGTCAGTGTATATACTGACCGCCGTACGTGTATGAAGGTGACCGGTACATTCGGTCAGTGTATATACTGACCGCCGTGGGAATAATGTCCATGTAGATCGGCAAAGACACTTACAAGGTTAGTGAGTGAGTGAGTGAGTTTAGTTTTACACCTCACTCAGCATTATTTCAGCTATATGGCGGCGGTCTGTAAATAATCGATTCTGGACCAGATAATCCAGTGATCAACAGCATGACCATCGATCTGCGCAATTGGGAACCGATGACATGTGTCAGCCAAGTCAACGAGCCTCACCACCCGATCCCGTTAGTCGCCTCTTACGACAAGCATAGTCGCCGTTTATGGCAAGCTTTGGTTGCTGAAGGCCTATTCTACCCCGGGACCGTCACGGGTCAAACTTACAAGGAGGATCGGTTGGTGGTACTGACCGCTCTGGACGCTCAGACTGAACGGTATATTCTACCTAAAAAGACGTTAGTCGATGTTCATGACATCAGCCTCTAGTCTGTCGCATCACATCGCTGACCATGAGAGTAAGCCGTATGTCTAGTCCAAGTCTTATCTGTGCATGGCACATTGAGTCTAAGTATGAGTGATACACCTTATGTGGGGTTCCATGTATATGTCCTGCCGTATGTTGGGTCCAGGTATTAACTTGACATCGTATGTTGGATCCAAGTGTTAACTTTACGCCGTATGCCGGGTCCAATTGTTAATGTGTACGTCGTATGTGGTCCAAATATTACCTTGCACATCGTCTTGTGTAGGGTTTCGTGTTAACTGTCATGTCGTGTCTAGGGACCAACTGTTAACTGTCATGTCGTGTGTAGGTACCAACTGTTAACTGTCATGTCGTGTGTAGGTACCAACTGTTAACTGTCATGTCGTGTGTAGGGACCAACTGTTAACTGTCATGTCGTGTGTAGGTACCAACTGTTAACTGTCATGTCGTGTGTAGGGACCAACTGTTAACTGTTATGTCGTGTGTAGGGACCAACTGTTAACTGTCATGTCGTGTGTAGGGACCAACTGTTAACTGTCATGTCGTATGTAGGTACCAACTGTTAACTGTCATGTCGTGTGTAGGGACCAACTGTTAACTGTCATGTCGTGTGTAGGGACCAACTGTTAACTGTCATGTCGTGTGTAGGTACCAACTGTTAACTGTCATGTCGTGTGTAGGTACCAACTGTTAACTGTTATGTTAACTGTCATGTCGTGTGTAGGTACCAACTGTTAACTGTTATGTTAACTGTTATGTCGTGTGTAGGTACCAACTGTTAACTGTTATGTTAACTGTCATGTCGTGTGTAGGTACCAACTGTTAACTGTCATGTCGTGTGTAGGTACCAACTGTTAACTGTTATGTTAACTGTCATGTCGTGTGTAGGGACCAACTGTTAACTGTCATGTCGTGTGTAGGTACCAACTGTTAACTGTCATGTCGTGTGTAGGTACCAACTGTTAACTGTCATGTCGTGTGTAGGGACCAACTGTTAACTGTTATGTTAACTGTCATGTCGTGTGTAGGTACCAACTGTTAACTGTTATGTTAACTGTCATGTCGTGTGTAGGGACCAACTGTTAACTGTCATGTCGTGTGTAGGGACCAACTGTTAACTGTCATGTCGATTGTAGGTACCAACTGTTAACTGTCATGTCGTGTGTAGGTACCAAGTGTTAACTGTTATGTTAACAGTTATTTCGAATGTCGTGTTCAAGCCGCATTTCGGGTCCAAGTGTTAACTTTATGTCGTATGTCGGGTTCAAGCGTTGTTCCTCCAGCAGATATGAAACAGTGACATGGCTTGCTTTCTCAAAACGCAATGCACATGAATTAATAATCACGCGGTACAGGAAAATATCTATTACACAATGCATTGCTCTGTTCTAAAGAACTTGTTATCTATTGCCGAGGTCTTCACCTACCAATCCCTGACATACACCGAACATTATGACGTGAGACTGTGGGACAAATTGAGCTTGTGGTTAATACTAAACAAAGCAATGACACCCACAATAGGAATGTTGTGTGGTGCAATAACCACGAGCCATGACAGATCAATTACGGCCTAATGGGATGAATTATGGTGTTTCCGTGTTACAATTGCGCCTGTTTGTCTGTCTTTGTCCGTATGTGTGTTTTTCTGTCTGTCAGCTTGCCCGCCTGTCCGTCTTTGTGTGTTACGTGAGTGGTATATATATGTCGTGTATATATATACATATATATATATATATATATATATATATATATATATATATATATATATATATATATATATATATATAGATAGAGAGAGAGAGAGAGAGAGAGAGAGAGAGAGAGATATAGAGAGAGAGAGAGAGATCAGGTGGTCAGACTAGATTGTCTGGCCCAGACTCGATTTATCCGCACTCAACAATATTCCAACTATAGATCTGTAAATAATGGTGTCTGGGCCAGACTTCAGTGACCAAATGGGTCTCCGGGCAAACACTCTATTAGCAATACCACGGGGGGCGGCAAATTATCATACGAAACATCTGGGCATTAACCCTTATGATTAATAAAGAGTTAAACAACTGACTCGAAAACTGCCCAAAGAATTGTTTGATAAACACTCGAAGAGGGGCGGTGGGGCGCCCGTAATTTCATGTTCAGTGTGTCTAAAAGGATTGGGGCTGTGGGGTAGCTTAGTGCTTAACGCGTTCGCTCGTCACCCCAATGACTCGGGTTCGATTCCCCACATGAATACAACGTGTCCCCCGCCATGATATTGGTGTAAAAATGCTAACAGTGGCGTAAAATAAACAATGGGTTCCGTTCAATACCGAGATAACACATTTGATTAAGGTAAGCCGAATGCCCATCCGTATTCAACTCTGAATGAAACTGTGACGTATCTGCTCAGAGTTTCGCAATCTCAGTCTTTAAACGAAACGAAACGAAACGAAACAAAAGAAAGCGTCCAATTAAAAGATAATAGCGTGAGACAATGTCACAGCATTCTTTCCCCTGTGGAACTGGTGTTGCATAATGAAAGACACTAAAGGTCACGTGATGACGACATCAACCGCGGGAGTAAATTCTGACATTCGGATGAACCAACTGACATTATCGGCTGACATTGGGTCTCTGTTCGACTCGGAGATTCACAATGCACACTCAGGGCGTGGGGGTAAACCGGAGCATTCTCTGGGAACGCAAGGGAGCTCGAGGTCAAGGAACACTAGTTGATCAGGTCGTATCGCAATACATCCAGGGTTAACTGAGTTAGAAATGTCGGTAATTTGTCTTATTAACTTTGCATAAATGGATAATGAATAGCTGATATCAGAGGCCGCAATTCTTGATGATATTATAATGGCGAATGTTAATTCACCACATCGTGAACTTTATACGCTGGAGAGAGAGAAACATGGAAACGTGTTTAAACGCGTGAATATAGAAGATCGCATCAAAGCTGCCCCGTTGTTTGCTGGTGTTTAACGCCGCACTCATAAGTATTCCAGCTGTTTGGCGGCTGTTTGTAAATAATCGGGTCTGGGCTAGACGATCTAGTGATCAATGGCATGAACATCTCTCTACGCAACATTTTTGTACCATGTTAAATGTTATTTATTCCCTGTCCCTTGTATTTTATACACCATTGTAAGTTAATCTTTCTCTAGAAAAACTGTGTTTATTGAGTGTAGAGATTCAATTTTACAGCGTCTATTCTTCAACGAGTAATTAAGTGTCGAACGATTAGACAGCGGTGTTAAGCAACAAACAATGATTGAGCTTGTGCGGTTTTACGCCGCTTTTAACAGTATTCCAGCAATATCACGTCGGTGGACACCGGAAATGGGCTTCACACATCGTACCCGTGTGGGGAATCGAACCGGACCTTCGAGATAACGAGTGAAAGCTTTGACCACTAGGCTACCTCACCTCCACAAACTACAAACACCCAAAAGCAGTTTCTGAAAATGAAGAAAGTGTCTGCTATCCTTTTGATTATATTTTATGAATTAAATTTAGGAATCATACCTTTTCCTGTAAGATGTGTTCATTTCAGAAACTAAATATCACTTTAAATCTTAAATATGTGATAACTGATATTATATGACATATGTTATGATATGTACTTATAGTGGGTCGGTGGGGAGGTCTAGTGGTTGAGGCATTCGCCGATGATCCGGGTTCGATTCCCCACATAGGTACAATGTGTTATGTCCATATCTGGTGTCTCCAGTCGTGATATTGACGGAGTATCACTAAATGCGGCTTAAAACTATACTCGCTCGCTCACCATACCTATTACGTAAACTAGCATGACGCTCATACCGTTTGCCAAATGTTGATTTCGTTACAGGATCGTAGTTCGTGAAACACGTGCAGCACTTGCAACAACCACCTGTTTGATTTTGCACCTGAGTAGATCCAGTCAGTAGGACAAACACCACTTAGCCAATCAAAGTTAATCATATCAAACTCTTATTACCAAATCAAATCCACACAAACTGACATTTAGTGCATTATAGTCTAATGTTTTAAGCGATGAGCTTTGCGTCTGTGCTTGTCGTAGATTTCACCTGTACGCTAAGCTGGTTCGTGTCACGTGATCTGCCCATGTGCGCGCGTGTGATGTAACTGGCAGAAACAATCGCCCGTTAGCTCGAAAACAACAAAGTAATTACTTGTGTATTAACTGACTCTATTTTCCTCCGCCGGAAGTCGGCAAGTATCTTCGTTCCGGGGAGTTAGCGCGAGGAATGCTGGAATCCAGGAAATATACGTAAATATACTGGATTACCTCCGCCTGAGAGAAGACAACATGTAGTCCGCGTACATGTTCCAAGTCAGATTGTGCATTGAGTGTGCTGTTAGGTGGGAGAGGCGGTAGGGCGCACGTCCATTTATCAATCGCGTTACAAAATGTAGGCCATTTTTCATGGCGATATATGGGGATTTTCATAGATGCACACGTGCTTTTTATCTATATTCCGGTGGATCAAAACCTCACACATAGAAACTGGAAGCTATTGTGTTATAGTGCTTGGTTTAAGGTGAAAACTGAGAGGTGGAATAAAATCACGTGATATAGTTTCATATTCACAGCTGGACGCAGTCTGTCATACAGACACTGAAGAAAATGTATCCAAGTAAGCCCACTCAAGTCTAGGTTTCCACAGCGTCAGAGCTTCAAATCTCTGGGCTGATTTTTAATGAATTTAGAGTTTTAATTCAAAAACTTATATTTTCTGTAAAATATGTTCATTTGAGAGACTAGCTGTCAGTCTGAGCCCTCATGGAATGAAATAAATATGCCCAACTCGAGCCAAGAATGACCGGGAAGTCTACATTGTCTCAGCTCCTGAGTTTTTGTTAGAACTGTTCTGAGCTACACAATATCTCACACAACACATGATTTAAATTATTACCTGGTGAACGAGCACTTTCGTTTGTTTAACGCGTCACTTATCAATATTCGTGATCCGTGAAGATTCGGGTTTTTTTTCATAACTGATCTTCACGGATCCCTGATTGAGCCCCCTTGAAGATCCGGGTTAAAACTGGTCCTCAGCACCCCATGCTTGTAGATCGGGGCTTTGAAGTAGCCTAGTGGTTAAAGTGGCCGCTCGTCACGCCCGGTTCGATTCCCCACATGAGCGCAATCAGTCAAGCCCAGTTTTGGTGTCCCCGCCGTGATATTGCCAGAATATTGCTGGAAACGGCGTAAAACAATACTCACTCACACAAGAATTCCGTGCTCATTCAGTTTTCGATCTCAACTCCCCTTTCATTTTAACTCAGTTTCTGTACCCTGCAGCTTTTTGTACCCCAAGCCTGTTCTGCCATAGACAGAGCCTAGCTAACAAGTCTCAGCAAGAGTGGATACAGCATTCAACTTTCTGCACTCGGGTTTCATTTAACTTCAAAGTGCTTAAACACAAAACATTCATTTTCGTTCAAGGAACTTAAATTAATTAAACACTTAAACCTACTCTGTGAAATCTATTCTACTCTTAAGTCACATTTTACATATGTTTGAAAGTGAGCTGACAAGATTGTGCATACAGAAAGCTTACATATATATATTGGTCCAGAAGCAGTGGTGATGTCGACAAGTACTGTGACTGGAAAGAAGCGAAACAGGAGTTTATCCTCACTCACTCAGGTCCTCTCGGGTCCATATGGAACAGTAACATTGTGCAATTTCTCAAAACATAGCACGTATGCTCTAACAAATATTTCATTAAACAATTCACGGATCTATTATAAGGAACGGTGGGGTAGCCTAGTGGGTAAAGCGTTGGCTCGTCAAGAGGAACCTGGTTCGATTCCCCGCATGGGTGTAATGGATGAAACCCATTTCCGATGTCCCCCGACGTAATCTTTCTCCAATATTGCCCAAAGTGGCGTAAAACAAAACCCCTGCTCAGTCTACCACCAAAACTCCAATACGTCTAACCCCTTGTTCCTTCTACCACCAAAACTCCTCTACGTCTAACCCCCTGCTCCGTCTACCACCAACACCCAGCTTACGCTGATCTTAGTCTAACCTGTGATCATCGCTCTCATGGGTGATCACATCCAGAATACGTAATTCGGTGCTCATATGATGCCAATCACTGGATTATCGGGTACGAAATCGACCATTAATAGATCTCCACCATATAGTTGCAATATTGCTGAACGCATGTTGTTTTAGGTTACCTGCTGGAATCCAAACCTTACAGAGATATGTTCAATTTTGTACAATGCCTTTGGCAAAAAAGACAACATTGCATAACGAACAGTAATTTAAAATGAAGTACCCTTCTTGAAAATGTATACACACGACTTGTGTACGGCATTCAATTATTCCATGCACTATATATAGAGGATATTATGTGAGTGCCTATGTCGTACACACGCACACACACACACACACACACACACAAAATTGTTGATGGCATGAAGTAAAAAAAATCGATTTTGCCTGAAAATGCAGATTTTGACGAAATTTCTTACGAGGATTAAACAGGCATCGCCACAACGCAACAGTGATCACCCTGAAAATGTGCAGAAAACAGCATTCTCTGTCTGGCAATACCAATCCAGATAACTTTTAGAAATTGGCATTCGTTTTGAAGGAGTTTCAAGTTCACATCATCACGTCACGTCTTGATTCTGCGACACAGAACATAGCCACTGGAAAAATGCTGGAGATTACCGGCACCAGCCTTCCGTTGCCAGGCGTCGGAATGTTAGCCTGAGCATGATATCATGGCTGGTTTGCAGCTCATTGCAACCAACTCCTATAACAAATGACCGTCCCCGTACAGACAGACCTCGAGTTAATGCTGAAGCCCAAGATTGGTACATCCGGGTACTACACTTGCGTGATCGTACTGACACGGGTGAGAGCACAGTAGCCAGGGTGCCGGACTTCAGAGGATATCAGGTCAAACTGAACGGAACAGGTTGAAAGAGATTGGTCTGAGATTCCAGGAAACCCGACGTTAGGGTCGTCCCACGTCGTCCCCATCGCGCTCAACGTCTCCGGCATGTAAAAGTATGCTGTTGGATGTATAGACATTACCTTCTTCTAAACTGGTGTACAATTTCATGCATCAAAGTCCATGAAATAACAAGATTTTCGCCACAGGTTCGCGTCTATGCGTTTCTTTTATTTACACATATATATATGTGTGAAGGTACTCGAGAGTACCTGTGCATATACTATAAGTAAAAGACGCGTAAGATACCAGGGCTAGCATGTATGATCTAACGGCAACGTACACTTATTTGACACATTATTTTTATTTTATTTTTTTTCGCTGAGAACAATTTCTTAATTTGTAGACAACATGGATTCGCTGCTGGAAACGATCTGATTAGGCAGATATATTTTTCTGAGGATATGGTACCTTTAATTACTTTGTAGTGCAAACACTTTGAAATGTCCATAACATATCTGCACCGGCTGCCCGGATATTAAACGTGGATGTTATCTTTGCAGCCAGTTATTGCGTAGAGCACATTAACAGGTTATCAAACAATTCACTAAGTCCACAATCATTACGCATGTTTTTCTTTCACAAAACACATCCTAGGGAGTCTATCAGCAATATAGGGCCCATCCTGAGTTATAAAAGGACATACCATTTCTCTTAATTAAGAGTTTCGTATTAGTTGGAATTAGATAATAAATCAGATTATGATGACACGTTTGAACATTTTAGTATACAACGCTTCTCTTCAAACTTTAATATAGAAAATAAACATCGGTTTTCAGTAATGAATGTCAGCTGTAATTCTTCATGAAATACATGTATTACAAGAATGCACGTTAGTAATGTAACGTTGCTGAAAATGTATGTATGAAACTGAAACCTGTTTTTGATGTCGATTAAAAAATACCATTTCTGAGACAATTAGAGAAACTTTTTTTCCCATGAATATTGCTATTAGTCGATTCTGATTTGGCAAAACGAGTTTTAGATTTACAAACACTTCTCATTGAAAAACCGTCTGTATCTGTCCGTTCAGTTCCAAATTCCATTTGGCGTAATTAATCCACAGGTAACCCTGGTTCCAGCTGAAAGAACGGGCTGGTTGCATCCTAAACATGTCGGTCGGGGCACATGAAATATGTTTATTGCTTTACCTGACTGGGTCAGGGCCAAAACATCTCTGATCTGCTAAGCCACAAAGCATGACAAGTCCTTTACTGGAAGTTAGTCTGCAGTGGAGATATGAGCGTCCGATGATTCCGGAAGTATTACCATCTAGTCCCGCGGAGATTCGTGAGAGCAAAAAGGTGAGAATGTTAAATGAAGAAACAGACTTCTCTTTTACAGTGTCAGTCAGTGGTCATTGACACTGTTACGGTGTCAGTGATTTTTTTCGTTTGCAGTGTTACAGTGTCAGTTGGTTTTCGTTTACAATGCTGCAGTGTTGGGAAGTTTCATTTACAGTGTTACATGTTTATAGTGATGCTTTTTCATTTACAGTGTTACAGTGTCAGTTGGTTTTCATCTTTAATGCTGCAGTGTCGGAGAGGTTTCATTTACAATGTTACAGAGTTGGTCATTTGTGACGTCATTCTAACTTTACGTCACAATATGATTTAACTGACGTCGCCAGTGTTGATGACACAACAAAACAATTGTTTGCGATGTTTCTACCTGTCAATACGCAGCGAACATTCTTGCAGTTTCCAGGAATCAAATACCATTTGATCATGTTTTTCAACCAACCAGATTACAGAACACAGTGACCTTCGGTTTACAATGTCACTTATTGTTCATTTACATGATATATATCTTTCTAATATTTTGCATTTTGACCTACAATTGCGTCAGGGTTCTTTGTATTGTTCTTTTTCAGAATAGCCATGTAGTGACTTCTTCCTGAGAGGAAGCTGCAACAATAGGATGAGTTCACCATAGTGGTTTTAAAACCAGGACGTCCCATGGGGATATCCTGAATGGGATTATTTAAAGAGTGTCGTTACCTGATGAGGATGCAACATTCTTAGTCACAGAATTGCGCTATGTGGGGCCAAGGTGTGTCCCGTGAGCCTGTCAACACTGTCAGCGTAATTACTACCCATCAGTTCTAGTTTTTTCCACGAAATTCATGCTGAAAGACTAAACGACGTCCATGTTGGCGCGCATGCACGTATATGACTCCAGGATGTTGTCACGGTAGTAGTGCCCAAAGATACATTCAGGAATAACATGTAAAGATGTTCCACCACGACACTCCCACTCACGCACCATTACTGAACCACGAACCAACGTTCGTCCTGTCAGACGTTAACGGCACAAAGACGCTCCTTTCGTCTACGCCAATCTTTGCTGCGTTTCACAACAACGTCAAAGGTAAAAGTTAATTAATCGGAAAAAATGTTTACCCAAAGACAACTGGACCAGCGCTGCCTTTCGGCAATAACAACATCTTGCAGTAAACAGAACAAGACGGCTTGAAAAAGGGTCTTTTCCTATCGACGGTTTGTATAGGGTACCAAATGAATTTATCCATATCCACAGCAATACATTTTGCCATCCTCCACAGCCATTCTTACCATACGTTAGGTCTACAATAGTCTAGAACATTGATAACAACTGCGTCTGATAGTTTACGATAATCCTGGCCAGGAGATCATTCGAAACTGGATTGTGCAACATGTATAATAGCGTTGTCTTTGACCTTTCGTTGTCCAATACACAGTTGAAATAATCAGACATTTGGAGACCCGGGTTAGAATTAGTTTTTAACGACCCATGCATGTTTGAAGTGAGAGGCGACTAACGGGATCGGATGGTCAGGGCGCCAACTTGGTTGACACATGTCATCGTATCCCAGTTGCGTAGATCGATCCTCATGCTGCTGATCTGATCCATATTTGATTAGTTTCAAATCAATGCCATATAGCTGGAATATATGTGTGCACAGCATTAAACAACAAACCCACCAACACATGAACCAATCACGAGATAAACAGTCCTGGAATTTCAGGTAGTCCTAGAGCAGTTTTATTACCTCACATCTAAATTGAATAGAGTCGTTTTCGCTTGTTTAGAGTTACACCTGTATTCAAAACTATATACAGGCAAGTTTTATTACAATGCAATTGTAAATTCGACCAAGCGCCTTTAAGGTATGACCCCGTGAAACCGAAAGTATGACATCCACCTGCAAAAGTACATGGGCTGACACACTTCCGATACACATTCCAATATGGTTAACAACAGCACGAACTTAGGGGTGTATGTGGTCTGGTGTTGTCATGACCCCATACAGTATTCCAGCAACATCACGGCGGGGACACCAGAGATGGGCTTCAAATATTGTACCCATGAGGGTATTCGAACCAGAGTCTTTGGCGTGACGACCGAACGTTCTTTAACAACCACAAAAGTACGGAAGCGTATTAGGGCCAAGGTGAAACTTTTTTTGGCATCACTATCTCCTACGTAGGACATATTATCTCCTCCGCAGGACTTACTATCTCCTACGTAGGAGATAATAAGTCCTACGTAGGAGATCGTGACACCAAACATTTTTTCACTGTGGCCCTAATACGCTGCCGTACAAAAGAGTTCGACTTCCTGGTTCTAGTACAAAATGTCCACAGCTATTAATGGCCTAGTTTGTTAAGAAGAATAGGTAGATGTTAAAGCAAAACAATGCTACAGTCTTGAACTAATCCACGAGTCGTGCTGCCTATCCCTGCAAGGAGGGAATGTGGGTGTCATTCATTACTGTGTGTGGATAGTTCATACTCGAATTACTGCAAGTGAAACATACACGTGGACATGTTCAAGACACAGTTTTGCGACAGCTGGTATGCTGTGACGCATCTTTGGGGCATGTGGTTGGTTAAGTCGGTAAGAAGACGACGCTTATGTGCATGCTCTCAGTTCCTGTATGTTGCTGAACAACCGCGCAAAGCATACGCTTAGAAACTGCATGAGACTTTATTATTGCAAATGTTAACTACATTCTGCAAAACTGAGAAGTCGCCAAACCACAAAAATATATGGTCGATTTACTTCCATATACTTTAGAGGAAATCTACCAACTTGAGCTGTCACGTGTACAATATTGAAATGTACTTTCGTGTGATTTTTTTCACCGTGAGGCCTTATTACAGAATAAACTTGTCACTAGAAATGTATTGTCTGGAACACGTTACCCACCTTTATATTGAAGGAAAACTATGCTCAGTCAGACCCGTGAAGGTCCGGGACAGAATTGATCTTCAACAACCAACGCTTGTCGTAAGAGGCGACTAATGGGGTCAGACTCGCTGACGTGGCTGACACATCATCGTATCCCAGTTACGTAGGTCGATGTTCATGCTGTTGATCACTGGATTTTGTGGTCCAACCCCGATTATAAATGGAATATTGCACCTTTAAACAACAAACAAACCAACCAATCAAACCATTCAATCACTCTTATATGACAGGTGGAGATTGCTGCGAGTCTGTGTATAGTTCCAGCCAATCACCATGGACCTAATAAACAGGATCTTGAGGACGGATAGATTCCGACTATCTGCATTACCGGTCCCAGTCACGACTTCAGACTTCACTCATGTCTACGTTTAATGGTAAATAATGCTATTTCTTTAACAAAACCCAGTACTTTAAGTTGGCAAAGTAGATGATAGGGATGGACCCTGTCCACACGAACGATTCTTACGGGAGCATGTGACGTCATTACTGTCCTAGCATGACGTAATAGTTTTCAAGAGTGACGTCACACACGGCTCGCGTGTATAGCCTTGACCAAGGTCATAAATGACTCGCTTGAGCAAGATCTCTCAGCAGATCAGTGTAGACAGATCGGGGTCGGAATATCAAGTGGTCAGTAACATATGCATGTAGGTACATGAACCTTGGTCTACTAGTAGATATTGACTGAACATTACAAACTACGTTGGAATTTTACAGAGTGGTTAAACAATCGTTTTTACATTCAAATATGCTAATTATGAATCAGATACCGGATTCTTACAAAGATTTGATTGTCGATTTTTCGATTTTGACCCCAATAAACTGACAGAAATACTTTGTCAATCGGTATTAAGTTCAAGAACAAATACAAGCTGTATCTACACTAGATTACCCGCCAAAAGCCTACATATGAAGGCAGACAAAAAAATTAAGTGATTGATAGACATGTGGAATACATGTGGCGTGGCGTGGCGTGGCGTGGCGTGGCGTGGCGTGGCGTGGCGTGGCGTGGCGTGAATCAGGTGAATCTTAAAATTTATGGTCATAACTTGACGCGCCCAACAATTCTGCAGCCAATATAAACGGACAGTAACGTCAAAACATTTTTTATGATGTGTCATTCAGGGCAACAGACGAAAAGAACAACAGATTGTAACGAACAGGAACAGATTTTGTCAGGGGAAGGCGGCTGTTGAAATGACAAAGCCAGTTTCCGCCAGATTCTACAATGGCTCTCCGAGAACGGGTAGACACGTGCACAGTTGGGAAAATGCGAGTTGATAATGAAACCGGAAGACTAAAAGAGTTTTAACACAGGCAACGAGAAAACCTCTCGAGCGAGCCTTCAGGTCCTGAATGGATCGAGGATATATGATGTTGTTCTTCATTTTCATTCCTTCTTGGCGTCTGTCTAAGTGTCCTGGTCCACGGTGGTTTTGACGACCCAGACTCTTTGAAGCGGATACGAAAGGACGAAACCTGGAAACTTAAACACTTAAACAGACCATTGGGTTCTGGCGTGCGAAAGCTAGTGACGCGACTCTACACGATGAATTGTGGGATCTTCTAGGAAGTCCATAGCAATAAAAAGTATAGATAAATGGCAATATATACTACCCATCAACAGTTGACGTAAACTGTTCTAAACTAGATTTTGAAAAAAAACTATTTCAAATTTTAAGGTACTGCTTACACATGAACCAATTTATGACGGTGAAAGGATTACTGCCATAAGTTCAATAAATGTTAAAACAAAATGCAAATTGGTGAATCTTAACAAAACGTTATACCACCAAAACGCAGCTGTTCACATGCACGATATTTGCACATGCTTTCCGGCAAATTTTATGCATTATCCTTGTGCAGTTCATATGCATAAGGTTGCGGTTGGTTCCCTCAGGTTAGTGGAGAAATCCATTTTCGATGTAACCATATGTGTATACATATCATAGTGGGTATACACTTTGGATGGGTAGTATGTTTAGAATCAGAAAATTGGTTGTGAGGTGACTGATTTAGTCGACAAAAGAATATTTTATGAGGGCTTCAGTTGTTATGGCTAAAGTATGGAGGTTAACGGCTTCCATTTATTGGTAAAGACAATGAGTTCTTCTGTTCTAATTTGCTAAATACATTTTCACTTCTATAAATATCATTTATCATCTTGATGAACAGATTATACAATATTTTTTGTTATTTAACATTTGATATAAAAATGAATCATTTCAGAAAGGTTTTTAATGAAAGTTTCAATCTATAACACAAGGTTGAGAAATAAATGTGTGTTGCAAATCTAATAGACCCCACATCGTTCCATTTAATAGAACAATACATTTCACTGGTCAGGTATTCTAGTACCTCATTACATTTTTAATTCTTGAGTAATTTGTCAATGAATGTCACTGAGCCTTTGAAATTTGACAAAATGTCAGAAAATAAATAAATAAATAAATAAATAAATAAATAAATAAATAAATAAATAAATAAATAAATAAATAAATAAATAAATGATACAAAAGTAGGGATGTGTTTCTCATTAGTCTTCTCAGCATGAGAAGTTATGCATGTTAAACTTCTCTGATAGATGGGTCCTGTTGAGAAGTACAGTCTTTGTACCAACAATGATTAGATTCTCCCTTTAGGTTCACAAACAATCAAACAAGACAAGCATGAAAACCCCTGTTTAGAATACACAAAAATCTTAGTATTGCTCAAGGAGCCACTCGGCTCCCATCAATAAGGGGATGTGGGGTAGCCTAGTGGTTAAAGCATTCCTTCGTCATGCGGTAGACCCCCGGTTCATTAAACTAAACTCACTCACCCATCCATTCACTGAGAAAGTGACACAAGGACCAGCTACAAGAATAATTGTTGTCTGTCTCACAGTCCCCAAACTAGCATTTCCCTTCCCGGCTAGACTAATGCTTAGTCTCTGAATATATATAATTTTGATAGTAACAAACAAACCCACATAAATTGGAAAGGAGCCCTTTGGAGACCAGAGATTCAGAATCAACCTGCACCTGGGGAAATCTAGACTTGCTTAATTTAGGCTCTAGCATTGAAGAGAGTGTTTGGAAGAAAATAAAATAATGTGGTTCAGGGACTGTGAGACAGACTACCTTCCACCCAGCCCTTTGTGCAATGCTAAAGCCATTAATGAAGGTTCTGAATCTCCCTTCTCACTGGGGCTTCAATTTACAAGGAATTGTTTGTTTCCATCAAAGGTATATATATTCAGGGATAAAGGGTTAGTCAAGATAAATTGCTGGATGTGCTCTCTTCTGAAATAAATATGAAAGTCCATGTGGTTACCATGGGTACGAGAAACACTCTCAACACCAAAAATGACAAAAAGATTGCAGTTTCTAACATTTAATTGTCAAAAATAATAAATGGATCTCCATTAACAAGATAACCATTGGACGGATTAAATACAACCAGCATGAAATGAAAAGTCTAAGTAGAAACATCACAAAGGACGGATAATAATAAACTTGTTAACATGGTGAATATTTATCTATAAATACTTTTACAAACATTAAACAAGCAGCAAGTGGCTTTCATCAGGGATGGCAACACATGAAAGTGATTTCTACTGAAAATCAGCTAGAGGTTTGGGGGATGCAGGCTCCCAACTGGGATCGACTGATTTGTATTCTGCTGACCCATGGAAAATTGACATCTCTGTTTTATGCATTTCACAATATTGTCATCCCTGTGTTATGCATTTCACAATATTCACCTCACAGTACATTTCAACGAATGTGTAAATACTGTCTTAATACAATTTAAGTTCCATTACAATCTTAAAAGTATGCAATGAAATATGAGTATACTATACACAGCAAAGGAAGTTTCAGAAACTGTCTATGCCATGTGTCTTCTAGCAATGAAATAAACTTCAATACATGTAAATCTTTATACATTGTTAAGCTATATCTATGTCATGAGATGTTGTCAATAACTGAAGATGAAAACAATCACAGAGCCAGAACATTGCTCTGTATTCTAAGAGTGACTGTTAATGCTAAATTCTTGACATATGCTGGGGAGTTAGACAATATATCTGTAACTGTAATATCTATTCTCGGCAGACTTTGTAAAATATTGGGCCAAAAGATTCAGGAAACCAACCTATGCCTAAAAAAATGTTAATACTCATTTTCCCTCACAAAAACTATCATCCTTATTTTGTTTGATTATTCAGTGTCCATGACAACATAAGCCTGAGCGAGTGACTTTGGTTTAATACCCTTTAAACATAATCCCAGTCATACATGGGACCATTTATATGTGAGTAGAGAGGTCGTGGTAGTGAGATAATAATGATTTTTATGGTTAACATTGTATATTGTGAATGCCCTAAACAATTATTCATTTCCAAAGTAAGTACCCTCCCTCCCATGTCACGTACAAAATCAATGATTTCTCCCCCTACCCCACAACCTCTCTACCCCAATTCCCCATTTTCACAAAATTTGTATTTTTAAGTACAAAATTGTTAATCACCCACCTTCCCCAGAACAAAATGGGTGACCTTCCTTAAAATCATCATCACATCCCTAACCATATATTATGAACGGTCCCTAACAATGCAAAAAATGCCATGAAATATTCCATGAATAGAAACAATGTACTTTTGAAGAGCATCAATGAACCATGACTGCTATCAATTTTAACAGAGCCTCAGGCATGTAGGTGAGCTACGGAATGAGTCGATTGTGATGAATCAGTCTAAAATACCGGTACCTTTTCAGAATTCAAAACGGAGCTTCAGACGCAATAATAATAATTATGTAAAACTTTCATAAATGATGTCCACCTCAAACATACACAGATATAACGATCAGTACAGAACTTAACAAAATATGAGTGCGCACAGTTCAAAGTAACTGTCTCTGCAAAGTACAACAACCAAACAATCATGACATCAAGTGCTGACTGAGATTTTTTCCTGGTATATCAGGATGAGACACATTGAGGACATTTGGTTCAGTCAAAGTGAAATGGAATATGTACAGTTGTAGAAACTGTCAATAAATCAAACATTTATGTGAGAGATTTAACTCTAAAGATCCATCATTAGTTTCTTTGATGTGGTCTTATTTTGTATGGAGATAGTTTTACCAGCCTTTTTTTAAAACAATGAATTCATATATTCAGGAAAAACAGCACATGTTTTTGTAATGGATAGGTATTGTTTTCTAAACAGTCTCAATATACGTTTTTGAATGAATATCTGGGACAATTTATTGTTTTCAAAATCCTTGGCCGCTACCTAGGATATGAAATGGTCAGGCCTTTGATCCTGAAACATGGATTTTGATGAAGATGTCATACAACAAACACATGAACAGAGATGCTGGAATGTTGCAAATATAGTTTAACCCAAGATGAAAAAACTAATCTCAAACTAACTTGAAAACTTTCACATTTTAAGTATTTTCAGACAAATCACATAACACGTCAACTTATCCTTTATCATTCCTAATGATATTTTCATCTCTCAGCTTCAGGGTGCCAACTCTCACCCTCAAAGCTTCTGACATAGCACTTACACTAAATTATCATTATAACAGACAGAAAACAAGTACTAAATTTAGTTTGTTATTACCGTAGCTTGAAATACACATTTTGACTCAAATATACAGCGTACTAACAGTTTGTTATATCCATCAGTTTCTGATATAAAGGATGTTTGTTATAAACTGACTGCTGTATTTTAATCGGGAAACATCCCAGTGATATCAGTGTACAGAGCGGGTTAAAGTAAATTATTACTCGCCCGTTGAAGATACTGCAGTGTAATATTTTCACTTCAATATTACACTACTGTAATACCACTTGACGTATGAAGTCAAAATGGTTCAAACTTGTGACATCACAATGCTAATGTTGATGTCGCGATTTTACTAGACCTTGCTTGACTCGAAAGCTGAGTGTCCTCACACAATAGACGATTTCGCCGCAGTTTCTGTCAATTTATAATGGTGAGTAATAAACAGAATACTAAATTCGCTTCCGTGAAATACCATTTTTATTAAATGAGTTAATGATTTGGTATCAAACAAGCGAAAGCGAGTTTGATACTAAATCTTTAACGAGTTTAATTAAAATGGTATTACACCGAAGGTCGTTAAGTATCCTCTATTTACCCTGCGTCTTCCTTTCAAGTTATTCCTTTCAGAATGCAGGACACTGTGAGCTCTGAACACCAGGACAGAATATTTTACCAATTTATCACTCATTGGAAGAAAAAATATTTCACCACTGAAACACTAACATCCAGGTTCATGTGCTTAAAGATTTCAAGGCATTCGGGTTATTACTGTAGCATACTGACTACCAGAGCTTGGTATCTGCCGTAGGAGAGAGGCACCCTCAAGCATATATGTAACTCTTGATGCAATCTGCACTGACTTTATAAAATTTACTTGCATTTCCCTCAAAGAGATCCCTTGATGAACTAAGATTTCTGTACTGTACTGATCTTTGTTTTCTCTATTTGTTCACCCTTCTTATTCATTCACAGAAGTCCCCTTCGTCACTGAAGTTTACCGCTCCCTTCCCCTCTCTTCATCCCACCCGTCTTTACCCTCTGTCCAGCGGCATACTGCCCACTCCTTATAGCCCCTTACAGTCTCTCCCCCATAGCCCCTTACAGCCTCTCCCCCATAGCCCCACCTCTGTCCCTCTCCAGCTATGGTGTGAGCCTGTTCTCAATACTCCCCAGTTAAACCCACAGCCAATCCCAAGAAGTCCCATCCATACCTCCAGCAACATACTGCCCACCCATTACAGCACAAGCCTGTCCTCCTCATGATAGGTGGGAGCCTGTTCTCCGTACCCTCCAGTTGCACCCACAGCCCCGCCACCTCCCCCCATGGCTGCTCCCCCTCGCTCCAGGATGGACTTCTTGCAGTCCATGAGCCTCTCCAGGTCTCTCCACATCTTCATCTGTCTCATGTTTGGTTCATGGTTGTCGCGGACCATCTTCTGCCGCTCACGCAAACCCCGACTCAGGTTCTCTTGTTCCTGGATCTTCTTGGAGAACAAGTCTCTGAAAAAGAGGACAGCGCCAATCAGTGAATATACCACACAGCTATAGACATTAACCAAGTCAATAATGATTCACTGACTGACTAATTGTTGTTTAAAGCCACACTAAGAAATATTGCAGCTATATGTAGTGAGTGAGTTTAGTTTTACGCCGCACTCAGCAATATTTCAGCTATATGGCGGTGGTCTGTAAATAATCGAGTCTGGACCAGACCATCCAGTGATCAACAACATGAGCATCGATCTGCGCAATTGGGAACCGATGACGTGTCAACCAAATCAGCGAGCCTGACCACCCGATCCCGATAGTCGCGTCTTACGACAAGCACAGTCACCTTTTATGGCAAGCATAGGTTGCTGAAGGCCTATTCTACGACGGACCTTCACGGGTCTGCAGCTATATGTAAGTAATCGAGTCTGGACCAGACAACCCAGTCATCAACAGCATGAGCATCGATCACTGGGATGTGATGACGTGTGTCAACCAAGCTAGCCAGTGTGGCCACACGAGCCTGTTCAGTGTTGCTATCTATGTCAAGCATGGGTTGCTGAAGACCAATTCTAACCAAGATCTTCATGACACTCAATAATGAAGCAACTAGAGCAGGCAAACTGGTGGTTGTCAGACTGGGTGAGCTATGACTGGGATAACATACTGTGACATCATACAACCACTCATCCTTGTCCTCATCTTGTCAAGGGAGTTACTGACATGAATGGACTGGGTTAGAATTTCTGACAGACATTTTGGCTGGACAAATGAGTATACTCAAGTACTGCATAGTATACTCAAAATTGGGTAATAATATCAACATGTGATTCTTAAGCTGCCCTTCAGAGTTTGGTTGGGTTGACTATCAAATGGGCATCCATTGATAATTTCCCAATCTTTCACATCACTGATCTTAAGTAATCTGAAGCACTGATTATCAGTCTAATCATAATAGCTGGTTGCCATTTTGTTTGAACCTGTGCAAGTGTTGTTTGCCTGCTTAAATCTGGAGGGACATAGGCGAGATATATCTGGAAATAGCCACCAGTGGCACTACGAATGAGTCCAGAAATCCCACCCTTGACTGTTTGAGGTCTCCCCTGCCTTGGGAGGATCCTAATCATCTTCAAACTGTGTCCTGTGACCTATGTCATGGAGTGAGTGAGTGTGCTTTTACGCCGCTTTTAGCAATATTCCTGCAATATCATGGTGGGGGACACTAGAAATGGGCTTCACACATTGTACCCATGTGGGGAATGGAACCCGTGTCTTTTACTGACAAGTGAACGCTTTAACCACTGGGCCATGACTCTCCCCGCTATGTCATGGAACCTCAAACAGTGACAGTAACCCACCTCATGGTCATCTCTTGAACTTGCATATCAATAAACCTACACCAACCCCTAAATCCATGGTCAGGGTCCTCGAGGTCCTTAACAGACCGCAGCTAATTTCCATAAAAATATTGCTGACCAATAAAACACTGGATAAAACTACGGTTAGAGAACCTGGTTTGCTTAGACACCAAGGCCATGAATACACAACGTATGTTACAACAAATGTAACGTATGTTAAACCTAAGTCAGTGTCAATGGACATAAAGACATACTGATCAAAATGATCTCCGCTATCATTTTTTTCATGTTGAATTTCTCTCCAAATCTATCAATCAAAGATCAGTGAGTCTGGAAGCCATGTTGCTGCCACAGGTAGCCATGATTTAGTCTGGTTTGAAATTCACATTTGGATTGGTTCCAGCAGCAGAGCCAATCAAATCATCATTTAACAGGAAGGGATCCAGTTAGTGGTGGTCTACTAAAAGGCGTTTGAAATACCTGCCTGCCCGACTGCTCGTGACGGGTTATAGTTAACATGGACTGCCAGATTGTCACATTCACCTGCCTGACGATCTGGACTGCCAGATTGTTACGTTCACCTGCCTGACGGTCGGGCTGTATGTAACAGGGACCGCCAGATTGTCACGTTCACCTGCCTGACGGTCGGGTTGTATTTAACATGGACTGCCAGATTGTCACATTCACCTGCCTGACGGTCGGGTTGTATTTAACAGGGACTGCCAGATTGTCACGTTCACCTGCCTGACGGTCGGGTTGTATTTAACAGGGACTGCCAGATTGTTACGTTCACGGTCGCGTTGTATTTAACAGGAAATGCCAGATTGTCACGTTCACCTGCCTGACGGTCGCGTTGTATTTAACAGGGACTGCCAGATTGTCACGTTCACCTGCCTGATGGTCGGGTTGTATTTAACAGGGACTGCCAGATTGTCACGTTCACCTGCCTGACGGTCGCGTTGTATTCAACAGGGACCGCCAGATTGTCACGTTCACCTGCCTGACGGTCGGGTTGTATTTAACAGGGACTGCCAGATTGTCACGTTCACCTGCCTGACGGTCGCGTTGTATTTAACAGGGACTGCCAGATTGTCACATTCACCTGCCTGACGGTCGCGTTGTATTTAACAGGGACTGCCAGATTGTCACATTCACCTGCCTGACGGTCGGGTTGTATTTAACAGGGACTGCCAGATTGTCACATTCACCTGCCTGACGATCTGGACTGCCAGATTGTCACATTCACCTGCCTGACGGTCGGGTTGTATTTAACAGGGTCTGCCAGATTGTTACATTCACCTGCCTGACGGTCGGGTTGTATTTAACAGGGACTGCCAGATTGTCACATTCACCTGCCTGACGGTCGGGTTGTATTTAACAGGGACTGCCAGATTGTCACGTTCACCTGCCTGACGGTCGGGTTGTATTTAACAGGGACTGCCAGATTGTCACGTTCACCTGCCTGACGGTCGCGTTGTATTTAACAGGGACTGCCAGATTGTCACGTTCACCTGCCTGATGATCTGGACTGCCAGATTGTTACGTTCACCTGCCTGACGGTCGCGTTGTATTTAACAGGGACTGCCAGATTGTCACGTTCACCTGCCTGACGGTCGGGTTGTATTTAACAGGGACTGCCAGATTGTCACGTTCACCTGCCTGACGGTCGTGTTGTATTTAACAGGGACTGCCAGATTGTCACATTCACCTGCCTGACGATCTGGACTGCCAGATTGTTACGTTCACCTGCCTGACGATCTGGACTGCCAGATTGTCACGTTCACCTGCCTGACGGTCGCGTTGTATTTAACAGGGACTGCCAGATTGTTACGTTCACCTGCCTGACGGTCGGGTTGTATTTAACAGGGACTGCCAGATTGTCACGTTCACCTGCCTGACGGTCGGGTTGTATTTAACAGGGACCGCCAGATTGTCACGTTCACCTGCCTGACGGTCGGGTTGTCGGGTTGTATTTAACAGGGACCGCCAGATTGTCACGTTCACCTGCCTGACAGTCGGGTTGTATTTAACAGGGACCGCCAGATTGTTACGTTCACCTGCCTGACAGTCGGGTTGTATTTAACAGGGACCGCCAGATTGTCACGTTCACCTGCCTGACGGTCGGGTTGTATTTAACAGGGACCGCCAGATTGTCAAATTCACCTGCCTGACGATCGGGTTACAATTCAGACATGCATATGAAGACATTCATCTCATTTCAGGATAATAAATCACCATTAATGTGATCATAAAATAAATGATGACTTCCTATTGGATGTTAAACTATGTCACTTGCCCACCTAAATTTTTTGTGGGCAAGTAAGTTTTGTTCAGGGCTGGCAAGTTTTACATCTAACCAGCCCTGAGGTCTGGCTGACATTACTAAGAGTTTCATACTGCGTAGCATATCACCATAGTGACAGGGGCTCAAAAATATGTTGAAAAGTCACTTGGCACAAGGCAAGTGACTTCAAAAAAGTAACTTGTCCTGACTAATTTTCCACTTGCCCTGATTTTATGACACAATGCATGATGTTAATGTCTACTGGACTATTTATTGAAGAGTGATAATTTCACTCTCTATGGGCTCTACTTTATAATTATAACTTTAATAGCTTCATTATGAGCAGATATGAAATTAATTCCAAGATTATTTGCAGTTTCAAACCATAAGTGGAAATTATCTAGTAGTCCACGGACAAGTAAGATACGATTATCTGATTGCCAGAAATGAGAACTGACTTGTCCCGGAGGTCAGACGATGGAATTTTTGAACCCGAGTTATCCACCATACTGCAGGTGGAAGGATAAAGACTCACCTCATGGTCCGTTTCTTCTCCTGTGGGTCGGAGGAGACGTAGGCCTTCATCTCCTCCTGCACCTTGGCCTGCTGGATGGTGAGGATGTTGATCATGGAGGAGAGGTAGTGGTAGCGGGACTCCTCGGCCTGACACTCCTCCTGGTAGCCTCGAACCTCCTGCTCCAGCCTCGTCATGTTACTCTCCAGCCCAGCAGATGTACGGTCATAGGTTATCTTCTTGGCCTCGTGCTCGGGCTGCAGTTGCTGGAGAGGGACATAGAAGAATGAAGAATTTGGAACATAACTTTCTAGAAAAACTGTAATAGTCTGATTTATGCTTACTTAAGCAATATTTGGTGTGGTGGCATGCAATATTTGGTGTGGTGGCATGTGAGCCCGTGCACAGAGCTCAGGTCTCAAATCAGTTGAATCTAAGTAATGTCAAGCTCTGGAGTTCTTAAATGGGTGGCTATGTTAGAGAGCTTGACTCCTGAGAGTTTCAGGGGTGTCAGTCCTGCCCTACAATGAAGCACGTGTGATACATGTGGTCACATCTTAGGCACGTGAGTTTATTTCATACTGCAGGCGACTCAGCTTGTCCTAAGAGGCGACTAATGGGATCGGGTGGTCAGGCTCGCTGACTTGGTTGACACATGTCATCGGTTCCCAATTGCGCAGATCGATGCTCATGTTGTTGATCACTGGATTGTCTGGTCCAGACTCGATTCTTTACAGACCGCCGCCATATAGCTGGAATATTGCTGAGTGCGGCGTAAAACTAAACTCACTCACTCACTCACTATTTCATACTGCCTTTGTTCACCCAGCAGAAAAAGGGCAGCCAGTTATATACATAATGTCATGTGACTATAACCTTCTAGAGCCTAACAGACAGCTTGGGTTATCAGGGGTAATAAGAATCAGATTCTGATTAAGCACATAAGCAATCACTTAGATGGTGGGTGGAACTCATGAGCATGTATTGTAAATCACAAAATTTTTTCAAGTGGTGGCCAACACGTTCTTGAATCATATTTTTGCATATTTTTGTGACTTGCCTAATTCTCAAAAATATAAATGGAACCGCAACTGAAAGTTCCCCTAAAGTAAATTCAATCACAAATTAAACATTGCCATTAATCTTGAACTAACCACGGCAGAGTACTTCCATTTGTATTCCTGCATTTCATACATCTGGGACACCCCTTCAAGTTGAGTGAGTGAGTTGGTTTCAGATATATACAACATTTGATGAATCAGTTTTACCAATGCAGCTTCTCTTTCAGAGCTGCGTATAGTGCAGCTGTGAGTAGCACTCCAGTTCTTAGGGCCAGACAAGGCACCTTCTTGATATTTTAGCTTCAATATATCAAAGTCGAGATCTTGTGCTTTTTTCTTACTTTTAACACAAGCACTATGCGATACAACACTTTGTTTTGACACTTTGTCTTTTCAATTATTATAATCTGGTACAAACATTGTCGTATGTGTTATAATATTTTAATGTGTGTAATCAAACCCTGAAAACACAAAATTTTCTCCTCTAATAAAGCCCCCCTGCAGAGACAGACGCATTCATGTTATACACTGCAAGAAAGCTTATTGTGTCTGGAATGTTGCTGGACAAAAATATTCCAAAACTAGATATTCCATGGCATGTCAGTTTAAGGCCTGAAATGACAATTTTCAAATATGTGCCACTTTGGTGAATATGTTGAAATAGCTACGCTGGAATACATCAATTTCAAGACACAGACTTTACTTCTGTACTTCCCACAGGCTGGGATTGCTAACCTGTATTCTCTCTCGCAGGGGTCTGGTTTCTCGAAGCACCGGCGCCAAAGTGTTTCTTTTCTCTGCAATGGCTGTGTGGAGCCTTCGGACCATGTCTGAGATGTCGTCCAGGGTGCGGCCCTTGAAGTCATCCATCTCACTCTTCATGGAGGACACCTTCTCCAAGTCTTCCTGAGTCTGGCGGTAGCCCTCCACGCCCTTCTTCCTCTCAACTGCAGACTGTACAACACAACAGGTATATGAATTATACATCCATATGGATCAGGATAAGTGAGCTTATACACATCAATACAAGGCAGACATGTTTGGGCATGTTAAACAATCCATCCCCCATCCCAGCCACAATTCTCTCATATTACTGTAGGTAATCTGCAAGAAGAAACAGGAAGAAGTACGGGGAAACAGCACTAATAAATTCTATTGCGGCGACTGAAAAATATTAGGAAGCTACAACCTAGATGAGACAGTATCTCTTCTTTATTAGAACCCAGCATCAGATATCTAGAAGAGTACAACATGGCCTTTGAGTGAGTCAGTCTGGTTACTCCTCTGTAAACACTACTTCAGTTATATCAGTACCATCACCGATGGCTGATGGAATGATATAGATCCAGCTGGGGTTCATGTCATCCTCGATATCTCCAGGGTATACGTTCCGATTAGTCTCCACTATACCGTGGATGCATCTATGGGTTGGCCCGAAAATTTTATTACCTCCCTTTGCTGGCTCCGCATTCTCACAATAGCCAATCAGCTAGGCCGCTGTTATAACCGAGCTTCCAAGTGTCAGCAAAGGTAGTGGTCGCAACTGCGAAGGTTTGCTCACAGTGCGACTCAGATTTTAGGGAAATCATACAAATTGACAGGTCCGAAACATTAAAACAACATGTGCAAGAACTCCTTCTACCTCTTCCAGAGAACCTCTGTATGGTTTGTGTTGCCAAGTTTAATCGGTTAGATTATTTAAATTGGTTCACTCAAATTCCCAGCGTAGACACTCCAACTCACTCCAACTTAATGTGGGAGCTAAAGGACTGTTCATGATTAATGGCAAGGAGGGAATGATAATGTATGCACCAATATAAGTGACCCCTAACACTGCATGGCATGCACAAAATCAGAACTTGTCCCCATGCCCAGATTTTATGTACAAAATTGCTGAGCTTCCCCCACTCCATCTTAACGTGTACGAAACTGATGTTCCCCATCCCCACCTCCCCAGAGCAATACTAGTGACCCCTCCACCCACAAAATCTTCATTATCACCACACAGCACACCCCAACATCCTTAGCTACCCCTTAGCTATTATGAAAGGTCCAAAGTGGGACAAAAGTTATGGTAACAAACCATTAAACATGATCATGTCAAGCAAGGTTTGAACCGACAATACCTTGCTTCTGTCAAACCCAAAAGACTATATCTGCTCAGCTTATTGTGGCAGGTAAATCCACTACACCATCCCCGCCTCCATATGAACATGGAACATATTCACTATCATGCGTTCCTCACCAACTGTGCGTTCATGTGGTCATCTCTCTGTCTAAGGATCTCCTCAGTGCGAGACAATACCCCCAACTCCGCTCGCAGCTCTGCCAACTCTTGTCTCTTCTTTTTGTACACTGTGCTCTTTGACCGCAGCTTGTTGACGTATCTCTTGAACTGAAAGCAAACCAAGGCATACAAGGAATATGTTGATCTTTAGTTTGAACAAGAATCCTTCACCAACTCTCTTACTGCACCAAAAACTACTCATGTCTTCTCCTACTCCTCAAGGTAAGATTCATCATTACCTGACATCACCCACTCCAATGGTGGGACCCGTCAAGGTCCGGGGTAGAATAGGCCTTCAGCAACCCATGCTTACCATAAAAGGCGACTAACGGGATCGGGTGGTTGGGCTTGGTCATTTGGTTGACACATGTCATCGGTTCCCAATTGCACAGATCGATGCTCATGCTGTTAATCACTGGATTGTCTTGTCCAGACTCAATCATTTACAAACCACCACCATATAGCTGGAATATTGCGAAGTTTAGGTTAAAATTAAACCCACTCACGCACTCCCTCCAATTGGGGCTTCTCTTTTGAGCACATCTCTCTTCTAGGTAACATTCATAATCACCTCACATCACCCGCTCCAACTGGGGCTTTCCTTTTAGCATCCCCTTGGCATCACCTATCATCACCCATCCCAACCCTGTTACTTACATCTTCTCCCTTAAGCACCTCTCCACCCTCGGCATCCTTTACTAACTCCCTCTTCTGCTCCGCCTCCTGCATGACATGATTGTACTCTTCCCTCATTTCCCTCAGTCTCTCGGCAGCCGCCTCCTTCTTGTGGGCGATAATCCCTGCCTGGAGACATAATATCACGTCTTCCAGAAAACCACACATTGCTAATGCTACCATAAAACACCGATGACAGCCTGACAGGAAAAGTCAATAAATCTATGATTTAGTTTCCATGTAATAAACTTCCAATTATATGAGGTGAGCTTCTTAATGATGACATATTGTAAACAGATTTCACAGCATTTGATTAACAAAATGACTTCACATTAATAGCAGCTAGTGCTCAGCGAAACAAAACCTTCTCTATAATGAAGTCAATTAAGTTTTATTCATTGTATTTATATTTCAGGTGGAATATTAGTACTATGAATTCAGAAAATAATCATACTGTTGTTTCATTTGTAAATTATTAACAAACATGAGTCATTTACGACAGTTGGTAAGTATTCAATAAGAATTCCATTTACAGTGTTTGAAATTCAGGGAGAAATTCTAATTCATGATTGACGTATTAATGGTTTACATGCCATGGGGTCCAAGATTCTAATATAAACTTTTACCCCTACTTTGTTCAGGAAATACCTCAGTTTTGAACTGGCTTTCATTTGTCGGCCTGTTGAGACATATTTTGCAATAACCCATCATATCACTGTAGTTCAGGAAACATTCAGAAATCCATGCCAGTGAGTTTCTAGGTTTACCTGTTGGCGGAAGAGTGACAGTTTGTCGTCTGTGGGTTCGTTGCTCATCATTCGCTTCTCGGTCAGCTTGTTCACCTCGGAATTCAGCTCTGTGATCTGTCAACATACAAGTTAGCAGGGCTGCAATGAACATACTATGTTGTGAATATGATACATATCACAAACATAAACGTAAACAAACAATTCACAAATATATTGTACTAAAGTGATTGAAGCTCATGTTGACAGTGCTAATATGTCACAGCAATAACCAGTGATCTCAAAACTTAAATTTTGTGTGCACTAGTTACAACTGACAGTACCAAGTGCGGTCTCGGCAAACCAACATGAGTTGCGCTCCTGCAATACCAGTGCATATTATACTGTTGCATATAACACATGAACTCCCTGACATATGTAATTTTCTGAATAAAATTGATATATTATATATATCCTGACTCATGCTTACTGCTTATCTCCTCTTCCCTGGCAAAGGTAGTGGAACACCTGAAATCCCTTGAAGTTCTCTTTTAAAAGAAGTGGACGTACAATACACTCACCCACGTACAGCCTCCCCTTTCCTGCGAAAACATTGACTGGTGAGTTTACCATAGCAAGATGCCCAGCATTGTAAACCGGTCAGGACATGAAACCATGACTTAGGAACCGCTGTCATAGACGTAGTAGTAGGCATCTTTGTCTGGTCATATCCTGAGGTGACGTGAGCAGATCAAGTAGACATTATCACTGACATAGTGATAACGGAGAGAGTAGAACTTGTTCTAATCATCGGCTTGAACTTCGACCTATCGATCCTGGGACATCGATGTATCTCAACGTAGTGATGAATCAAATCCCGAGGAGTTAGACTCTCAAGTCATTCGAGCTGAGTTAGCAGACAGATGGTGAAGTCCAACTGTAGACTGAGTTGACTTCTCCCATGATGAGCTTGTATGCCATGAAGATGTGTCATTCTTCGTCTTCAGATCATCAACGCTGAATATGTTGACATTCCAAGGAAATCTATTAAAAGCTGGCTGGCTACCCGATCAGAAACTGCCATTCATTGCTGCAAGCCTCCTGATAGGCAATGTTGAGTCTGCTGTAGAAGATCTCTATGCCGTCTGAACAATCAAATGACACTGTAGACTGCTAATCGTTCTGACCCTGATCTTCAATGTTTACCTCCTGAACGCTCCAGTATTAAACTTCTCTCGTTCTCTGGACCCTGGAGAACTTGGACTTGTTAGTGTAACACTGACTTGTCTGCTTGAGCACCGTTGTCAAGGTGTCGATGGACTTGATCGTCATGACTTGTCTTGGGCTACCTCTTCAATCTTGTTGAGGGAGTAGATTCAGTCCTGCAGAAGTTGTTGAAACTTGGATGCTGACTTGAATGTTACTAACTTCTCAAAAATCGTAGATATAGGAGCCATCACCGGAAACATTAACACGTCTTCCTTCTTCATCCTATAAGTGTTGGGTTAGTTGGAATCCTTGGATGGTGAGACCATTCATGATCCACGATGTGACTTCCGAGTCCGAAAAGAGGGCTTCCTCCGGAGATGATGATCGGTAGTATCTGTCTTCATCCTTCCATGAGTGCGACACATTTGATGGATGCTGATGATCCTTCTTATGTGAGTCCAGGTCTGAAGGAGATGGAGAGTGCTGACGGCGCCTTCGACGAGCTGTGGAGACTAATGAAGATCTTCTTCATTGATGAGTAGACCTATGAGTGGCATGTGAGTGCACTCGTTCGTGCTGGCTCACTCACTCATCTGTGCAGGTGCACTCACACGAGCACACTTGCCCGTGTGGGTGCACTCACTCAACGTAGGTGGATCTCTCTCTGGACTGCGACTGGATGATATGGACGATGGTGACGATCCTCCTGAGCAGGAGCGTGCATATGCCTCCTCTTCATCCTCTGGAGTGAGTGAAGATCTAGTTGAGTGCTCACACAGCGCAGCATTCGACGTAGTTGAAGATTGTAGACTTCCAAACTCATGATGCATGAAGGCATCTGCGCCGAACGACAGTGTTGAGTGCAGTCATGGCTGACTCGTAGAGGTGTCTTCTGTGATGACTGAGGCTGCTGATGAAGTCTGTGTTGTCTGACGACCCATAGCAGTAACGATGCAGATGTGGTCGATCTAGGAGCAGCAGTCGACGTAGCTGAAGATTGTAGACTTCCAAACTCATGATGCATGAAGGCGTCTGCGCCGAAAGACAGCATTGAGTGCAGTCATGGCTGACTCGTAGAGATGTCTGATGTGATGACTGAGGCTGCTGACGAAGTCTGTGTTGTCGGACGCCCCGGAGCAGTGACGATGCAGATGTGGTCGTTCTAGGAGCAGCATTCGACGTAGCTGAAGATTGTAGACTTCCAAACTCATGATGCATGAAGGCGTCTGCGCCGAAAGACAGCATTGAGTGCAGTCATGGCTGACTCGTAGAGATGTCTGATGTGATGACTGAGGCTGCTGACGAAGTCTGTGTTGTCGGACGCCCCGGAGCAGTGACGATGCAGATGTGGTCGTTCTAGGAGCAGCAGTCGACGTAGCTGAAGATTGTAGTCATTGTTCTTCTTCAACATGACCTTACCAAGCTCACGTTGGATGCAGGCGTCTGCGTCAAATAGCTGCATTGAGTGCAGTGACAGCTGCCTCGTAGAGACGTCTGCCGCGATGACCGAGGTTGCTGACGAAATCTATGTTGCCTGACGATCCAGAGTGGTGACGATGTAGTCTTGGCCGATCTAGGAGCACTGTCAACGTAGTTGAAGATTGTAGTCTTCGTTCTTCAACATGACCTTCCAAGCTCATGTTGCATCAACGGTGGCTCATCGTAGATATGTCGTTCCTGTAGAGGGATGATCTCGTCACCACAGGACTTCTTTGTCAAAGAGCGTCTATTCTGCGATGACTTCGTCTTCGACGACAATGGTGATCTAGACTTTTGACGGACCCGTTCCTGATGAAGTACTTGTCTGTGGTCTAGGGGACGACTAACTGGACCCAAGGTATAACCCCAGGGAACAAAATTCAGCACTTAATGAAAAAAACGGATACCTGAAGCTAAATCACCTGATTAGACATGACTAATGAAAGTAGACGTTACCCGTCCCTCGCATGCCTGTGAAAAGAACGAATTTATACCATAAATTCTGAAACAGATACATTTCTGAAAAATTCACAGCAAATAGTGGAAAAACATAAGGGTTTACACGACAGAGAAACTAAAAGCGGGTTAACCGCTGACAGTCGTAATTTACACTGTAAACACAATTTCATCAACTGAGACTAAGTCTTGGTTCATGAAATATGTGCTACATCAACACACATTAATCATGAATATACAAATTGTGATACATATACATAAACCAAATACCGCATACAACATAAATATACTTAAAGGACCGAAATAACTGAAAAACTTCGCAGTAGTTGAGACTCCAGGTAACTTCAACTGCCCTCATCGAGCGATAAGGAGAGAGTGAAGAACATGGCAGGTCACATGACCAGTTGCGCGGGAAAGGGGAGGCTATGTGTGGGTGAGTGTATTTTACGTCCGCTTCTTTTAGAAGAGACCTTCAAGGGATTTCAGGTGTTCCACTACCTTCGCCAGGGAAGAGGAGATAAGCAATTAGCATGAGTCAGGATAAGGAAGAATAAACATCATAAATACCTGGCCATATTTGGTTCTGTGGCCACGAATAAAAAATTGTATTCATGAAGGGCCGCGATTCATAGTCACTGTATGTGTGCCTTATAGTTAACACATAGAACAGTGTGCAATGGTGAGCGAGTCAGGTATACCTTTCAACATGCATTGCACCACATGAGATTTAGCCCGCCAAAAAATAGACAGCCTATTAGGCACTATATTGTTAAATGAAGTATACATTCATAACATGGTTACCAGAGGTTACCAGGCTTACTGTGCTTTGAAATATCTATAAACACACATCGAAACATGTTTAGAAAATATTACAAGGCAGACCATTCTCATGTCCAATTCTTGTATTTACTTGTCAGTCCAGCTGTAGTGTGTTTGTTTGTTTGTTTGTGTGTTTTTGTTGTTTTCGTAGTTGCACTCAGCAAAAACCTGTTATAAGCAGCGGTCTGAAAATAATTAAGCCTGGGCCAGGCAATCCAGTGATCAACAGTATGCACATCTATCTGCGCATCTGAGATACAATGATATGTCAATCAAGTCCGCTAATCCTTGGGACAAGCATGGCTTGTGGAAGCCCAATTCTAACCAGGGCCTTCAACTGTCCCAACAGATTTGTGGAAACTGGTCACTTGAAAGGGAATATAAACAAGATGGCAGCCTGACTGATATATTGCACAATCTTTAAACTTCCTGCCTGATTGACCATCTGGAACTGTCTGCTTTCATGTTGAATGGTAGATATGGTCTGGTAGATATTTTTACCCTTAACAGAAAATATTTCATATCGGACAGGTTCTCTTGTTGTCAAATTGATGTGTTTAATGTATTATTATAATCATGTTTAACAACTTACGATTGGACAGTTCATGTTACGATAACTAATCAGTCACTCCTGGATTCCGCGGCAATTTTTTTAAGAATTTCGTGGCAAATTTTAAGCAAATTCTGCACCCTATTTTTAAATATTCTGCAAAACATTCTGAGGATAAAACATTTAGGAAAAGCAACAAAAACATTACACAGACGTTCATAGTTTAATTCTAAAACACAGATATAATGTCAACATTTGACAGTACACATCATATCTTGAGTACGTTTGATGACCAAGCACCCACACCTTTTTCTGTGTTTGAGAATTAAACACTCGCTGAAAGCTATTTTTCTCCTCTCATTTGTAACTTAGATGCAGACCAACAACTACCTGTTTCATGCAAATAACAATTTTATATTTAAACAAAATCTGAAATAATTTCAATTTTCAAAATGATCGATTTTGAGAACGCAATTGCAGTGTCAAGTTCATCTAATATTATTTGAAAGATGTCCCAAACATGCTTTATTAATAAAGTATCTTAAATCATGATAATTTTGAAAATGTTGTCACAGTAAATATGTCAGTTCTTTTTGTGCATAACCGATCCGACATTTGACACTGTTTCTACTTTTCATTTCGGCTGTCAGTCCGTTTTCACTCAATTTTTAAAATAGCAAATTCTGTGGCAGAAAAGTGGCAAATTCTGCACAGATTCTGCATTTTCTGCGGACCAGACGTTTTTCTACATAGAAAAGTAAATTCCGCGATTTTTTCTGCAACAGCGGAATTGCGGAATCAAGGAGGGACTGATGAATCACAACACATGTACTTGCAGTTTACATAAACTTGGTGCATTGCCTGTCAAAATGGATAGTGCCATGTAGTTCACTGTGATGCCTACCAAACAGTAAAGTATTCAGAAACCTGACTTGTTTTGTGTTTTCACTCTAGAAAACCGAACAGGCAAGTTTTCCAGAGTTACCAGTCCGGCTTGGAATTTTGGTAGTTTTAAACACTGCTACTGTGGCAACATAAGACAAAAAATAAGTTTACAGACTGACCTGGTTGTTGAGGTCATCGAGGTCAGACTGACCCATGGCGGGCACAGCCACGACCTTCTGCAGGTCCTGTACAGCCTTCTTGCGGGCAGAGATGTCCTTGGGTAGTCTCTCCTTCACAATGTAGCCATTGGCCCTTGTCTCTTCCTCCAGATGTTGCATCAGAGCTGTAATATCATCATGGCAGACTCAGCAAACAGTTCCACAAGATGCAAAAGGGTAAAAGTATTTGTCATGTCTCCATATTTGCAGGGTTTCAATTCGTTTTTAAATAGGTACATGCCAGAGAGCCACTTGTGTGTGGATACAGGCATTTTATACATCAACATTATCATAAATCTGTTTGTGTGACTGGCATCACCTTAATTGGTGCTAAACATCCAAGGTAGATGTTGCTAAAAAGGTTTCTAGCATACATGTTTTGAACATTTCAAGGTGTTGACTTTTCTCGCATGGCAGGGCAAGGCAAGACAGAGTGAGTATTGTTTCCTGTCAAAGCAATGTGTCAGGTGTATCATGACAGAAGTGTAACAGTGGTGGGAAGTATGAGCAACAATCTACACAGTGTGCATCTGACCCAGCAGTGTCCACGAACAGCATCTGACCCTCTGACAAATCTGGCAGATTCGCCAGTGGTCAGACAGAAATCACCAACCTGCCAGCCCCAGTGTCTGACTGAATATTTCACAATGTCTCTGTGTGGAGTTGTTATTTGTGGCATGTGACACTTGTTTGCTGTTTAGAAATCTTAGGTTTGTTATCAAATAATGTTAATAATTTCAATGCCAATTATAAGAAATGTTAAATCTGAAATATTTGTTTAAATTTATTCTGTGGGTCCTGTGAATTTTCAGTGGGTCACACAGACATCTGAAACTTACAGGACCCAATCTCCTGTTACTTTGAAATGCCATCATGAACACTGACTAGTGATTAAAATTACAAGTACACAGTGGAACCATTACATCCTGCACTCCTTGAGTGATAAGGGGATTTGCCTGATGACCTTGTGGACTGGTGACCAGCAAGGTGTACACAGGACACACTATACACTGCAACACCTGAGGAATTTAAGGTGCTTTGACTAGATTAATGGACTCACTGCCTAGGACTGGATTTGCTCTTGGGTACCAGATTACACTTATGGACTCACTGTCTGGGGTGGTTCTTCTTAAGGGAACAACACTACACTTATGGACTCACTGTCTGAGGTGGGTCTATTTAGGTGTACCAGACTACACTTATGGACTTGGGGGGAACATGACTACACTCATAGATTCACTGCTTGGGGTGGCTCTACTCAGGGGTACCAGATTACACTTGTAGACTCACTGCCTGGGGTGGGCTCTACTTCAACCAGACTACACTTATAGACTCACTGCCTGGGGTGGTTCTACTTAAGGGAACAAAACTACACTTAAGAACTCACTGTCTCTACTTAAGGGAACAAGACTACACTTACAGACTCACTGTATGCCTTGGCTCTACTTAGGGAACCAGACTACACGTATGAACTCACTGTTTGGGGTGGCTCCTACTCCAGCCTGTCTGATCTGCTGAAGTTGAGCCTGCATCCGCTTGATCCTCTGCTCCGAGTGCTGGATCTGAGGAGACAAGGAGACTTGTACATGTATCAATATTGAAATACACTAATGGAACAGCACCTGCACATCATTCAAGTAGAACTCCGCACAGCCCAATACTAGTCTGAATACAGCTGGCGCTGTTCCACCAGCCACTTGTCACCCCTCGATGGGAGAGTGAAAGTGTGGCATGATATTGTCTTAAACAACTATTTCCATGGTCAATTCTAAAACACCAGATTTCAGATCCTGTTGGTACAGCGCCTTCAGGATCAGGTGTCTTTTTGACGATCTGTGCACTTATCCCTATTTTGATAAATTTAATCATACATCATTGTCATTTGGACCCAAATGGACTGTAGAAATGGACTCACCAGATCAGGATAAGAACAAAACTAAATACACTGGCTATTGGGTCCAACTGTTTAATTGTTTACTGCCGCATATAGCAATATTTCAGCTATATGGCGGATGTCTGAAAACCATTAATTCTAGACCAGACACTCTGGTGATCAACAAGGACATGGTGTACATCTTTGTCACTTACGTTCATTAGCTGTTCCTGTCTCTGAGCTGCAATCTTCTTCTCGCGGTCTCGCTCCAGACGCAGGTTCTTTGCCACATTCATCATCACCTGGGAGTTTGGATGAGACTCGACCTACACAACAACAAAAACATCACTAACCTTCGCACTTCAACATGGCAGTTGGATAAACATTTTTATTTCCACAAAACATATCGACATACATATCGGGGTTCATATATTTCATATGATGCCCTAGGGCAAAATATCACTTTGTCATGGTGACGTGACATCATAACTATGGCATAACGTCACGTTTCTGCTGTGAAGTTGAATTCTACATGCAGCGACAGCGGGTAGCCAGTCTGAGTTAAAAGTAGACTTGGGTTCATTTTCCTCAATTTGACAACTCTGGTAATAGACAGAATATTATATTTGGGACCATGACATACTATGTTTACGACGCTCCTGCATAAAAATCAGTATGTCGCTCGCTCTCGCTTAGGAAATACCAACATTTAAGCACTCGTGTTGCAAACATGGTATGACATGGGCACTTACATAATATCCTCTATACGTAGGACAGCAGCTAAGTGCTTGGATGATAAACTTCCACAAAGACTTTGACAGTCGAAGCAAGAAGATGATTGGATCTCCCACACTTTAATAGAGGTTCTTAACTGAGGCACTGCTAAGACCCTGCAGAGTTCCAGATAATTTTTCAACAGGAGGAGTATGTATGCCTTATTTTGTCAATATAAGAGTAGCAGTAAAAGTTAGAGTACTGAATGCAATGTAATGGTGTGTAAGTAATCTAATGTTTCGTTTCATATATTATATACACCACAACATTGCTATTCTTGAGTAAACAGATCAATAAATAATGAGTGGAAACCTATTAAGATACTGGTAGCTAAGAACGTATCTCTGGGCCACTGTCTGAACATACCTTGCGTCGAAGTCTCTCAATACGCTTGATGAGCTGTTCCTTCTCATCCTCCATGTTGGCGATGTCTTTCCGGATCTCCCCAGTGGTGTGTCCAGAGTTCCGCAGAGACTCTGCCTGTTTGTGGAGCTCCTTGAACTGCTCCATTATCTCCTCATACTGGAAGAGTGAGTGAGTGAGTGAGTGAGTGAGTGAGTGAGTGAGTGAGTGAGTGAGTGAGTGAGTGAGTGAGTGAGTGAGTGAGTGAGTGAGTGAGTGAGTGAGTCTCAGCCAGCAAAGGTGAGTGAGTTGAGTTTTATGCCACTTTTAGTAACATTCCACTGGGGGTTTGGGGGGTGTGGTGGCGGGGCACACCAGAAATAGGCTTCATGCACTGTACCCATGTGGAGAATTGAACCTATGTCTTTGGCAAGACAAGCAAAAACTTTAACCACTAGACTACCCCAACAACCAAAGTCAGTGAAGGAGAGAATAATTTAGATTATTTAGAGTTGAGTGGGTGGATGCATTGGTATGAAGCAGAGCAGAGCAGTGAGGAGTGGAGTGGAGTGAAAAGGTGAGGAGAGGAGAGAAGTGGAACAGAGCAGAGTGAGTGAGAGGGAGGGAGGAAAGGGGCAGACAGGTTTGGGATCAGTGGTTAAGAGTGAGTGAGTTGAATTCACAGTCTCTCCAGAATTGAGACCAAGATGTGACATGAACATACAAAGTAATGCATCTCTATGAAAAGACTTTTCTACATTTTCTTTGGTTAACACAGCAATATTTCACACAGCAATATGAGAGGTAGTAAATATTCAAGTCTGAACCAAACAATATCATTTAGTTATGAGCAATAATCCATTGACAGCGCATGATGACGTGCAATCCACCAACTCACAGATACTGTCTGATCCCTCTAGATGACATTAATATAAATCCGAGTTAGAACAGTTCTTCTTTAACCTATGCTTGTTGTATGCAACTAATGACATCTGGTGGTCAGACTCGCTGACATGGTTGACAAGTCATCAGATCCCAACTGCATAAATTGATGTTCATACTCTTGATCACTAAATTTGTCTGGTCCAGCCTGGATTATTCACAGACCACCACCATACAGCAGGAATACTGCTGAGAGCAGTGTAAAACACCAAACCAAAACATGAGTCATCAGAAAATGACAACTCCTCCACATATTTGAAAGAACAAATCACCTCACAGTTACTTAAGTTTTGGGGACTAAATCCAAAATTGTTTCCATGGAAATAATGATATACAGAAATGACAAAAATGACAAAAATCTGTAAATAGCAAAAGGTACCACTCTAAGATCTGTTTGATACATCTACCAAGTTTTGCTAGAAGATATCGAATGCTTTTTGAGTTTTTCAACACATGAATCAGGAAAAGCTTCACAGAACTTAGTACTATAATATAAGCATCCACTGTTTCCAAGACAACAGACCTGGTTATAGATGGAGACAATGTCCTCTTCAGTCATAATGGCTGCTGGGACCTCGACTTTCACCAGGTATTTGGCCAGGTAGGCTCTCTTCTGGAGGTCGTTGACCCTTGGTAGCATCCATTCTAGGATGGGGTATATGATCGGCTTTTCTCCCTGCACCAAGCCAGCTCTGAAGGCACTCCTATAGAGGGTAGACAACAGTGTCAGCTAGGGATTTTAACAAATATACAAGTAATTCCCTATAGAAATTCTCCTACTTTCAAGTACCCTTGAAATCTGATGGTAACAAATACTTCAAAATGTTAAAAACCTGTGCAAACACAAAATTCCATTTTAAAAATATGCTTTGCAAATTTCCAATAAAACTTTCAAGCACTCTTGAGAGAAGAGTTTTTGTATTTAATGTTAAACATGTATATCAGATTCTGCATTGATTCGAAAAAAGCAAACGGGAGTTAATGCCAGCATTCTGGAAGCAGTTCTATACGCTCAAACAGTCAAAGGATGAGTAACTAGAGTTCAGTCACAGGTTAGAACAGAAAATAACTTAAAGAAAAATAGCAAGGTAAATGTAAGGATTCTGTTCTGGGAATCTGCTAGGGGTAATGATACTTTCATCCAATCAAAGTAGAAAATCAGGACGCATATTACATATAATGCTGTACAACTAGTTTGTGCAGTCAAATATTTCATTAATGTGGTACACTGTGACTTTATCTCCCGTACAATAACTGTTCACTAAAACATGTTTTCTCTAGGTAACTTGATTAATTGTATCTGATTCTGACTAATGAATTATTATTATTATAATAGGATATTTATACATAGCACACATATCCATGCATCTAGTGCTTGCTCAAGGTGCTGGTATTTGTTTCCCTCAATCATTGGATGTCAATCTCAATGGCACATCATATTATCAATCTCAACTCCCTGGGGAGTATACAACTCTTGCTGCCACTAGGCACACCGAGTTTATTGTGGCTCTCTCATCTTAATGAAGTACCCAGTTGACAGCTGGGTGGACTGCGACACATAGTCACAGCACTTTGTCCAAGTTTACTGCACATTGATGTACCCGCAACTAGGTGTTTGAACGTATTCTTGTGGCCACATCTGGTCAAATACCAACAGATTTGTGGGTTTTTTCATAAGTGCACAGGGTTGTGTATTGTACACTAGGGATTTATGAGAACACTGAAAAAGTCTGCACACAAAGTCGACTCCAAGGTTCTTTGAATATGTTGGTAATATATATTACCATAGCACATACATTAAGCTGTATTTGATCCCTCATTACAAAATTGTATATTTTCCCCTTTTTCTCACTGTCCATTACTAAAGAACAAAGCAGCAGGCAAGCAATGTTATTATTGATGATGATGTTGCTTTCTAAACTTTTATAACCTTGAGTACAAAACAGTCTGTGAATTCTTTTTGTTTGTTTGTTGTTTACTGCCGCACTCAGCAATATTCCAGCTACATGACAGCAGTCTTCAAATACTAGTAATCAAGTCTGGAACAGACAATCCAGTGATCAACATCATGAGTATTGCTCTTCACAACAGGGATGCCATGACAAATGTGTCAACCAAGTCAGCGAGCCTGGTCACCTGATTCCGTTAGTCGCCTCTAATGACATGCATGGGTTACGGAAGACCAATTCCAACCTTTACGTTCACTGTTGAGCTGTAGCTCAAGAGGCACCAGATTTGAATAAAGGTATCTCCTCAAGAAAGAACCACCAGTTTCAGCAAACAGAAAGCCAATCCTATATAGCATGAGTAAAGATGTTAAGTATGTATATCAGTAGGAGAGTGGAAAGTTCTAGAATGTTCTACACTATATTAACGGCAGAATATAGGATCCAAGGTTCAACTGATCTATATTTAGTGAAGACAAAAGCAGACTTACGGATCACTGAAAATAGAAAGGTAGCAGAATTAGTACACAGCCAAATATACTGAAAGCTGAACATGACATGTCCATTTTATAAGGGGTTGTAATACAAAAAGATAGCATAAATGTATATATTGTCACAACCAGTATATATACAGTAGTAACTTTTTGCATTAGCAACCCCAGTTTGTTCATTAAACTTAAAATGACCAATTAATGTGCAGTAATATCACCTAGTGTGTATTAATATGCAGTAAGATCTGATGCAGTCCAGTCTCGTTAATCCGACATCGTCTGTTGCACAGCAAATCGTCAGATTTAAAGAGGATGTTGAACTAAATAAATGAGACTAAATCACGTTTTTTCAGTTTCTTACCAACAAAAGCGTTGGATAAAGCCATTTACTGGCTAAACGGATGTTGGATTAACGAGATTTGACTGTACTAGCAACTAATTTTTAGTATATTGTGGATAAAAGCTTAAACTTAACAGACTAAGACATAATAGACCTTTACACTTAACGGATCCTCACAGAAAAAAACACGAATCTGACAAAACAAAACCTGAAACATAACCAGACCCTAACACAACAGTTCCCGATATGGCAAAGACAACAGTGTGGCCTTCAGGCCATAGTCTAAACCTGTTTCTATGATCTAACTGTTTCAGTAAAAATTAAAAATACAAGTATATCAGACACTGATATACATGACATCTGAAAGAACAATTCAAATAAAGATAGACTGATTATTCCAATAAATACATAGAATATTTCTGGTTTATGTCACAGAATACATACAATGAATCAGAAAGAATAATTCAAATAATTTCAACAAACATCAAAGAATAATTACAGTAAACATCAAAGAAGCATTCCAATAAACACTGAAGAACAATTCCAATAAATACTCCAATAAACACTGAAAAATAATCCCAATAATTCCAATGAATACCAACTTGTAAAGGAAACAAAATCAAGCAGTGAACAAATATTTCTGATCAAATCTTACTCCTGGTCCTCTTACTTCCATGAAACAGAATAACCGCAGCAAGAACTTGTGAAATACATTAACATCAATATGAACGAAAACACTTAACCTTCCGTTCAGTATGTCTTCAGTCCTGGGAGAACTGTGCAAGAACCAATCAAAGTGGCTAGTACACCTGTTGCCCATCACTAGACAATCAAGGTTTTTTCAGGGAGACCAAAATTAAGCCCAGTTTAGCAGAAAACTTATTGTATCAATAACTGTTGAACTGTTTTGTCAGAGTAGAGGGTATTTTGACATAGCTTTCATTAATGCTAAACAAAACATCAAAAAGTCTTTCCCATCTTTTTTTCTGCTCCTGTTTTGAGTTAAATAAAAGGCAACTGATTTTCATTTGTTACAGTTATTAGAGTTAGTAAGTATCACTAGCTGACTAGCTTGGGAGCGTCCCTACATCCTGCAGACTGACATAAATTTCCAAATTTTCCATCTCTCCTACCATTGCTGGTAATGATACCAAGAAGAGCAAAGCTTAAATGCTTAGTTCAAACCTGGGCCCTTATTCTTGAAACATTCGTAGCCCTAAGAATTCTTAACTTTGATCGTAGCCAATATGCTAAGAATGGGCTTAAGAAGTTTGTAGGGCTACGAATGTTAGGAGAATAGCTGGCAACAACTACTAGAAATGGGAACAGGGTGTTCCAATTTCAGAATTTGTACTGCCACTGGTTGCAAACTTATATATCCACAGAGCGTCTCAAAAGGGGAACTAAATCAGTGTAATTGCAGATAATTATCTGAAGGTTGTGTACTAGGGCTGGAATGGGTCCAAATGTTCCACAGTGGGTACCTTCCCTACCCGGATACCCACTATGTTTATCAAAGTTGTAAGAAATGACAACATATTCTTCAGCTTGGAATAACAAATTACATTATTGATGCTATAAGTTACAGGTCCTGGTATTGAGGCAGACACCCGGGTCCTACTCATACCTGGGTTACCTGACCCATCCCACACCTAAGTACACGTGACCATGCCATAGTGAGGTCAGTATCTTCTGACAATGTATTTTGGATAAGATTCAAACTTCTGTCCCACTGAATCATATTCAAACAGCTTACAATACCACAATGAAACGTCATCATTAGGAAAATTCAGCCGATAACTGTTTACTTATATGATTAATTTTTACTACCAAATGAAGCTGAAATTGTCGGAGTAATAGTTATCAGATACTGTAGTCAACTCACAAGTTGCTGATTTCTGTTGGGGGTTTGTACTTGAGCACTCTGAGAAGCTGGAAAATCCTAATGGCTGTCTGGTCTGGACTTTCCTCGCGGATGTCAATCTTTTGCTGAAACACATTACATTCAGACAATCATGACAAGGACACTACTCTGGTTACGATTCATTCACATATTCTGTGAGTCATACTATTTCTCTTTATGGGATACATTCAGAATTCATATTCACGTAACCATGAAACAGGCACTTGCCTTCCACTGATTTATCTGTCTGAACTTGAAATTAAGGAGACAAATGAGACGGCCTCAACTGTTTCATATTTAGATCTATGCTTAAGGATTCAGAGTGAGAAAAATGTCTCCATAAAGCTGTATGATAAAGGGGATGATTTCAAATTTCCAACAGTCAACTTCCTTTTACATAGCGAGCAATATTCCAACAGCTCCTGCCTTCAGAGTTTACATTTCAAACCTTCTGAGGTACAATCAAACACGCTCTTTTTATCAGAATTTCAAATAGCATCATGCCACTTCATTCTCCTTCCACAGTGGTTACTTGTCACATCTTCCTACGTAACCTCTGTTTTAATACGACCCTTTCATGGTGCGAGTGTTCAAGACTTTTGATTGGAGGCAATCAGATTTAGTAGTGCAATCAACGGCCTTGTTTCAAAAGTGATTGTTCGCAAGATCTCGGTAATTTCCGGATGCATCGTGAAATCTAGAACTTCTTCCCGAGCGCGATACTCAAATGTTTCTAGACAGAACTCAGTCATGTCATATTTGTTTCTGAACACTGCTTGCATTTGCCAAGTTGAATGTAAGTCGATGTAACACATGTTCTGATTGGACAGAAAAAAGGGAGATAAATCTGCTGCCATTTTTCGTTGATGTCAACTGAAACATAAGGCGATGACTGCCATTGTTGTGATGGATTACTTGTTGACTTTATAAAAGTATGTGTATATGGTATTATTTTAGCTCACCTTTGGGTCAATGAGGGCAAGAACATCATTCAGAACCTGCAGGAGCTGCAACGGCTCCAGGGAGTCAAAGGAAATCAAGTTGTAGTTCTTGCTGAAGGGCTCCTTGGCCAACTCCTGCACTATGAACTTGAGCTGCTCACTCATGGCTGCTGTCTAGCTACCTACAGGCAAGAAACAAGGAACACTCAAAACATTATACACTGTCACTGTGGATAACGACTTCTTTATTCTAATAAGTAAACAAACAAAGCAGTTCAGTAAGATGACACGACTCACTCAGTCAGTGGTATGCGATTTTGTTATGAAAAGACGATACTCCAGTAATTTCTCATCAGTGACAAAATGGCTGAACCACCACTGAACTGGAGACGTCCAAATGCAGCCCTTACCTTGACTGACAAGATCAAGTTGATCGACAATGCTGAGCGGCTGCCGGTTGTGAAGCAGAAGTGCTTTGTTGTTAGAAACAGTGACAAACAACTTTGTACTGAATCAGCGGTTTGCACAACACAAACAAACCGACCTCAGGGACTATTTCCGCAAGTAAAGCATGGCCATACTGTCAATCAAACCATTGAATAAATAAATTAATCTATACAGTACATGTTTACTTGTTCATTTATTCATTTATTCATTTAGTTGTGTCTTTAATCATGAAAGTACTGTGCATGTGTATCTCCTGGTCAAGGGAGCTAACTCTTGACTCTCATCAGTCCATTTCGGACTCCTCGTAATTCGGACATGTGACAGGATGAAATATTTGTAAATATTCTGTGTTATTATTCTTTAGTTTCTCTTACCCCTTTCTCTCAACTTACAATCACCCTGAGCACTGCCACACAATAGCCAGACCAAGCGCTCGACTTACCGTCCCTTTATCATGGACCTTGTAAGCTTACTAGCTGTCTCCTGTTTAAAGTTTGCTGTCTACTATCAGTTGAGATTAAACACTACTGGTCACAAAGCACATTTGGATGATTTGGACATTTAGTTTGTTGGAGCTCTCGGATTATTTCCAAAGGATACTCTCTTTCAATTCTTTTGGTAGTTTGTACATATTCATGTCATGTGTACAGTTTGTTTATGCTTTGATAATTTGGCTGCTTTCTCATATTGTTGGTATTGAGTAGTTTGTGATAATTAGTTGTTTTCCAGAATGCAATGTATTAATTATTAACAAATGGTAAATAATTTGGTAAGTTATATATGTCAGTGTTAAACTTAATCTTTACATAATATACAGTTGTTGCATGAATGTGCGATGTATAAATGTGTGATGCGTGAATGTGTATGTTATGAAATGTTATGTGTAAATGTATGAATGCATGTGTAAATGAATGAATGCATAATTTGTGAATGTAAGAATGAAGCAGGGTTTCACCAATAAATATACTTTAAGTGTTTCTCATTGATCAACAATCCTTAAACATATTTGTTTGCATTGTTGTTGCTGCCACCCGATTAGTCTGCACAGTGTGTGTATATGTTTCATTTATTCTTTCAGATATAGCTGTATTGCTCGTGTAGCTCTCAGTGTTACCAACTCATCATACACAGGTCCACACACTTGATGGGTTCACCGTGTTTTATGCATTATGTAATGATTACTTGATAATAAATGTGTGATGTTAGTTTGTTTCTCCATCTGATATGATGTGTACATACATACTTGTGTTCTATGTATGAATTAGAGTACACTAGTATATGGAATCTGCTGTCAATTAAGTGTTAAGGCAATGTGTATGAAATGGCTCAGCAATGATAACATTCTGTAATTGGTTATATATATACAGATTATAATAATGACTGATATTATCACTCACATATTGGTACGCTGTGTCCAAAGGATTTTCAATTGTTTCAGGTGTTTTTTCTACATGATCATAAATAAAGGCCATACTGTGAACACCACCATGTCTGTTCATATATTGAGACAGTTACGGTTTCAGACACAAATGCTGGTCCCAGTCGAGTCCGAATTAGACAGCTTCCACTGAATATAGCAAGACAGCGGAGGCGCTATAGTGAGATAATTGCTCCACAGCATTGGCTGGTGTTGTGTCCTGTAAACTGCATTCTAGCTGCTTTTCAAATATTTTCATACAGGTGTCAATAGAACAACTTTGTAAGAGTTTCATAAAAATCAATTTATTGTAAAAATCATGCAATTGTACACTAAACTTGATTTTCTGAATGTTTCACTTAGAAAATGCACAAAATGGAATTCTCACTGTCGGGTGCAGTATAATTACTTTGATCATCATAATGTTTGAATGGTATGAAGGTATCATCACAAATGAATAGTATGAATATTCCAGACAATGATGGATGTGCAACATTTGTCATCTTGGATTCATTTTTGACAAATCTCTTAAAAAAAAATCAATATTTATCCGGTGTCACGAAATGGTTCTATCATCAGTGCAATTGTGTGCGTTAAACAAGAATCAAAAGATTGAATCTTTAAATTTCATGAACATGTAAAGACTATGACATAATCTTGCCATGTACAGTGCAGCCTTGGTGTTACTTGGTTCAAAACTTTTGACTCCATATACAAATATTCGACAAGTCGTTGGTAACCAATGTAAACTGAACTTTCTGTGTTACAAACATTAATCAGTCTTCTAAACAAGTACTAAATCATATCAATGTCAGCATTCTTTGATGACACTTTCTGAAAATATGAATCCTTCATGTACATTCACACATGTTACCCAGAAATAAAACAAGTCAAGTCACCTGTAATACAGATTCTGTTTCGATCCAGTGTATCCCTTTCTCGAGCAGACAAAAATGCAGCCTCGTTTTCATGTGGGAAGTACTTCCGGAAAATCTAGAAGCGGGATGTTATATAAATTATTTACCATTACTTTTCAATAAAGATCAACCTTGTCACAAATTGATGAATAGTTAAGCCACATATATTTTTCAGATTTCAAAGTATACGGGTTTCAGAGACACTTGTGACGGGAAGGTAAAATTGTAACTAGATAGCATGCTTTCGAGAGTTACCAGACGTGTACTTCCGGTTACAAGATGGCATCCGAAAAGAAGGATTCGAAGGTTTCTTTCACACTTATATTCACGTTACTTATGTTTCCCCTTTTTGAGACCTTGCCACATTACGTCCAGCATAGACACAATTTCGTGTTTTTGTAATAGTTGCACTTGGAATTCTTTCAACGGGTCTTGAAAAATCATCTCGCCGGCGCCTCTAATACCGGCAGCTGTTCATTACCATGTGCCATATGGCAAACACTTCTGGCCTTGAATTGTAATACAGCCGTAACCACAACAGTTTGAACAGTGTTAGCAATTTCACCGGGTATATATGTGGCACCCAATATGTGTACAACATTCAGACTTTTGTCAGTGTTCATGTACTGTGCGGGAAGGGTAGCACAAAGATAGATGCACGAAAGATCTACCCTTTCCTTCCTTTCCTATCCTTTACATTTTTGTTCATAAATATATGACGAGTCACTGACGACACCTTCAAGATGTTCAGCCACACTTTCAGTGAAGGTAGACATTTTTAATATACTCCATTCTACACTCTGCCAACAATTTGTGAAACAAATATGGATTATGTGTATCATTGCAAACTTATCCATGTTATCAGTGCTCATTGTCAGTGCATGAAGACGAGTCGTGACAGTGTGGCTGATTACTTGATCTGTGGTGTTGAAGGTTAAACAAAAATGAATCAGATGGAATTATTGCATTTTATGTTTACAGACTTCATCAAATCAACATAAAGATGAGGTAGTGATATGTTCAGTCATCTTTAGTTGGGAGATGGGATGTGACTTTTCTTCAAAGGGGCACTGATGCGGAGCGAATAATGTTTCTCGCCAACGGTCGAATTACGAAACCAAACCGTAAATTGGTCAGCGCCCGCTCCTTCGACCGTGACGGACAAAGGAACTGGGCTCCTGTCCATATTAGCAGAATTTCTTCACCTTAACAGTCAGGAGGCCGGATGCCCATCATATGCCATTTGTTCAGAAATATCCATGGTATTCCTTGTCTGATCGTAACCAAATATCCCAGCAGTGTAGTTCTTTTCGGATGCTTGGATGGTATAGTTACTGATCCAATTTGATCCTATTTCTGTGTTTTTAACCTCGATATTTAATCATGTTACATGAAAATATGATGTCTACAGGCACGTAGCAAGCCAATTGTTTCAGTACGGAAGATTGCAAAGCTTTATATACTGTAAAATCATTTATTTTCGCGCGGCTTAATTTTCGCGGAAACAGAAAATTTGACTAATTCGCCCGGTTTAATTTTCGCGCATCATCAAAGTACAGAAATCACGAGAGTATAACACAGGTAACTGTAAACTGTAAAGAAAACACTGACCCTAGCTGTCGTCCTGTCACCTGCCTAATTAGCTGGGGAAACATGGGCCTTCCGCTACATTTAGACACGCAATGGAGCACTGAAGAATCCATGTTGAGATTTGCGTAAGAAATCATTGACCTATGTGACCTCGACCCGTGACGCGCTCGGCCAATCAGCTACTCAGAAAGCTTTGTGCACGTGTACCAGTATTGTCAAACCACTACATGCGCAATGGATTATCCAGACCTACAACAACATATCCAAGAGGAAGGATTTAATCCAAAGCGGATTTCGCCAAGCTGGACTTTCGGACTAATTCACTAGTAGCAGGTGACCTGACATTTTTAATTTAGTAAAGTCGTGTGTATCGTGTCAATCAGAGACACTGAAAATGACGTGTTGAATCAACTATTTAATTTGTTTTTATGTTTCACTGAGTCATGAATGAATGACGTGTACTTGTAGTCAAATTACTTGCAATACAAAACTAAAACTCAAAGCTCTTTGTTTGTTTTTATTTCCACAATTTATCATAATTATTCGCGGAGGTTTCATTTTCGCGGATAATTTTTTTGCGCGAAAAGCGCGAAAATTAAACCCCCGCGAATAATAATGATTTTACAGTATATAGGTAGTTTTGAGTGTTGGTTCAGCTGTGATAGCAAATATCATACGTAAATTTTGGTAGCTATGGTAGCTACAATGGTTTATTATTTATGATAATAAAAACACACAGTTGATTTATTTGAATTCGTAAACAAAAAACGATGACTTTGCCTTTGGTAGAGAAATCTGAAAATTTTCTTACGTAAAAAAACCCCCTTATTTCACCTATTTACCCAAGTACACAGCAAATGCCTGTGTGTATTCCTTATGTAACGAAATTCCGTTGGTATCCTCAAAACAGTTTCGGCCCATAAGTGTTTTCAGGCTGCATGCGACACAGAGATTACATCCTCCTTGCTGTAACTCGCGTTTGATGGTGTAAACCTACACGTGTTATTTGTCATCATTCTCTGGATGGTCGATTAATGAATTTATAACAGGTATAATTAGTAGTAGCACCACTTCGGTTACTCAACAAAGGTTCCCATTTGGCATTTCTCCTGTCAGGAGTAAATACTCAACATTATAAATTAAGGTCTGTAATGGCAAATGTATTGTATGTTATGTAATATGTGCATGTAAGTGATGCAAGAGGGTTTATCAGCTGAGTTACAAAAACAAACATCGATCAAAGGATTAACCGATAACACACTGATTGATTAATTATTTTTATCTTCTAGCGGATTTGTCAAAAGGCAGTGTGTGTAGATGACTACACCCTGTCGTAAAGAGTGAGTGCAAAAACAACATCCTCCCTTCAAAGAATTAACCACCCTTGCGTTGATTGATTGATTGCTCATTATTGGTTAACTAAATTACTTAGAATAGTGGACATCATACAATTAGTTGCCAGGTGTGCTATCTTGGGAGACCAATGAGAGGTTTATCTGGTTTTCACCAACGAAAGACGTGAAACGATGTGTTACTTTTTCGCAAATGAGACAGTTGTAAGACACGCGACACAGAGCAGGATTATTTACCAGCTGCAGATGAATGGAATACGATTTCTTTTACGTGGATATCGATGGATACATTCCTGAACAAGGTAGTAGCCTGACATTGTTGCTATAAAATTAGTCTGTTTTACATTCATTATTTGCATTTTGTTTTAATTTATTTGTTGTAGCATTCAGCAGAATCTGTATGACAGAAAACACACACTAGATCGCGTATGTGTGTGAAATAGGATCCACATTGGCAATCTATACAATGTATAAATGTTGCTGTTATGTTAGAAATTTACTATGAGTATAAGCAGATCGTGTGTTCTTTTATTAATTTTCAGAATCATACAAATATGACAATAAACCAATTAGGGTTATGAGACAAAATATAGAGATGTACATTGGCTTCGTTATTTTTCCGTCCTAATAGTTTTTTACCTTTTCTACCACTGGCAGATGATTAACCTTCTAAGTGTTTCATTTGTTTTCATAATACATTTGTTATGAAGTAAAAATGACTTCACCTAAGTTGATCTGTCTATAATTAAACTATCAATTGCGCTTACGGAATGCGCAGCAGAGGTCACGAACCAGTCACGAATTCTGGGATATCATCCGGGTACGCACGGGAGAAAAACAATAACAAAAGTTTACACCAGTCCACGGAAATTGCTCTGCATCAGTGCCCCTTTAATATATGTCTATAGTCAAATATATTTTTCTTCCAGCCATGTCTTAAGGAGAAAGGCACTCTGTCCTTTGGTTGTTTGTGAACGAAAAAAATGAAAAATGTGCTCTGTGTGAATATCTTTTAAATGTACCCTGTCACCTAGAGTTTATGTGGCAAAAGTGTATTTTCCATGAAGAATTGTGCATGTTGAGTCATAAAATTTCACCTTACATTACCTCATATCCCTTGTGCATGGTGGGGTAGCCCAGTGGTGAACACATTCTTGTCATGATGAAGACACAGGTTTAAATCCCCATATGGGTTACAATGTGTAAAGCCAATTTCAAAGTGAAATATTCCTACAAAGTGGTGTAAAACTAAACCCACACACTCACTAGACTGGCACTTTTGGCTTGTTACTTAAGTGAGCCTCATGATAATGACACTGGTGGAAGTAAAACATCATTAATCTGATCTGTCCCAGTGCAAGTAAGTAGGGTGATGGTTTTCAAGATGTTAATGGTGAAGAAATGATTGATAAATAGTAATTATGGTATTCATGGTATTCATGGTAATGCTTCTTTAGCTTTCTTCCAAACAGAAGATAGATTGGGTTTCCAGATAAACACAGTCTGAATAATGAACCAAGACACTTAAGTTTCTCATATAAGCTCTTGATTCTGATCAGGATTTTTTCCCTGCAACATTAGAACAGTAACTTTCATAACAATCATGAATCCAAACATTTAACCTTCTTGTCCTTCTTTCAACACCTTGGACACACTAACTACATAGGATATGTTGCCATGGTGATTAGTAAGAAGTGGAATCACAAATCAGTTTCTTTTCAGCAGTGGTCGATTGAAGACAAACCTGTCAAGATTGACAGGTGGGATCCGTCAGCCTTGAAGAACTCGTTAGATGATGCTGCTAAGAAGGTAAGCAGATTCAGAATTTGAAGAGTTCCTTGTCACACTGAAGGCCTGGCCCTGGATTTTCAAGCTCTCTTTATGCTATGATAGTCGTAAGTTAATGTTAATGAATGGCATTTACGACTATCTTAGCGCTAAGAAAGCTTTGAAAATCTAGGCCCTGGGTTCATTTCCCCACGAAGCCCATTTATTGTGTCCTCAGCTCATATGTGTTCATTTTGGCAATCAAATAATGGTATCTTCCTTGTCCATGGCCTTCTAAATAATTTCCGCATATGGTTTCCAGCTGCAAGTAAACTTGGAATTCATTTCACATCTGTTCAAAATGTGACTATTAAATTTCTCAATAATGAGTAGAGTTATCGGTCATTGAAATTTATCACTCTTCAATAAATAGTCCAGTAAAGTTGACATCAGACATTGTGTCATAAAATCAGTGGCAAGTGGCTTTTAAGAAAGAATTTTAAATCCCTGCTAACTGTGATATTACAGGAATGTTGCTAAGAGCAGCACAAACCCAACTCTCTCATGATTTTGTTATTAACTCTATACAGGCCATTGTGTAATGTCTTTGATATTGGTAAGTTTGTATTTCATGAAAAAGAAACAAGCAAATAAAGAGTGACTCAGTAATTATTTGTGGACAGCATGATACTCAGAGTCTGTGCTGGAATCTGTTTGACCTTATAGGTGCTGCTAGACAACTTTGGCTACACAGAATCTCACAGACTTATGGATGGAAGACTTACCATCTGTACCATAGCTGTGGGCTTCGCCATGTTTGCCCTTGTGTGGGACTACCTGAGGCCATTTCCTGAATCTCGACCAGTTCTCATCATGTGTGTACTGTCGTATCCTTTACAAGTCCTGTTGCATAGTTCAACATTCCATACATAAGAGCAGTATCTGAAGTAGATACACCTGTTTGAATCAGCAAATCTCAAGTGTAGGGAAAGGTGAGTAGAATAGTGTGTATGCCTGAACAATTTTGAACAGGAACTACCTCAACAAATCTTATGTTTTAATACCTACACTAGTATTTGGTCCTGGGGTAGAATAGGCCTTCAGCAACCCATGCTTGCCGTAAAAGGACTATGCTTGTCGTAAAAGGTGACTTAACGGGATTGGGTGGTCAGGCTTGCTGACTTGGATGACACATGTCATCAGTTCCCATTTGCGCAGATTGATGTTCATGTTGTTGATCACTGGATTGTCTGGTCCAGACTCGATTATTTACAGGCCGTCGCCATATAGCTGGAATATCGCTGAGTGCGGCGTAAAATTAAACTCACTCACTCACTTACTTCAGGTCATTGAGGTGATTGTCACCCCTGGATTTGTACTGTTCCTCTATAAAGTTTGTAGGTGGTAGGTAGCTCTGTGGTTAAAGTGCTCCCTCATTCTGAAGGACCTGCTTAGATTCCATACATGGATACAATGTGTGGAACCCATTTTAGCGATATTCCATTAATTATAATATCATGGCAGGGGAGACCAGAACAAGTCTTCATAAAATGTAGACAAGTATGGGAATCAGACCAGGGTTTTCAACATGCCGGGGAGATATTTTTAACCACTAACACCACTGCCCCAGGAATGTTATGAATGAGTAGAGCTCAAGTGACATCTTAGGAACAGGTGTTAAAATAATACAAGTATGTGTACTAATCACTGGAATTTGTTGAATTGCTTTTAAATCTCCTATTAAATGACATGATGGGACCTGTGAAGATCTGTGTTAGAATTGATCTTCAGTAATCTTACGCTTGTCATAAGAGGCTGATTAACAGGATCAGATGGTCAGGCTTGCTGACTTGCTTGACATGTCATTATATCACAGTTGTGTGGATCAGTGCTCATGCTGTTGATCACTGGATTGTCTGGTCCTGACTCAGTTATTTACGTTGCCATATAGATCATGCAGATGGATTATTGCTGAGAGCAGTGTAAAACTAAACTTACCCTCTCACCTGAAAGGCTCCACAAAAGTTGAGTTGTGCCCCTTGACCAGCTAGCTATTTTGTGCTGATGGGTGTGCTGACATTGTACACGACATACGTGGAGAAAGGTTACTTCCTGGTGGCAAAGGAGAAAGATCGCGCTGGCATGGACCCTGATAACATCTGGAAACTCTCATCCTTTCTGAAAAAGTAAGTGAACGTCAACTTTCAGTTTCAGGCTCGTTCAGGTAAGAAATGGTCTTCAGTAACCCATGTTTGTTGTCAGTGGCGACTAGCAGTATTGGGTGGTCAGATTTGCTGACTTGGTTGACACATGTCTTTATATCCTAGTTGTATAGATAGACACATGCTGTTAATCACTGGATTGTCTAGTTCGTACCCAAATATTTACAGACTGCTGCCATATAGCTGGAATATTGCTGAGTGTGGTGTTAAAAAACAACAAACCAATCAGTGAACTAATTATGTGTACACAAATATTACTTCAAACTGGAAACACCAGTCTTTTAAGCTTTGATCACACGTTTCACATACTTCTAGGACAAACCTAACACCCACATAATTATGATCCTGGTCAAGTTGACAGTATTATTTTCTACATGACCTCTCACTGTTTCTTTCGCCACTGATGCTTCCTAAATGGCAAGGGGACATTGGGGGTACACTTGTGTTGCAAGTATACTGAACAGGAAAGAAATGAAAGTTTCAAAAAAGTAAAATTTGATAAAAGTAAGTGTTCGTGTTCTAATAAAAACCTTGACACGAAACAAGTGTTGCGTTTCTTTTGCTGTTCAGTATATTTTCTCATCATGTATTGAAGGTTCAATTTCCCATGTGCACATTAGGACTACCTGTTTTCATGTTAATGAAATATTGTTAAAAATGAAGTAGAACCACCCTTAATGAAGCTTCATTTTGTGTTGGGGTGGTAGGGTAGTAGTATTTAAAGCATTCGATTGTCTGCTTGGGTACAATGTGTGACGCTCACTTGTGAGCACTTAGTCATGATACCTTTGGAAGAAAGTGATGTCAAACATTCCTCACTCACACAGGCTTCAGTTGGTGTTGGGGTGGTGGGGTTCTCTGGTGGGGTTGATTCCGAAAAGGGTATATACAATATGTCAAGCAAGTTCTGATGTCCTTTACCTTGATGTTGCTGGAATAATGCTAAAGGGGCATAAAATCATACTCACTCAAGGGTTCCATTAGAGGTCAGAGCATGTGTGTCTGTGTTACCAGAAATAACAGTGATCCTTTTTTTGCAGGTATGACGATGTGTATCATTTGTCAGCATCTTTTATTGATGGAAAAACTGGCGAGACACGTACACGTGAGATCAGCCATTCAGTAGCCAAGTTCTTTGATGAGACGGGAACGCTTTGTGTTGACCTCTTCGAACCGTTGATCAAGCAGGTGAAACAGAGCCTTGACACAGACAAGAAGAAGAACTGACCAAGGGGTGTACGGCAAAATGTGTGCGTGTATGCTTTGTTGGAGGTGGAGGGTGAGAATGCTTCAAATATTTTTAGATTGAAAGTTTGACTGGGAGAAAGGTCAGTGGGGATGAGATGTGGTGTAGGGGGAATGTGCATATATTTAGAATCTTTGAGTGACAAGAATGGATAGTCACTCTAAAGCTAATCAAGCAAACATCTAGAAAGGGTACTCTGTCCTATGAAAGAATACTTTCAGGTTTCAGTATTTTGGACTCGTTTTGCCAAATGTCTTGCATTGCAGTCTAACCTTGAATTTAGAGGAAACTGCAGCATATGCTAAATGAATTGCTGGCTCAGCTGGCTTGCAGAATTTGGATTTGACTAGCCAGTGTAGTTTCTACTAGCCTTAGGCCAAAGGATTAGCATTTACGTCCCAGGGTGTGTGTGGTTTGGAAAGCGTGTGTTAGTAGATGTTGGATGCTATATTAAGAATCAAGCTGATACTTATGTGTATTTGAAGGCATAGGTGCAATGATCAGAAATATGTTTGACTGTTGAACATGACATTTTGATTGAAAATAAGGTTATTTTTTAAATGTCCTTCTTTTTCGCTAGGTCTTAACATTCAGCTAAAGAAGAAAAAGGTTGTCTGGGGTTAGCAAACACTTTAAGAACAGATTGAAGATGTTTTATATGGTTCTTTGAATTGCATGGAACGTAGGTCGTTTTCTGGTTGTCATAATGAGAGATTTTGGAGCATGTCTTTATATTGTTTATATTGAAAGTTATGCTTATATTTGTGTGTCCATCAATTCCAATTTGGAATGTGTTTTTCCATTAATATGATGTACCTCTCAATATGTGTTGTCATTCAAATCAGGTTGAAAGAGATATTGTCAGTTTCGTCATTGTCATAAATCCACAAAATAAACAAGTAATTCTTATTTGTCTGTGCTACTGCTTTCTGTAGTTGACTGCCTCTGTGGTGTGGTGATCAGAGTGATGAAGTTGCAGGTTCAATCACTTGCTGCATTGTATCATGATGCGCTAAAATATTGGAACGTGTTGGTCCCTGCATGGTGCTGGATATTAATGGGTACAGCAAGGACTGGTTGGCTCAGAGTCAGTATGATGAGTATCCTAAACTAAAAGTCACTGTTCTGTAATCTATTGGTTGAAAAACATGATCAAATGGTATTAGATTCCCGGAAACTGCAAGACTATTTACTGCGTATTGACACATAGAAACCTCGCAAACAATTGTTTTGTTGAGTCATCAACAGTGGCGACATTCAAATCATATTGTGACATAAAGTTAGAATGACATTACAAATGAGCAACTCCAGATGCTACCATGGGAACCAGCTGAAACGGCCTGCTGATGACACTTCACTGCTGTACCGTACTCTCAACATAAACGAGTGCAGACACTAAAACCCTTTGGTTTACTTTTGTATGTCGATATGTGTTGACTGACGCCGTAGGTTCCAAATGCATTCCTGTGCTTCAAATACTCAACAACACCCGGAATTTGGCCAACACATTATGTTTGTCTCCTAAGGGTATTCATGTTTAACTGCGACATGATATCTTGGTGAGCTATCACTATAAAATCAGTTTATTCTGGGCAAGTAAAAGCAGACACACATACACATGCATCCACATTTTGTCCTACAGGTGAAATGTTCTTAAGTACCATGGCGAACACATTTCACCTCACTTTCTATGTTCAAACTGAAACTGAACGAATGTATCATTACAGCCGTGTGATGAGATTCATGAGTGAGTGAGTTTAGTTTTACGCCGCACTCGGCAATATTCCAGCTATATGGCGGCCGTCTGAATAATCGAGTGTGGACCAGACAATCCAATGACCAACAACATGAGCATCGATCTGCGCAATTGGGAACCGATGACCTGAGTCAACCAAGTCAGCTAGCCTGACCACCAGATCCCGTTAGTCGCCTCTTACGACAAGCTGAGTCGCCTTTCATGGCAAGCATGGGTTGCTGAAGGCCTATTCTACTCCGGGACCTTCACGGGTCGATGAGATTCATGAAAATAGTGGTGTGTACTGCGCCCTCATTCTCGCAATGTTCGTACCCCTAAGAATTCTTAACTTTGATCGTAGCCAGTGTGTTAAGAATAGGCTTAAGAAGTTCGTAGGGCTACGAACGTTTCGAGAATAGCACTGATGGTCTTCAGCAATCTATTCTTATCACTAAGGAGCATGGCATAAAAGTTGAGTAGCGGATCCTGCTTTTAGGATTGAAGATTTAATAGATTTAGATCATCCTGTCTCAGTTGCAGTTATTTAGTGTCTTGATAGAAAACCATTTCTAGATGAATTCATAGGACTGTTGTCTTTAGGATTTCCCTACTTTTAACTATGACTTGCCCCCAAATTGACAGGTTTTTGCTAAAGTGTGTTTCAGCCATACAACGGTCATTACACACACACTCTAAGGATGTGGGTTCGAACCCCACATGGGACTCAACAGAAACAGTACTAGAATTTGTACTTTATTAAGAAAGTGTATACGCAAATATGACATTATGTTACACAAGTCACTGATAAGACTTAGTCATGACTGATCCATATTCGGTGCACTTGCAAATAATGTTTTAGCTGTTGTAATGTTAAATTATATTGCTTATAAAATATTGTCTTTATCCATAGGCGATTCCAAAGAGGGAAGTTTATTTAATGACCATTGAAACTTATGAAAATGAAGTGTGCATCACGTCCCTTCTCAATAGTGTGACCTGTTTAAAATGTTTTAAAGTGATTTTATGCGATACTGTTTTCCTAAGCGTAGTTATGTTCTTAGGTTAATGGTTAGGTTTAATACCCACATGAACACGAATCGGCTGTTTGAGGTCATAAGTCCTGCCTCTTTATAGGTCGGAGCCTACTACTATATCCCCGCTTCGCTCTTACAGCGCGGGGTGATGTAGTATTAGGTTCCCTCGGTTAAGATAGCCAGCAAGATATCTCAAGAATAGTTCACAGGATTTTCTTCATAGACTTTCAAACGTCCCTTGAATGTTTTTCTTTTTTACTATTTTTTGTATATTTCACATTCTACGACATTCATATCAGGGTCAAAGTGAGTCTTGAAAATATCTGTGCGTTTGAACAACTACAGAGCAAGATGTGGAGATAGATTGACTGGTCATGTTTTTGTTGACATTTAACTTCATCACTAAACTCAGTTTTTGGGTACTCTTTTTATCACTACATATGAAAGACTTTTGGTTAGTCATAAACGAAACACCATTTTTTGAAGAAAAAAACCCCTTGTGGTTAATTAATACCAAGCGTTTAAAAGTTGCTAAAAAGCCGTCTGCTTCTCTCTCGCCCGCAAACGAAACCGCAGACAGGTTACGTAACCCTGTCGCCAGAGCCCTACAGTGACGTCATAGAAGGAACGATTTCTCGTTAAATGTATAGAAAATGTGTAGGAAGCTCGTAATTTTGCTGATTTCTCGACGTCACCAAAGACATGCCGAATTGTTGTGTTGCCGTCAATTGTTCCTTGGGGTCGGGTGATGGTGTCACTATGCACAGATTTCCACCAGACTACGTAGTTTGTGCTTAAATTGGATGTTAGTGTGTGCGAAGTGAGCTTTGTGGAAGCCTGTGGTATATACTACAGTCGGATGGTTCGCCCCCAACCATGCTTTCAGGATAGAAAATGGAGTTCAAGTTTCATCGAGTTTATGTAATCAAGACTGCTTACTAAACATTGCTGACCAAAAGGATTTTGCATGGATATATCGCTTTCTTCCTCGGAAACGAGGTTGTGGTCTAAGTGACAATATTATCGTAAGTAATATTATATTGACCCCTTATATTGACGATTCCAAGACTGAAATTGTTATGTTATAAGCAATGTCATGTAAAATCCTAATGTCCATCAATAAAATACATATTTTACTACCAGTAGAAAGTAATTTTGATTTTGTAAGTCGGTGAAAACAAACTTAAATAGCATTCATCCTCAGACAGGGCGCCGCCATTTTTGAAAATCGTGAAGTCACGGGCTAAAGTCCGTTAGATTTATTGAAATTATGATTTGTTCTCATCAAGTTAGAAAATCAAAACTACTTTTTACTGGTAGTTAAATATGCGTTTGAATCATGGCCAAAAGGATTTTGCATGACACAACTTTTAGCATAAGGACTTCTTCCAAGGAAGCAAGGTGGGGGTCGAAGTGGCATTTATATTGCAAGCAATGTTATACGGACCTCCCCCTCACTTCCAAGAGTGAAATTGTTATGTTCTAAGCAATGTCATGCAAAATCCTATTGTCCATCAATGAAATACATATTTTACTACCAGTAGAAAGTAATTGTCCCTTTGTAAGTCGGTGAAAACAAACTTAAATAGCATTCATCCCAAGACGGGACGTCGTCATTTTTGAAAACCGTGAAGTCAAATCCATTTGAATTAATGATGTATGGTTTGTTCTCATCAAGTTAGAAAATCAAAACTACATAAATATGCACTTGAATCATTATCAAAAGGAGTTTGCATGACACAACCTGTAACATAACCTAAGCGAGGTCGGGATCGAAGTGAAATTACTGCGCGATAATTTCTTCACTTGCTAAATTTACTTGGTCTGTAACGTTCACTCACCAGTATGTACGTCAATATACGTCTTTATACTTGGTCTCATAATCCTAATTACTTTATGATCATACTTGCATGCATTTGCTTGCAACGTAATAAAAAGAAGCGATCTGCGAATGTATAACAGGAATGTAATATGTAGACATTTCATAGTTTTCCTGTATGAATCATAATTCGCACGCACGCCCTAGTGTATGTCGTCTGCATCATTACACTTAACGACGAAAACAATGATTCTGTTCAAAGCTACGACAACTTATTAAAAACAAAAAAGCAAATATTGAAATTAAAGTTATAGGAGCAATGCCAGGCTATTACCTTCTTCGAGGAATGTATCCATCAATATCCACAAAAACAAGTGATATATAATTCATCTGCAGATTTCCCAAGTGATGTTTCTTTTAACAGTCTAATATACTAAAACGTGATGTATCGTTTCAGGTTTTTCACATTGCTGTATAGTTTCATTGGTGACCCAAGATAGCACACCTGGCAACTAATTGCATAATGTACGTCATTCTTTTAAAAAGTTATTTAGTTAGCCAATAATGAGCAATCAATCGATGTATTGGCGGTTAATCCTTTAAAAGAAGGGTGTTGTTTTACATAGACTCAGACACGACAGAGTGTAGTCAGTATAGATTAGTAAATGTACATACATAAACACTACCTTTTGACAACTCCCCCATTTTAATCCCCATACAACTAATTAATCAATCAGCGTGTTATCGGTTAATCCTTTGATCGATCCAGACAAAAGAAATGCCAAAAGGGGGCCTTTGTCGGGTAATCTAAGTGGCGTTACCACTAATTGTACCTGTTATAAATTCATTAACTGACCATCAAGTGAATAATGACAATTAATGTGCAGGTTTATACCACCTAACACGGATTACAACCTAGCAACACCAAGTGATTTTGACAGAATCGTCTATGAAAACAAGGGTTGTAACTCGAAAACTAGGCAAAGCAGGAGACAAAACTAAATGATAGTAGATTGTGAGAACATATAGCTTTCATTTTTCTCAACAGCTTTTTGCGATTTGTACAAACCTGTAAACGAAATAGTTTAACCCCTGAAATGTAGATGAATACTGCACAGACCTCCGTTTCTATACCCACTATTACGTCACGGAGACGCGCCGCTCTGATTGGTTGAAATTTCGTTTGCGGTTGAGAATTGTGCACGGTTGACAAAAAGGTCGATTTAAGGTAATTAAAGATCGAAATGAGCAGTTTTAATGACGGGGTTTCATTTATAACGATGTCAGCAAGTGATTTTGCATTTGTACCCTATTAGAGTATATGTGACCTTTAAACAATGACCTTCACTTTCATTACGTTTTAAGCTGAAGTTGATAATTTCCGACTGGGGGTTATGTCACCTTAGTGATAATGCTTGTTAAAATACATTATGGGCAATAAATAGAAACAACTCGGTACCAGTGATGACGAGAAATAGGCCCTCCTAACATAAAATAATGTTCCGCGCATCGCCAAGACTCGGCGCAGTGAACCTTATTCTAACCGAGGCATATATTTCCGGTATTTACTCGTACCTCGATTGTTGGTTACTCTCTAACCGTGACACAGCACGTTCAATTACAACACGGATACCACTGCAGTATTAAATATCACAGAAACGGATCCGCATATTTATTGGAAGGAAGCTATTTTCCGAGTTCAAAACTTTGTACACTATATAACAACTTATTCATTGAAAGCAACTTGTTTGTTTGTATTGTCGGTTAGTGATATTATTTCGGATAATATACAAACATGTCTGCACTCTCTGCTGACATGAACGTGAAAACAGTTTACCTTGGACCCTTGAAAGTACTTTGCCTTGTTTAATAATTTACGTACAAAGACTTATCGTAGATGCAAAACCATGACATACTGTTTACTTGTAGTCCATTTCTGAAAGAACTCTTTCGTAGCTGTATTTGGCCCCACTTAGTGAGTGAGTGAATGTGGTTTTACGCCGCGTTTAGGCTTCTTTACACTTACTGCGAATTGATAGGGATTTAGGAAAATCAGCCAGAAGAAAATATATACAAAACTGTAACTACATTCGGTAGAGAATGTCAGAGTAAACAATTTGTTCAAGCTTGGTAAGAATGTGACTCCCAAATGCTTACTGACGTTTCAGTGACAGGTGACCACTTTTTTATGCGATTCGGCGGGCTCATTTGAAGAATTCGGGACGTTAAATTTGAATGTATTCCAGGTGTCATCGGGCTACATTGATCTCTATTACAATTTGTGAAAATACATTTGAAGAATATTCCACCTGAACTCCAGCAGCAATCGAGATTTATTCCGACTCATTCGAGACATTCTGACAGAATTTGAAGAGGCTTGTCTATTTCAGTCTCCCCTGAATAGAACACAGCACAGATTGCAGATTGTGTGTGTGTGTGTGTGTGTGTGTGTGTGTGTGTGTGTGTGTGTGTGTGTGTGTGTGTGTGTGTGTGTGTGTGTGTTGAACACACAAGAATTGACCCCAATAGTTGGAGATCAGAGACCATATGACCTATTATATGGTCTCTGTTGGGATGCATTTGGAAAGCAGTAAGAAGCTTTAGCATTCAGTTCGAATTTCCAGGAATCTCCAAAAATCTACAAAGCCTTTGTACCTCCAGAGCATATTTTAAATCTATAACGAAAAGAAACATTGATATCGGTATAGTGAGACTTACAAAGTCGCGGAAAAAGTATTCGGACATATAACGTCATTTCCACAGACTTACATGTTATTTCAGTGTAGTAAAGATAAGTTTCATGAAGTGAGTTGAGGGTGGATCTTTGTCAAATCTGACAGGCGCGTTTAAAATCATATCTGTTCTGCGCACTAAATTTCAGTTAAATTCTCCGACCACTAAATATCTAATGGCATCATATTTATTAACTTACTTGTGGCTCCACAATGCACAGCCCCACAGGTCGCTATGTTAAAGGAGTTCACGGCACTGTACATATGTTGATTAAATTGTTACTATTCGATAAATAATCAACCGAAAATTAAACGAATTATGTGATTGTAGGTAAGATGATTTCTCACCAATACACAAAATTTGACTTACATCAGTGTAGAAAATGGTGTCTGCCCGGCTAGTTACTTGGCGCGCTCACAACTATATTCTATAGCGGGCTCACAATTATAATCTATAGCGGGCTCACAACTATATTCTATATCGGGCTCACAACTATATTCTATAGCTAGCTCCATGGGCCAATACATTTTCCGAGGGTATACATTTAACCATGACATATATTCGAAAGTAATTTACAAATGTGGTAGCTAGACGATGTCTGTTTCCTTCATAATCAAACCATAACTTCCAGATCTCCCCACAGGTCTACACTTTTATCTAACACTAAATATGATTGGCCTAGAAAATGCTTTCAGCCAATTAACAGTGTTGTTCTTTACTGATAGTTCGTAAGTCACACATCAGTTCATTAATTACAGTATTTTAACACATTATCTCAGTTTCCTGTTTTAAATACAGGGCTGATTGCAAGTTGACAGGGTCAGCAACATGTTTCAGTTACCACCACTGTGGGATTGTCGTTTTTGTTGTTTGCATTTTTTTCAGAGTTTCACACATTGCTTACATCTTACGAAAATTAAATTCAAGAAATTTATTTATGCGAGACTAAATTAACACGCAAGTCTTTGGAAATTAGGCCAAGGGTCCGAATATTTTTTTTGCATGACTCTGTATGTATAAATGCACTTTTTAAAACTCAAATATTTACACATTTACCAATTATAGTTTTTATTGTACATCCAACACCCGAATAATTAGACCGTATCAGTATATATACAGGGGGTGTGATGTCATCATCACCATTTCTGACGTCACATGTTGGCTGGCTGACTGGCAGGTGATGGTGGTGTCGGGGTACACTATTTTTGGGGCAGTTGGGTAGCCTTGTGGTTAAACGTTCGCTCGCGGCTCCGAAGACCCGGGTTCGATTCTCCACATGGGTGTAATGTGTGTACCCCCCTTCTGGTGTCCCCCGCGGTGATATCGATTTTTCTTATGGTTAGAATCAGGTTGAAACTAAGAATGCCCGTTTTACCACTGGCACACACACACAGACACGCACGCACGCGTCACAAAGGGAGCAGGTAATTCTAATTCATGTTACTTTCAGTTTCCCACGAAAGGTAAATCGTCATCTTGCCTCCAGGACCAGGATGTGTCAGATTTCAAGATGCAAGAACATGTCGTTAAACCTTCGTAAATGATGTACCCTGAAACACGCTGAAAATAGACAAGATATGTAGAGAATATTGTATGAATGCCCATGTTTAAGACACGAGTGCCTGCATGTTGGCATTTCCCGAGCGAGAGCGAGAGAGAGAGATATGCCGATATTAAAGGACGAGTTTCGTAAACATAGTATGTTATGGGCACGAATATAACATTCTGTTTATTACCGAAATCATCAAATTGAAGAAAATTGACCCAAATCTACTTTCAAACATGGGCTGGCTACCCGCCGTCGCCGCATGTAGAACGCAACGTCACAGAAGAAACATGACGTCACCATGACAAAGTGATGTCTTGCCCTAGGGCATCGTATGGAAAATATGAACCCCGATATGTTCACCCTCGTAGTGTTATAACGTTTTGTTTGTACATCTTGAAACCCATCAAAGGAAATTAGAACCAGTTTGAAGTAATTGTCTTAATATCCAGAAAAAATGACTTGTTTGAGTGGCATTTTAGAAGTTGAGGCGTACAAATAGGACAAATTGTATGGATAACAACTTCTTTATTGCGTGATAGCGACGTTTCGGTGCAGATTCTTGTACCGTTGTCAAGCATGAATGATGCATAAAATCCACAACTTGTATATATATACTAATACAAACAATGGGATAACATAATATACAAAGAAAACACAATTGATAACCGGAGCAACATAATGCCATAATTGGGGAAACAGAAAGCTGGAGAAGCCAGTAGTAGACAAAGGATAGTGAATGGAAGCCAGACATGTACAAATAAAGGGGGGTTACAATGAAGGAGGATGAGATGTTTATACAATAGATTGGGCTTGGTAGAGGAGTGCATCATAAGCAGATGGAATGAAGTATCCTTGGTCACGGTTGATGGTGGGCTTGTGGCGTTTGATGTGAATGGCTTCGGTGAGTTTGCGTTTGGTGAAGTCCGTTTGGTTGTTGGCTAGGATTGTGATGTCAGACCACTCTATTTGATGATTAGGGTTTTCTTTGATGTGGTCCGAGATGGCTGATTTGCTGTCCGAGTTAGTAACAGAGGTGCGATGTTCTTTGACTCGGGTTTTGATGGGTCGTGATGTTTCACCAATGTAGCTTTGACCACAATCACAGTTAATTTTATATATAACACATTTCGGGTTGTTGCTGTTGACAGTGGGTTGTTTTCTTCCGTTGGCATTGAGGAGGTTGTTGAGGCTAGGGGATGCTGAGAAGGATGTGTCAATGTTAGCTTGTTGTTTCAAGAGCCGGCTGATCTGATGCGATATTTTACCAACGTAGGGAATGGATATCTTGATTGGGGCTGATTCTGGTTTAGGTCTTTTGGTAGGAGTTGACAGTGTGGCATCAATGGTTCGGTTGACTATTTCTGGCGGGTAGTGGTTACATTCTACAAAGACTTTCCTCAGGTGTTCAATTTCTTCATGTAGATTGGTTGAGCAGATGTTTTTGGCTCTTCTGGTCAATGTAGAGATGACGCCGGTCTTGACTTTGGGGGGATGGTTGGACTTGTAGTGGATGTATTGATCCGTATGGGCAGGTTGTCTGTACACAGAGGTCTGAAGTTGGTTACAGGAGGTGCGGGATACAAGGACATCGAGGAAAGGTAGTTGGTTGTTGTGCTCTGTTTCAATGGTGAATTTGATGCGGGGATGTATTTCGTTGAGATGGGCGAGAAGCTGAATGGGATCTTGCTCACGTTGAAGGACAACGAAGGTGTCATCCACTTTGCGGTACCAGCAGGAGGGTTTGAAGGGTGCTGTTTCTAGAGCTTTATCTTCAAGGTCGGTCATATAAATTTCCGTCAGGATGGGGGATAGTGGGGAGCCCATAGGTAGTCCATGGGCCTGCTCATAGATGGCATCACCCCAGGTGAAATAGGTGGAGTTGATGCAGGCAGAGGTGAGGCTGATGAGTCGGTAGAGAGGCTGGTGTTGAGGGGTGGTTGAAGATTGTCACTTCTGTGGCGTAGTGCCCGGAGAGCTTCTTCACGAGGTACATTGGTGAATAGATCCACAACGTCATAACTGATCATGGGACCTGGGTTGGTGATGTCACGGATCTTGGTACAGAAGTCGGTTGAGTCGCTGATGAAGGAGTTGGCAGATTTACCTAGTGGGGAGACTACTTGGGTAAGGTGCTGGGCGGTACTATAGAATACGGTGTCACGGGAACAGACTAGTAGACGAGTTTTGACGGGGTTCTTGTGGATTTTGACTGTGGCTCTGACATAAGGTGGCTGGGGGTGAGATACTGTCAGTTTGCGATACAGATCAGTTGAGAGTTCATATTTATCGTGGAGCGTCTTTAACATAGCCTTGTGCTGGCGATTAAGCTTGGCAGTGGGATCCCTCTTCATCTTCCTGTAGGTTGAGGTGTCATCTAGGAGGTTGTCCACCATGGAGTGGACGTGGTCTTTATCTAAGATTACAGTGGCTCTGCCCTTGTCAGCTGGGGCGATGACAATCTCTGGATCCTGTTTTAGTTGTTTAATGGCTTGTTTCTCAGCTGGTGTGATATTGGGTTTTTGAGGTTGGGCTTTGTGGAGAATGCTGGTGATCTTGTGTCTGATGAAGTCAATCTTTCCACCGGGTGCAAGCTGTTGGAGGCCTTTCTCAATGTTGGCGACAAAGATATCCGAATTGATTTTGGGTGGTGTGGGGGCAAACTTGAGACCTTTGGCAAGGGCACTGACCTGTTGGTTGGTGAGTTGCTTCTTGCTGAGGTTGACGACTGTGTTGTGGACATCTGGGCTTGTGGTCTTCTTCCGTTTGGTTGCTGAGGTGGTGAGTTGTAGTAGCTTCTTGATGTGTCCTGTCTTGGTTAAGGTATCTAGTTTGTTGTTGGCGATGGTTTGGGCAGTCCGTAAGGATGAGAAGAGTTCAGGGTCGAGGGTGGAGCTGAGAGAGGAGTGGATGTCATTGATGGCGGACATAGATGTGGCCTTGACTTTACGATGGTGCCGGATGCGGTCAGTGAGGAGTTTTCTGGACGCCTGGTGAAGGATGGTTTTAGCTGCTACAGACTGGATTGGCTTACATTTCTCTATTGTCATCTCCCTTGTCAAATGTCACCATTGTTATCTCATCACTCATGCCTGGATGACCAATCCCTGGATTTCATATGCCCATCCACCCTGCCAGTTTAGCGCTAATTAACAATCGGCTTCCCTTGTTATCTTATCACGGTTGTTTCAAATGTTCGTATATAGCTTTCCTTTTCATAGTTCCTTCATGTACCTGATGAAAGCAATAAAAATATACTCCGTAACATCGTGTACCACAAATACAGAAGTATTTCTCTTTAGGTTTTTACTAGGATTTTTCATTCCCTATCCTAAAGCTACACCGTTGCCGTTACGCCATAAAGTAGAGTATCAGAAAATGAGATAATACCCCGAAAAAGCCTTAACAACCTGTACCTTCATACTGCCCATTTTACCGGGAAAGAACAAGATCGGGGTTACATTAGTCTTCAGCAACTTATGCTTGTTGTAAGAGGTGACAAACGGGATCAGGAAGTCATCCTAACCCAATCACGTAGATCGATGCTCACGATGTTGATCACTGGATTGTCTTATCCAGACTCGATTATTTACAGACCACCGCCAACCCCGTGAATGTCATCTGTTTCTGTCATTAGATTCGAATAGTTCTGACATAAATTGACCACATAATAAATACTAGGATAATACAGGTAGATCATTACATATATTGAACGAGTTTCAAGTCCTCGTCTGACAACGAAAATGTTACAGACTGAAAAAAGTTAACTGGATACACGCGTCACCAATCCGCTTATCAAATGCTATGAGACCACGAGCAGCTGTACCCTTTGTGATATATACATGTAATACATGTATACAGAGATAGGTAAAACAGTGTATTTATAAGTTACGACGCTGTCAGATATGGCAAACGGAATGTTTTACACATCAACTTTCGACATATAAACTTTCTCAATAATATATTCATAACGTACTCTAAGTGATGATATGTATGATATCAGATAAACGTGATACAGAGCAAAGAGTTGTTATTTACATGGGCACTTGTCTTCATCATGCATCATTGTTAATGGTTGCAGTTCGTTGGATTATTGCTAAGAGCGACATAAATCGATCGAATCTCACCCACCTAATGGGGTTGTTACCGTGATTTTATTTTAGGATGATTGTTTGGATGAATGCCTTATTTGCATAGTGATATTTTAATTGGCTGATGTCATAAAAATTTGGTTAAGAGACAATTCCAGCCCAGTCTCGCGATATCGCTTTCTCGTCTCGCGATATCGCTTTCTCTCCTCCAAAACTTAAGGCGAGAAAGCGATGGCCCAAATCAGCCACCATACTAATCAGCCACATACATAAATCAACATTACCACACTATTTCCAGTATCAATATTACTGAGGTACAGTACCGCCGAGGAATCACACAAGCAATCTGTTGTTGATACAAGCCTGCTGGTGTATGAATACTTCCCATATATACATTTTCTTTAGATCAGTGTGAAGAACAGTATAATACTTGACATCGTCATAAATAGTTGACATACTGAAGAGTATTTTTCCATTGCGGGGGTTATTGACGACTTTGTCTTCTTGTTTTAGGTGTGTGTTTGTGTATTTTTTCCCTTTTCCGTGTGTATCTTTTCTTCGTGTAAACAGCGTTTGGACCGTTAACTCTTTTGATTGATGGCTCGTGTTTGGTGCCGCATTCGCCCTGCATATTCACAGGGAAATACCTTGGTGCAACAACAGTTTGGCGTGCATGGTGAAACACAGTTGGTAAAGGAAGCGGTCATAAAATAAGCACTTGAGAGACTGAAATGTGGCGATGTTGACTCAACAAATAAAGGGTAGAAGATACTCAAAATGGAAATGTATGTTGTTCAGTGGTTCAGTGTATAATGTATCCCCCCCCCACCCCACCCCTCCCTGTAACATGTTTAGCTCTGAATTTTTTTTGCATTCATTGGGGGCGCCACAGTGTCTGTGGGGATCTCGTCACAGCACGAAATCCGCCGTAAGGCTGGCCGTTTCTCTTTTCCCACACGCCCTGAAGTTTCAGTCTCAGGTGATAAAAAAACCAACCTTTTTCTTATCTCAGTTACCCCTCCACTGGGTAAATTTATGTCGTCGTGTGATAAAAAAACTCTCTTAAAAATTCAGATCAGCCTGATCCTTGATCTATATTTATTGAAAAAATTTAAACGCTTTAGCCACTGGGCTACCCCACCGCCCCTAAATTGATCGGAAGACTGGTCACATGTGAACTAAGTTATACAATTTCATAAAATGAGTTACATATTTAGTTAAATCGTTTTTATGCTCAGTCTTGTTTCGTTATTGTCCGTCCGCTGTCTTTACTGTTGAGGTTGAAGATGAAAAACATATAAACGCATAGAGATTGCATAAGTGCACTATGCGGGTGGTCCTGTGTTCGGCGAGGACGGAATGAAGCAGAACAGAACAGAATTTTATCCTCGGAAAACATACAAACTGATATAAAGAACATCCAATCGTCTAAAATAACACATTACTGGAAATATTGGTATAAAAATACTACGAGCGGTTTTAGCAAACGGTGATAGTTTCGATACGAGTGTGGTATAATCTGATTTCATAGGTGAGGGTAGTCTAGTGGTTAAAGCGTTCGCTCGTCACGCCGAAGATACGGGTTCGATTCCCCACATGGGTACAGAATGTGAAGCCCAGGAAATGTGGTCTGTCGAAGGATTGGTTGTCCAAATTGTGACAAGTCCTGAACAAACACAGTCAGTCCCAGACACTAAAATAAAACAACATAAAGCAATTAATGTTGTCTTGATCTTAATAGTTATTGTATACATAATAGCTAATACAGTAATACAGACGTAACTTACAAAAGAATTAGTCTAATTTGTTGAATAAGTTCAAACCAAGTTAGGTGTATATATTTTTAACATTTCCTCCGACGACTGTCCTTTACAGAAATGACCCTGCCAGGGACTTTAGGACGGGCTCATCGCAAATAACATTATCTTTACAATTATACATGTTCTGTTTTCTAATATTAAACCATCTTCCCATTTCAGTAGGTAATATATGATTAGAAGTTAGTGAAAGCAAGTGAATCAGAATAAAACTAAAAGAACGATACTGAGGATTAAAAGGACATACACTTCTCTTTTAAGTTTACCACATTTCCGTTTCAGTTGCAAATGTCGTCACTTATGGCAGCATCTATATTTTTCCGTGTTCATATCAAACGCTTTTTATTTCATTGCCGATCCCCCCAACCCTTTTTCATTTCAACATTTTCAAATAAGAATCAAGAACATTATTCAGACACATTCAGAATAACTCTGTATTAAGTTGTTTTTTCCCCGACTAACCCATGCTCAAAATTTGTTGCCTACGTGAGACACGTAAAAAAATATGCCCTTAGTAATATCATCTTAAAAATCATAAACTGAACTGTTTAGTCAGCAGTCAATGAATACTGATTCAGTTCTATTTTTACTAAAAGTTTGATTTAAATCTTTGAAATTTTTTAGAGATAAATCGCTTGATGCACAAAAGCTGCAGGCTATATCTCACGGCCGATGAATCACATTATTTTCCCTTCGGCCAATCCTTTTCGTGTTTCACTGGGTTCTAAATCAAGGACTCGGGTCAGTTTGTTGTGAACTTGTGACAGAGTTGGAATAGCCCTGTTTAGCCTCGGCATGGTCACTTAGTGGCAGAGAATGACAAGACGTGCCTGGTCCGCATTAGAGGTGTTCCCATAAATTGAAATAATCGAAGACTGGTCGCAGTGATGAAACGACCAAGCAGTCGATAACAGTTTCTCATAATCGATTATGGAACACTTGTTTTAGTCTTTGAAACACTTAACGATGGAACAACACATCTTCAAAGTTATCGGACAAGAAAATGTGTTTGATAATTAGAAATCTCACTTCACTAACTAAACATTTGAATATTTCTGACCGAATATTCCTTGAAGATAATGGTCATGATATATTAGTGATCGCTTTAAAGCAACAAGTTGCATTATGTTAAACGTATCTGCAATAACACTTTGAATAGGAAAATCTGAAAAATGACGCTAACCACATTTTTTTCGATGACTGATGGATTGTAGTGAACCAATCATCAGTTATTAGACTTTGACCAGTTCCCAATACTAGTCCGCAGTGATCAGCATTATATGGGTAATAGTGTGGAACGCGGCGTTTTTCACCACCTCACCCCATCTCCCAGGCACCTCATCTCACCCCAAAGCACCCCACCTCCATTGCACCTAACCTAACCCCACCTCCATTGCACCTAACCTAACCCCACCTCCATTGCACCTAACCTAACCCCACCTCCATTGCACCTAACCTAACCCCACCTCCATTGCACCTAACCTAACCCCACCTCCATTGCACCTAACCTAACCCCACCTCCAATGCACCTAACCTAACCCCACCTCCATTGCACCTAACCTAACCCCACCTCCAATGCACCTAACCTAACCCCACCTCCATTGCACCTAACCTAACCCCACCTCCATTGCACCTAACCTAACCCCACCTCCATTGCACCTAACCTAACCCCACCCCCATTGCACCTAACCTAACCCCACCTCCATTGCACCTAACCTAACCCCACCTCCAATGCACCTAACCTAACCCCACCTCCAATGCACCTAACCTAACCCCACCTCCATTGCACCTAACCTAACCCCACCTCCAATGCACCTAACCTAACCCCACCTCCATTGCACCTAACCTAGCCCCACCTCCATTGCACCTAACCTAACCCCACCTCCAATGCACCTAACCTAACCCCACCTCCATTGCACCTAACCTAACCCCACCTCCAATGCACCTAACCTAACCCCACCTCCATTGCACCTAACCTAACCCCACCTCCAATGCACCTAACCTCGCCTCCATTGCACCTAACCTAACCCCACCTCCAATGCACCTAACCTAACCCCACCTCCATTGCACCTAACCTAGCCCCACCTCCAATGCACCTAACCTCACCTTCATTGCACCTAACCTAACCCCACCTCCAATGCACCTAACCTCGCCTCCAGTGCACCTAACCTAGCCCCACCTCCATTGCACCTAACCTAACCCCACCTCCATTGCACCTAACCTAACCCCACCTCCATTGCACCTAACCTAACCCCACCTCCATTGCACCTAACCTAACCCCACCTCCAATGCACCTAACCTAACCCCACCTCCATTGTACCTAACCTAACCCCACCTCCATTGCACCTAACCTAATCCCACCTCCATTGCACCTAACCTAACCCCACCTCCATTGCACCTAACCTAACCCCACCTCCAATGCACCCAACCTAACTCCACCTCCAATGCACCTAACCTAACCCCACCTCCATTCCACCTAACCTAACCCCACCTCCATTGCACCTAACCTAACCCCACCTCCAATGCACCTAACCCCACCTCCATTGCACCTAGCCTAACCCCACCTCCAATGCACCTAACCTAACCCCACCTCCATTGCACCTAACCTAACCCCACCTCCATTGCACCTAACCTAGCCCCACCTCCAATGCACCTAACCTCAGCTCCATTGCACCTAACCTAACCCCACCTCCAATGCACCTAACCTAACCCCACCTCCATTGCACCTAACCTAACCCCACCTCCAATGCACCTAACCTCACCTCCATTGCACCTAACCTAACCCCACCTCCATTGCACCTAACCTAACCCCACCTCCATTGCACCTAACCTACCCCACCTCCATTGCACCTAACCTAACCCCACCTCCAATGCACCTAACCCCACCTCCATTGCACCTAACCTAACCCCACCTCCATTGCACCTAACCTAACCCCACCTCCATTGCACCTAACCTAACCCCACCTCCATTGCACCTAACCTAACCCCACCTCCATTGCACCTAACCTAACCCCACCTCCAATGCACCTAACCTGACCCCACCTCCATTGCACCTAACCTAACCCCACCTCCAATGCACCTAACCTCGCCTCCAGTGCACCTAACCTAACCTCCTATGCACCTGACCTCACTCCACCTCCAATGCACCTAACCTTACCTCCAAAGCACTGACCTCATCCCATCTTCAATGCACCTAACCTCACATCCAAAGCACCACACCTAACCTCCTGTGCAACTGACCTCACTCCACCTCCAGTGCACCTAACCCCACCTCCAAACCACCTCACCTAACCTGCAATGCACCTAACCTCACCTCCAAAGCATCTCACCTGACCTGCAATGCACCTAGCGTCATCTCACCTCAAACTCCAACCATCCACAAGCTAAATCACCTTGCCTGACCTCACCTCAACTCCAACGCATCTCAATCCACCCAGTCCCACCTCACCTCACTCCAAAGCACTTCTTCACACCTCACCTCAAATGCACCTCATCTCAATTCACCCCAAGGCCCCTCACTCCACCCAGCATCACATCACCATAACGCACCTCGCCTTATCTCATCCCACCTAACCTACAACGTCCACTCATCTCACGTCTAAAGCATCTCGCCTCACCTCCATTCACCCACAAAAACCACCCAGCCCCACCTTACCCCTAAAGCACCTCTCCTCACCTCAATTCAACCCCAAAACATTTTACCGCACCCAATCACTCCTCACCTAACCTCAAACCATCCACCTCAGCACACCCAACTCAACCTACCTCACCCCTCAAATTATTTCAATCCAAAGCACCTAGACTCACCCCAACTCACCTCATCCAGACCCACCTCACCAAACCTCACCTAACCTATTGAACGGCCTGTCTTCTCTGTCAGTTGTTATAGTTTCATAAATCCGATGTCTTCTTGGTTGTGACATCCGGGAGGAAGGCAGCTATTTTCTAGGAAGCTCTTAAGAGGACATCGCATTGTCTTTCTATTAAATGTCTGCCGGCTGTCACGTGGCCCTTTCACGTTACGTGGAAAATATTAGTGAAGGACAATGATTGTGTTGTTTCTCATACAAGGAATAATGTTCCATATTCCAAGAATGTGGATATTGTGCACGTCATTTGCTTAATTTGCTCCATGATTTGCCTCGCGGGTAAAATGAGAACCATGCTTATCCATGCATAGCGATAACAGCACAACAGTCACAAGCTTCCGTCCTTATTTGATATGGACAGTATCTATCATGTATTCACAAAAAGTACATCAAAATCGTTTTAGCCAGAATTTGGCTGCATACATGGCACCTGTGTGTTTAGTCGAAACAACGGCTTCGAGAGACGAGCAGACTGAGGTCGACCATTACTCTCCTCGTAGGCTCTACTGTAAAGGGTATCTGTTGTATTTGACAAAAACTACACAACTACTCAATGCTTGTGACTTTAAAGTCACATTCAAACCACTTTTCAATATATTGAAGTCTTTTGTTGGCTTGTTTTTATAATATGAGCCCCAAACACTAGGTGTGTATTTTCTTTTGTACATGAGCATTTTTAAGAATGACATGTACAGTATTTGAAAAGTCTGTCATAACTCATTTATTTTAGACATGTATAACAATCTCTGTTGGTTTAAAGGTTTCCAAATTTAACAAAACAACTGCAAAACTCAAACTGGTTCGCAAATTTCAATTCCTCTGGTATGCTATTGGGTTTTGTTTTATGCATCGCACTCAGCAATATTCCAGACTTTGTAAGACCGAGTCTAGACTGGACCAGACAACCCAGTGATTGACGTCATGACAAAATTAAAGTCGAAGAAATTAGTTTACGATCCATGCGGTAACCAAATCAGCGAATTTGGAGAAACACACCACGTGAGTGGCCTCTTACGATAGGCTACCGGCTATAACAGTACTGCCACCGGGTATAACAGTACTGCTACCGGCTATAGCAGTACTGAAGACCTGTTCTAAGCCGGATCTTCCTGGGCGCAAACGTCAAGTGACGGACGTACTGGATATGCAGTCATTGTTGGGTACAACCCTATCTCCAGAAAGTTGAAAACGAATTATGAGAAATGCAAATGTCATAAATGTAAGTTTTGATTGTGAGAAATGTCGTTTCCTTTGTACGCCAGCGTGGCTTCTGAAAATGTCATTTTCATACACTCATCAACAATTGTCACGCTTTTTCATGTTTGAGTGATATTCGAGGACATAGGTCCTCTCACCTAAGTACACAGCCACCTCAAGTATTTGCGTTTTCCAATTTCTGGGTGTTGTTAAGCATTTGGAAACGATGGCGTCTAACGCAAAATTAAAGCAAAAGGTCTACATGGGTTTCACGCTCATTTACATCGAGTACAGTGATTTTTCTGGGCTACATCTCATTTTTTATTATGGAGTACACCGTTTCAGCCCTCGTTCTGACTCCGTCAGCAGGTGCTACCAGTACTGAACAGTACTACCCGATGATGGGCCAGGTCAGTTCTACCTGATGATGATGGGGTCAGAACAAGCCCTGAACGCTTTACTCCAGAATAAAATAGAAGATGTAACCAAGACAAAAAGTCTCTCTGTTCATCAAATAGAATCTTCTAAATGCTAAGCACCTACATCGAGTACGTAGCTGGCCGTTTCAGATGGTTCCCATGATAGCATCTGGACTTGCTTATTTGTGACGTCATTCCGACTTGACGTCACAATATGAGTTGCATAACGTCACCACTGCTGATGACGAATCAAAACTATTGTGAGCGACAATTCTGCGCGTCAATACCGAGCGAAAAGACTTGCAATTTCCAGGAATCAAATTCCATTCAATCATGTTTTTCAACCAATCAGATTACAGAAGAAAGTGACGTTTGGTTTACATTGGGGGTTAAGTCTCCCACAATGGAGTTCCCTGCTTTGCTATGACGTGAAAAGCAACTAATATGTCGTAAAACAACACTCACTGGCTTGGTGCGTGGATGGCAATCCAAGCGGTTAAAGCGTCCACTCGTCACGCTAAAACACAAGTTCGACTATGATTCACAAGGGTACAATGTTCAAGTCCCCTTGCTGATACTCCCTGTCGCAACGTAGAAAACGGCATAAACCAAAAGCACCCAAACACTCTGAAAAACAGGGCTCTTGCCACAAAAGGTGACAATGGGGGTCCACGTGATCGTTTCTGATGCTCCCCGCCACTGTTTTTTAACCGGCTCAGCCATTTATTGTTCGTGGGTTAGTGTTTAACGCGATCAGCAATGTTCCAGATCGATTGAAGCGATCTGTACATAATCGCGTCTGGACGAGACAATCCAGTGATCAGCAGCATGAGCCTTGACCTACGCAACTGGGAACCGATGGCATGTGTCAACCAAGTTAGCGAACCTGGCCACACGATCCTGTTAGTCGCCTCTTACGGCAAGCATGGGTTACTGTAGGCCAGTTCTAACCCGAGTCTTCAGGGTGAACACGAGTGTTTTCTGAACATAACCAACATGTTACGTCAAACAATAATCACTCATTCAGTCAGTTGTCAGACGAATTTCATGTTTCAAACGGACACCAGTAATGCTGGTCCGTAGGGAAAATGTTTGTCATCTGGCTTGTTTGGGTTTACACTACATTCTCAGGCATTAGAGCCGTTCACGAATGTCTTGAACAATAAGTTGTAAATATTTCACGGACCACAGACCGGGTAAAAGTCTTGCCCTTACGCTTACACGGGTGTTCAAAATTCATTGATTAATATACATAAATTAAGAAGATTCAAAAAAAGAAAACAACCGACAAAGAGAATGCTTTGTTCACGCAGTCGAATTTCGACCACGCGGAATTATTTTCATCAGATTAGACAACTTCAAAGTAAGTGTATTTTTAACTGAACACGTTAAACATTCAAACCCGGTTTTCCCCCCGAGAATTTGCATGGCCGGATGCCCCAGGTATCGCACTATCAAAAATTGCTGCTATCGCTGCTAGAAGCCACTGGCAGAGATCGACCCTGCGGCAGGGGACATATTTGTATTGGGATAAATATTGCTGTGCACATTATTGCGAAGTAGATATAAGCAAAGATAGGATGTATTTTGAAGCAAGACGATCAGATAATGTTGCTGCGAGCTAAAAATGGGGAAAAAACTAAACTTTCTCATCAAATAAAAAAAAAGTTTATGTCGTAGAATAGGCACATGGGGGAGACTTTATCGGGAGTAATACTTTTCTGTTGCGTTAATGGCAGGCAATGGATTAAACGTGATTGTATGTGGTCGGCTTCGGGTATGCTTAATATAAACATTTAGTTGTGTTTATACATAAGTGCATTTTAGGGCTGACGTTTATGTGGGCTATATTGATTTTGTTTGTTTGTTTGTTTGGTTGGTTGGTCATTTAACGCCGCCCCCAGCAATGTCCCAACTATACATATGGAAATTAATTAAGCAACACCAAATTCAAAGACACATAAAAACTTAACAAAGTTTAACGAAGTAATTTTGATGATTGATTATTCAATTTTGATGTATTGACATACAGCATGAGCTTTTCATGGGTTGATATGACGCGCGTGAAGCTTGCACAGCGCACGTGCATTGCTTTAACCTCAACTTTCGAAAAATGCACTTTTTCCCTGGGGTGTTTACAAGCGCAGGTTGTCGATTGCATTCGGTTTTTCATTCATTTCAATGTCATGGCACGTAGGAAATTATCAGAGGCCACTCGTTGGCAAATAATCGGCATGAGGAATGCTGGTATGTCTCTAAGACAAATCGGGACTCAAATCGGACGACATCATTCCATAATTTCAAAACTTTTGAAAAAATACCGGGCCACTAATGAAGTTAAAGACCTGCCTAGACCAGGAAGACCCAGGAAGACCACAGTCCGGGAGGACAGAGCTTTACTGAGACTTGTACGGCGCAGGTCCTTCGACTCGAGCTCTCGGTTGAGACAGGAGTGGCTTCCAGGGAGACCCATCTCGAACAGGACTGTTCGGAATCGTCTGAAAGCTGCAGGATACCGGGCAAGGAGGCCAATCAAGCGACCCAGACTGTCTCCAGCCCATAAGGCAGCCCGACTGGCCTGGTGTAATGACCGTTTGCACTGGAACATTGCCTCTTGGAGGAAGGTCCATTTCTCAGATGAGAGCCGGTTCTTGCTGCACATGGTGGACGGTCGTACTCGGGTCTGGAGGCAGAGGAACACAGCAATGGCTCCACGGAACATCCAGGAGACTGTGGCCTTTGGGGGAGGTTCCGTTATGGTATGGGGGTGCATTTCCATGAACTGCAAGTTGGATATCATTACCATCCGTGGCAACCTTAACGGTGTTCGTTACCAACAGGAGGTTCTTGACAGGGCTGTGGTACCTCATTTTGAGAACCATCCTCTGGCAACGAGACCCATATTTATGGACGACAATGCTAGACCTCACAGGGCGCATGCTGTAAATGATTTTTTGCGGCAAAATGCAATTGACAGAATTCCATGGCCTGCCATGAGCCCTGACCTCAACCCCATTGAACATTTGTGGGACTTTATTGGCCGTCGTGTGAGGCAGAGAGACCCACCAGTCCATAATCTCAACGAATTGACGGCTGCCCTGCATGAGGAGTGGAACAGGATCCCCCAGAATCAGATCCGGAGACTCATCCAAGGAATGAGGAGGCGTCTGGAATCGGTGGTGCGTGCGCAGGGAGGACACACTAGATATTGATGAAAGTCGGTGTGCAGACTCTCAGATGACTGTTCTTTCTTTCCATGTGACATTTGTGTTAATACACCTGACAACAACGTCTGTGGATGAATAGTAAATTGTGTCCATTTTTTCATGAATTTAAGACAGTTTTAAGAATTTGGATTTCGTTGCAATAAAGCAAAGTCTTGATACTTTTTCCCTTTAAGTTGTTTGTCAGAGATCGTCTGTTGAATAAAAAAGTGTCAAACTATATCAACCCGGCATATTTTGATTGTCAGAACACTTCAAAGTTGCTCCAATAGAAAAAATTGGGGTGTTGCTTGATTAATTTCCAGGTGTATATATGGCGACGATCTGTCAGCAAGCGAGCTTGGTCCAGACAATCCAGTGATCAACGGCATTAGCATTGATATACGCAACAGAGATACGATAACATGTGTCAATAACGTCAGTAAGCCTGGCCACCCGATCCCATGTGTCACCTCGTACGACATTCTTCGGTTTAGAACATCAATTTTATCTTCACAGGTAGAGCGAGTATGGGCCTGAGACATTACACCCATGTAGGTAGAGATCTTAATCCTTTTGATACTAACTCCGAAAGCTCATGTGTTCACATACTGATTCATAAAATTTGCAACATCTTTCTTTTTGTGGTCGACACATACTGAAGACTCTAATTAACGCTATATGGCAGTTTCCTCCAATATATCTATATTGGGACATTCTTTACACGTTAGCTCGACTCATATTCCCAAACGTGAATAAGAGATTTGAGTTTAATACTTTAATACATCATCCCCTCCCCATCCCCAACCCCGTTGCTAAACTTTTGAGTTTTGTTAAGCCACACTCGAGCACAAAGTGGCGAACGTGGTAAAGGTGCGTGACGTCGTGCCTTTCCCTACGCTATGAGAGATGCGACAGAAAATAAACTTTTACTGGATATCTGTGCACACATTTGTAGAACATCATCATGTCATTTTGTATAATATGATTAACCAAATGTTTCACTCCTGATGGGTTATTGGTATCTCTGAATACAAGATCGTTTTTCTCTAAAAATGAAACATTCAACTTCCTGGATGATAACGTCTTATTTATTGCGCGTATTCTAAGAAAGACGCTACGATGTAATTTCTTATACTATTATCAAACTGAAACGGAATTTGTGGATCTTAAGCTTTATAACGGTGTCAGAGTCTCCATCGAAATGCCACTCTGAGGCAATAAACAAGAAGTTATAATCTAAGTTTGTTACTAACCAACTTCTAGAATGCTTGTCAAACTTTTTTACAATTTCTATAGGAAATAAAACAAGAATTCATATGAACAAATATATAAATCAGTGTATTCCGTAGGTGGATTTTGTACGACTATCCTGATAACTCAGGATACATTAGGAGCTTCGTTCGCATTTCTTCCTGACAGGGGTGCGTCTTGACACACGATCAAACTTGCGATTGGTTGTTAATTCAAGGCTTTATATGCATTGTAGAAACATATTAAAATCATGTTAAAATATGTCGAGAAAGTATCGGCGTAAATCAGGCGAGATATGTTAAAATTAATATGCAAATGACACAGAACATACACACAGGCACGCAGCCACACGAACACACAAATGTTGTTAGATACAATGATTTTTTTTTATTCTTTCACGCTTTTTGTAAAGTTGTCTAAATACATGAATTCGTCCCACAATACTTTTGCTTATGACTTCATAAAGTTTAACGTGCACAGAATCTCGGAAAACACAAATAACGTTTTGTTTTCACGCCGGTGTGACATTTGCTGTTCAGCTGACACCACCAAAGATGGAATTCAATAATCCCTGATTTATAGTTAAAACTGTAATCGGGGGAGGTTCAGCGCCGTGCGAGCTTCTTCTCGTATAAGGTTTACATGTCAGGTCTGGAAAAATGCGTTATAAAAATATATTCATTCAGCAGCACAATCCGCCAACATGCGCAAAATAGCACCAAGGTGTGGACGGGTTGAACCCGTAAATCTGGTTGCTAATTATTATTTTAAAACATATTATCTGAAAACGAATAAGGATTTTCAAATTTCATGTCGCTTCCTGATTTGAGAGTGGCGATGACGGACGTCGTGGGGAATGTGCACCATTGCATCCTGCCGAGTCAAGGGGTGCTCCAAGCCCTCCGCGGCCCACCATTGTTTATTTATAGATACTTGGATAGTCAACGTGTATTTCCTTTTTGTCACTTCGTGCAGTGTATTTTGCAAAATTTAAATATTACAAGTTATAGTGAGTTACAAGACGGAACTCCTTGCACCGAGAGAATGCGTGCGTCACTGTTGGGAGCAGTCTTGCGTGTCTGTCTTGGGAAGAACGCACATTTCATTACTGTTACAAATTTAAGCTTCGTTACAAAACGTCTCACGTAATGTGTAGACGTCTGATTGTCAGAACGCCACAATTCATTTCCTTCGTGTTTAACGTGAGGTGTTTGTTTGCTTACTACACAACGTTCCACGGTCGCGGGGCTCCTTTCACGAACCAACCTTTACTAAGGTTAATCCTAAAGTCCATTCTTTAACACTACACTAAGGTTACTTTAGTGACTTACGATCGTCTTAGTGCTCTATGAAAGGAGGCTCTGATTCACAAAACGTTTGTAGCGCTATGACGTTCTTAAGCCTTTGATTAACTGTAGAGTTACGACAGGTCGTAATGTTACGAACGTGTTGTGGATCGGGACCTTGGGTGATAGTACAAAAATGGCGAGGGAAAATGTGTATTCAACAAGGCGTCTTGGACGGAAGCAACCTGAGCAAAGTAATTTTTTAACCTTTGCGTATGCATTCACTTCAAGACATGATTCAGCCTGGTGTCACATCATCACCCACGGTGGCACTGCATGATTTTATTTATCTGATATCATCCACATGGTGAAACATAACCAGTGTCATACATATGTTATGTGCACATGTACACATATCACTTTTGCCAAGCAACCATTGGTTCTTTATTTCGTGGTCTGTGACGTCATTGAACAATTGAACGTGGCGGCAAGGAAGATGCCTACCGTGTATTACTGCGCAGATGCACAATATGAATAAACTGGATAATAAACAGATAACGAACGATTATTACACGTGAGTGAGTGAGTGAGTTTAGTTTTACGCCCCACTCAACAATATCCCAGCTATATGGCGGCGGTCTGTAAATAATCGAGTCTGGACCAGGCAATCCAGTGATCAACAACACGAGCATCGAACCGATGACATGTGTCAACCATGCCAGGGAGCCTGACCACCCGATCCCGGTAGTCGCCTCTTACGACAAGCACAGTCGCCTTTTATGGCAAAGTATGGGTTGCTGGAGGCCTGTTCTACCCGGTCGGGTCGTATTACCAGAGCGAGGGCAATATAAGATTTCACACTGATTTTGTACACGTCGTATAACACTCAAGCGGTGCTCATCTTCGTAGCAGTGTCACCCGAGCCGGTAGGCGATGAATAACACTGCTACGAAGATGCGTACGTCAGAACATATTACTGGAAGTAGAAATTTACAACACCGATCGTTACCCTTGCCTAAATTAAAACAAGTGAAATGTCCACTATAATACTGAATGTCTGTAAGAACGAGTGTGATTGAATCTACGCCTCATTTCTACGTGCTTACCTTTCCAAAAACAAAAACAAAAACAAAAACAAACCAAAAACCAAATCCCTACCGCCTTCGTCACTTTTGAAAAAAAATGTGCCCGAGAAACGTTTAATTATTTTTGTGCAGTGTTACGGCCATGTTAAATGTCGAAAATATCGCATCATTTTATTTTGAATATGTCGATATTCTCACTACTGACACAATATGACATGGAAACAATATGGCGTCTGAATCTCGACTGAATTTTTTAAATCTGCGAAGCATATTCTGACAAGCTTAATTAAACTGCTATAAATTGTTTAAATATGTTTAAGCTGATTGTGTACACGATACAATTTATAAAATAGATGTGTACATGGTGACATAAGAAACAGTTTATGGAACGGTTCTGGAACTCCGTGCACTGCATGCGTCATGTTACTGCTTGACACGTGTTAGATGAGCCTGCGCAGAAAACGCGTTTGTGACATGTAGGCGGGGCAGGGAATGTAGACGAATACAACTGGTTGCTACAGGTACATGAGGTAGATCGGGGATTAACCCCCTGGATGCCGAGGTTTTTTTCAGGCGCACATTTTCATAAAGTTTGAAAAGTGGACGTTGTGCGAGATTTGCGCTCGCGTGGTCCTGGATATGCGTACGGCTATGAAATTGCACAGACATGTAGAATATTTAATTTCCTATCAGTTGGTATAAATATAATTGCGGCTACCTCAGGGGTTTGAGAAATAGACACTGCTAAAAGTTGTCCAAAACTTTTGTGTGTTCAAAAACAGTAAATTTCTCAGTTTTTTGTCGTGCACCAATAAAAGCACTCTGCTACGATTTTTTAAATTTGGCATCTTTACGGAAAGTGTGAGCGACGAAAATACAGCTTGATATCTGAACGACATAAGTGTATATGAAATGGATGTATGTGCTAATGCATAACGTCATACTCACAAAATAAAAAATGACCTGCAATAAATGTCAAAAATCGATTTTCTACTATGACGTCAAACGTCGACAGAGAGGTCATGCACGTATAAAGATAAGGGGGCATAACTCAGCTATGGTTTACATTTGGTCAATGTAACTCCGATCACATGGAGAGAATTTGCTGTGGATATGGACAGTATATTTTCGTGATGTTTTGTTCACAGTGAACCAAACTATTCCAATACAAATTTCCCCAATGTTAGAGGATACATTTGGGTAGTTTCACAATTTGTAAGAGAAGATGCAAGTGTACTACATCAAAAAGCAGGCAATAGCGATTTGGATGTCCCTATCCGATACATATTTTAGTTCTTAGATTCCCATATTCTCCTGTTTGTGTATATGTATTTTTATTAATTTTCCATCATTATTAACGGAGTAACAGCCACATTCTCAAACGTAATGAAATAACTGAAAATAATGCGACATTTTAGTTGACGTCACGGCATGTTTTGTGCATTTTGTGACGTCGGAAAAAGACTACTCTGGTTGCTGATTAGTATATATCTAACCTAATTTCCACTCAGTGTGTAAAAGATCTCGGCTTCTGTGTCAGAATTCAACACTTTTTAGCCAAAATATAAAATGAATGGTTTTATCACTGAAATAGTGTCCTGAATATATCAACAATTACATGGTTTTACTACATATCTTATTGTGAGCAACACGCGCACCTGCCTAGCATCAATTTAGCGTAAATGAAAATTTCATAACACCTGAATATTCATTGAGTATTCATTTAGGAAAAAGACTTTCCTTCTCATGATTATGAAATCAATCCCCTTCATAAGTATGCAATGAAAGGTACAAAGAGATCGCTTTTTCAGTAAAGAAGTATTAGAAAATGGACGTAAGGCTTGTCCAAATTAAGACTTGACCTGATTTATATATTTTTAACAATTTCCGTATAAATATTGTTTGAGTTAGACATTCTGCCAACAGATATATTTTAATCGCATTTGAATTGACTTTATTATCGAAAAACAGTGATAATGAATCATGAAACGTTTTGACATTCGCACCTGGTCAATTAATATTCATAATAGTTTTGTCTATAAAAACGACACAAATCAATACAATGAACAAGACAATTCCTTTAAATAGTAGTATGTGTGCCCCTACATTTCATAAAATGTACAAATCATTTTCATTAATATTATCCGTTTTACTTATAAGTTGGAATTAAATCGCTGTCTATTAACCTGTTCATATGAAACTGCAATATTTGTGCCAACGTATTGAATATTGCACATGGCGGGAACTAAAGCACATGTTGCAGCAATGGCTACCTGTGATCTTCCTACACTTGTGTAGAGGCTTAAAATGTGGATAATACAGTTACTGAGTCAATTTCCCATGTAAATAATATTCAAACAATCAAAAGCTTTCAAAGAATAAAAACGGATACCTTATATCCACACATGATATGGTGTTGAACATGGATATATGTAGATACTGAAATCAATTTCATGAACAAATATCTGAACGATGCGCAAAATATACATCACAATACTAAAAGTGCAATCGGAATGGTATGGGCATTGTGTTTACTCTTGTTCAACCGACCTTCACCTCAAAGAAATTGCCTAATATGTGCAACAATGTTGACGTGTGACATCACTACCGATGATCGATTTCTTTCAAAATGACGGCTTCGCTGAGAAGGGTACACGGGATTTTGCGACGACTTTTTGCTTGATTCAGGGATCTTTTGTACATAAATGTGAGATGTAAGTAATCAGAATTATTCTGACTATCTGTGTATTGTTATATGTTCTTATCGTTTACATTGTAAATGACGGAGGAAGCCAGAAATACCGATAAGTACCGTTGTCGTTCTGCGTGATTTTGCGTCAGTCATGGCGTCACGCTGCTCTAAAAGTTTGACAGTTTCTTATGAATTACCAAATTATTTCATTGTATCTATTTTCAATTTGCTGTTTTTTGCCACGATACTCTTCCCCTGAATATACTAAGCGTATTGAGCCATTGTAAGCAATGATTAGAGGGCTGGATGTTGGAAAATTTCCGAAAATGCTAGGCAGTGTAAAATTGGAAATTTTCTTTGTTTACATTTCAGTCAAGCGCTGTCTTTTTTGCACAGCGATCGTTTTCATACAAAGTATATTTCATTTCGTTTTGTCTAGACAGTTGGTACTGGTGACAAAGACCATTTGTAATTTGATTCTAAGATGCTTGGGGAGTTCAGTGATCCATTTGTCGCAGCTAACTATGAAGTATACATGATGTAATAGGCTTCTCAATACCGGCCTTCTCGAAACGTGATTTTGTAAACACTATCCAACATGGCGGAAAGCGCACTTCGGCGTTCGTGTAAGTGTATTTTCGAAAACATCCCAACCGATTCTGGGTACATCGGTGACGTTTCAGAATTATCATTCCTGGTTACATGAAAACTTGATATCAGTGATCATTAATATGCTATTTTTAAAATTCATTACTCCCAGTAATTATCCGATTTTCACATTTCAAAACATTCTGCAAATAATTCTGTGAATCTCGATTTTGTACAGTTTGAAAAATGGCGACATTTACGATGAAGCCTATTTTGAAAGGCGATTTTAAGCACTTTAGCTTGGTCTGAGATAATAGTGGATGGTATCAAGAAACTGGGAATTTTCCGCAGAATTCAAAACTGTGAAGTATTTATATATGCGTGGTATATTTATAATTTCATTGGACTTCCAAGTGAGGTATGTAGAGGAAGGACATATATGTCCCTGTGGCATCCAGGGGGTTAAGCACGCGCAATACACGCTGACTGTGGCGTGAGCTCAATGCCGCCTCTGTTTAACACGTATCCAGAATCAAACACGATTCGCACGAGGAAACTGAACTTTTCAATATTTAGACGACAACATGTTTCCCTCTTGTCTCAAATGGATATGATATATTAACCATGGTAAAACTGCACTCCTTTCCGTTTTAAACACGCTGTCAGTTTTGAATCGCGTTTATCAGGAAAGACGACCAAGAGTGACCGAGCTTGGCCACCGATTTATTAAGGTTTCTCTTACCACATATAGAATTGGCTTGAAAATTTGTTAAAGCTCTGAACTCACACGGCGGACTATACAGACAGCTAGTTCTGACGCTCGATACTGAGTGTACCCCACTTATACGGTAATGCAGGTCGGCAATATCACATCCATGCACACGGGTTACACCTATTTACACACTTTCAATAGTTTTGGCTCCGGTAGATAAGATAATCCTGAACGTAAATTGATCCACAAGTACAGATCCTCAATGTGCTGGGATATCCAAAACAATCTTCCGATGACGACTGCCAGCAAACGGTTACGATGACGTCACTCTCAGAAATGCATACGCTTGCAAGAATTAAAGTCATCCATATTTCCTGGTAACATAATCGTATTGCAGTGTTTAATTACTTTTCTGTGATCCATCTATTTGCACAATGACTATTGCTTTGAAGACGTGAAGATGTGGTAGAATATTTTGGTGGAGTGTCACCATAGGCAGGAGTAGTGATTTGGAAGCGACGTGACGTCACTCATTCGTAATGTGTTCTGTATTATTGCGCAGGTACGGTGAGAAAATATCACATTTGAATCTATTCGATAATAAAGAGGAACCGTCGCCTTGTTGAGTATGCTCAACGTTTATGAACGTCCAGGGAAAGATCATTCCATTGCGAGGAAGGATTAGCGGAGTTCCGGAGCGATGGAGGATTTAGAGGACGTTCCATTTCATCCTAGCGTGTTCAGTGGGCCAACTGTCACTGTGTGCGTCGCTGACGTCATACGTCAAACATGGCACCACCGCATGACGTCATATATGAATCACGATACTTCTGTATGACGTCATATTTCAGACACACCCAGCGTAGAAAACTGGTATCACACATATGGGTGAGATCGATTTCTAATCCCGTGAATGGTGATGACCTTAGACGGTGAAGACACTTTCCTGGTTAAAATTGGGAACCGATGACATGTGTCAACCAAGTCAGCGAGCTTGACTAGCTAATCCCATTAGTCGCCTCTTACGACAAGCATAATCTCTATTTTACTGAAGAGATGCCACAGGTGTCATATGATATGTGTCGTCTTGCAAAATACCTGGCACGACATAGCGTCAGTACTAGTGCCTGTCCATTGGCAGGTCGATTTACCTCATTTTTGATGAATTGATGACGATGACACTTTTCACTGATACACATGATGATTCTATCGCTAAAGATCTACCTCCCGCTCCGAGCTACTATCTCAATCGGAAGCAAAACATACTTGTTGAAACAATGTACAACATGGGACGTTCGCAAGGCTTCATGGGTGCAAATGGGGACACACGTCCTTTCTATTCAACCTGAAATGTACAGGAATGGTTAATCTACACATAGGGTGTTGTTTTTAAGACATTCCTGCGACGCATGATAATGCGAAGTTCATGTCTTCAGAACATGTAGGATGTAATCAACCTACATACCATACTGACAACTCCGTAAATTCCGTAACATTCCGAGTGGCAGTTTCTGGCCCGTGAAAACGAGAAGTCTGCAACCCGAAGAGTGGTCCCCCCTTGACAGTGAACCTAACCTCAGCAAAGTTACATTCGAGCATACGGGGTACGCCTAACTGCACGCACTCAATAGTTTTGAATACGGTAGATGGGATAACATTGAACGTAAATTGGTACATAAGTACAGATCTTCAATGTGCTGCGATATCCCAAACAATCATCGGATGACGACTACCAGCAAACGATTGCGATGACGTCAAACGCTTAAATATTTTATGCTTGCAAGAATTAAAATCATCCATATTTCCATGGTAACATCATCGTTTTATAGTGTTTAATCACTTTTCTGTGATCCTATCTATTTGCGTTATCGCTATTGCTTTGATGACGCGAAGATGTGGCAGAAACATTTTGGTGGAGGGCCACCATGGAGAGGAGTAGTGATTAGGAAGCCAAGTGACGTCAATCATTCGTAACGTTGTGTTCTGTATTATTGCGCTGGTACGATGAGAAAATGTGACATTTCAATCTATACGACCATAAACTAGTGCGTTTTTATGATGTTTAAGAAATGAATTACTCTGTCTGTCAGATACCGTTTATCTCACAACCTTGCACTACGTTAGATAGGGTGACATTTCAGAAAAGAAGGTAAATAAAGATCTAAATGACATATAACGGTTGAGTGTATCCTTAGGGTATTCCTCGATTCCATATGGGCGGTAGGATAGCCTAGTGGTTAAAGTGTCAAGCCAAAAACACAGGTTCGATTCCCCAATTGGGTACATTGTGTGAACCCACTCCTTGGTGTCTCCCGTCGTGATTTTGAAAGAGTGTTGCTAAAGCACGTGGAACATTTAACACAAACTCTGAAAAAGCTCAGTGATATGCAAATACTATCCAAAATAAACTCAGGATCACTCGACTCGCAACGGATCGTCTCCAAATGGATGGGAAGTTCCGATAGGCATGAATGTTTTCGAGTTCTGTCCGTCGGACACAAAAGCGGTCTGGCGTCCGCTCGAACTCGCAAACTAATAAACATATAATTCATGTGTATTCAATGAAACGTTGATCATAATCATCACATCAGGCCAACTCTATCAGGTTTTATTAGAAGTTATGTCGTAAAAATACATAAGTTTTTAAACTAAGTATCATTAGAAATTTAACTCAGTTTTCCATTTGTTACAAGGGAGGAGTGCAGGGAAAGGGACAGTCAGGTGTGTGAGAAAACATGGAGACAGCACAGCACAGGTTAATGAATAAATAAATTTGTCGGCACTTGTGCGTGCGCTTGTTGAACACCAGGCTGTCCCTTTCTCTGCACTCCCTGCTCGTAACAAATAGTGGTAAGTCAATATTTTCATGATAATTTGTTACACATTTTTTGTTTATTTTTAGGACATAAATTCTGCAAAGCAGAGTTGGTCTGAGGTTTTGATTATGATCATCGTTTCATTATGTATTTTAGGTTTATTAGTTTTCGAGTTAGATTGCAATTCATCGGTTCAGTTTTGAGCCGAACAAACTGTGGTATATTATGAGGTGACTGAGATTTAAATATGTGCCCCTTAATATGAAGATAACGTGTTTGGTGTGACTCATTCGCATAGCATATGAATGACTCCTGATATATCCCACGCGTAAGTTAACTTCAGTAGACAGCCTCTTCTTGTTCATGTACCACAGTTCCTGGAGTCGATGATTGAGCAGATGACGTAAAGACTCGATGCAATACCAAGGTGACAAGGTGCATAGCCTTTGTTGCAACAACGCCTCAACAGATGTAACTGTCTGCCAATAGTAAACGCGTCATAACTGGATTTGACCAATTGCAACATTACTGATGCGTTATTAGACTGAACACAGCCCCGGAACACTTCAAACGTGAAGTATGTAAAATGTCACAACGTCAGTTTATAAATTATGACATTGAAGGGGAATACTGCAAAGTTGTGATAACTCAAAATCATCAGACCTATGTACATAAGTGAGTTTAATTTACTTTTACGCCGCACTCAGCAATACCCCAGCTATACAGCGGCAGCCAGTAAATAACCGACTCAGGACCAGAAGATCAATATTGTTGGAACTGGTCGTCTGCTTGAACATGGCACATAGAGGGAAAGAATTGAGTGACGATGTGAAAAAAAAATAATACAGTTGTCATTGATGGTGTTGGTGGTTGTAAAATTTCTGAAATAGCATGAAAGAACAGATCAACCATCTCCACCTTTCGTCAGCGGTACACACCCGTGGTTTGAAAGAGAACACACCTCAAACTGGACGGACGAGAAAATTTGATACTCGTGCAGATCGGCAACTTTTACGGATTGTTAACAGCATGGTGGCGATAAACCGATGGCTCGAATCAGCTACCACCACCACCACCACTACTACTACTACTACTACTACTACTACTACTACTACTACTACTACTACTACATGGGCGATGGGATGGCTTAGTGATTAATGCGTTGGTTCGTTACGCCTACACTTGTCCACCAAACTACCCATCTTGTGCTGGCATATTGTTAAACACAACTATAGTCCGTTTGGCTCAAAAGCGGATCATAGAACTGCAGTCTAGCTAGAAAACGAATAAATATTACCTTCTCAATGAAACGCTGATCATAATCAGAACATCATACAAACTCTGTGAGGCTTTTGCAGAATATTTTTCCTTAAAATAAAAAGGTTGTTTAACAAACTATCAATAAAGTATTGGCACAGTTCACTATTTGTTACGAGGGAGGAGTGCAGAGAAAGGGACAGCCAGCTGCAGGTGTGCGAGAAAGCATGGAGACAACAGAGCACAGGTTAATGAATATATAACTTTCCCGGCTCTTGTGCTCGTGCTTCTCGAAATTCGCGGTGTCTTTCATAACTGCATAGGACTCTTAACACGTATTGGAGATGAGTGATATTCTCTGACGAAGATTGTGGAGGGAAAGACAGTAAAGTTCATATGTGGAAATATGACAGCTCATAATGAGGTCTTCGGTATCTTGGTGAGCATGCCCATGCTACTTAACAGTTGCAATGGAGTGCTTGACAGTGTTATGTTTTGGGGCTGCATCACATACGAATCTGTTGGCACTTTGGTATCTGTTGAAGGCAGTAAAAGTTCGCGAAAATATACTCATAAAAAAGTAGGGGGACTGTACATGTTATGCACGTGCCTCCCATGCAGTAATATTGTGTTTGCGGGTAGTGATAACGTGAAATGATGCTGCATACACAAGATGAATGTCATTGTAACGTTCCTCAATGGGTTTTCTTTCTACCAGGCTACAAAGTTCAGGTTCCCCTACTTTTATTGAAGAGTATATGTAGATGTACTAGAGGAACATTTGTGGCCTGTAGGTTTTTTCCACACGGCTCGTGGTTTTTTCGGGACGATAATGCGACACCCCACAAATTTAGATTCACGATGCAGTGGATAACTATCACATACCCACATTGATGTGGCCATGAAGTGCGGTCAGGGTGGGGTGCACACTTCAAGAGAGTTTCAATAGTCATTTAATAACTTTGGGGACAATAGCTGGGGGTTGCCATTGTGGGGAAAAACTGAACAAAAACTTTCACACCTGGCTGTACATAACATGAAACTGTTTTCAAGACTTATATGAAATATGAAACGTAAAACATGAAACATGAAACAATTTCATTGCGAAACAGTTTCTTCTGCCTCGTCTTGAGCCACTACCATATTCTGCTCCTTCGCCGTGAGCCCACGTGATATGTGACGTCACGACCATGCACAAGCTAGTCGACCAAGCCCTACGGTAATGTAAATCGCTTTGTTTGTCGTTTTCGTAACTGCTAGGATTGGGTATTGTGTTGCCTGGGGTTGCACCGTTCATTGCAATTCTTATTATAATTTCTCTCGTTCTTTGGATTTATGGCAAATCTGATTGAAAGATGAACAATTTATATGACGAGTCGGTAACTTTCAGTCCGACTGGCGGTAGAGCCTGATGTTGCAAATGAATCACTCTCTACGACTTGTTAAAATCAAGTATGATTACGGACTGATGAAAATTATCACCATATTATAGTAGCTTAATGATGAAACCGGTGTCTACACTGAATTTTGGACCAGTGATTGATATTAAAGTTAGGGATATTGGTATTTTTATGACTGATATTTTATCACTATGTCAGTGAATAAATACATTATTATTCATAATTTAAAAATTTTACAACTATCCCTAGTATCCCAGTATCCCAGTATATTTCGTGGGCCAGTAACTTTCAGACATAGCTAGCCCGACTGGCAAGCAAAATTTGGAAACTATTTCACACACCGGTTCTCTACGATATGTTCATTGTGGATATGCCATAACCAGAGTTTGCACCATCAGGTATTTAAAACACCAAATCAGAATCGGTCGTTCAATAAGCAGTTTCTTAGCATTCAGTCCAGACAGAATTGGGTGATTGGATTATTGTGTTACGTTTTCGCTTTCTTTAAACGCACACTCATCTCCAGCTGCATAGAAGGGACCATAATAAATACACTGGACAAAATAAGTTAGGGATATATTTTTTTTAATGACTGATATTTTATCAGTATGTCAATGAATAAAGACACCATTATTCATAATTTCAAAATTTACATATATCCCTAACTATTGTTTTTCCAGTATATTTGTGTCCAATGAGATTTTAAGCTGGTGTCATCTTGCGCAGAACTGGAGTTGGTCTTTTCAGCCTCCTATATTGGGACAAACTGTTTGAGCTAGTCATTTTATTTTTTTGCTGAGGCCCATCCCAGCAATATCAAGGCGGTTGACACCAAAAATGGGTTTCACACAATGTAGTCATGTGGGGAATCGAACCCGGGTCTTTGGTGTGACGCGCGAACGCTGTAACTTCTAGGCGACCTCATCGCCCCCGCTGCTCTAAGATTGTGAACAGATGTACATGTAATAGCTGTTTTAAATTTAGTTATTATAATTATATTATCTACCATGACTTCAGTAAATACTTGATTGTGATTGGATAATCAATGTCATTCCGAGGTAAATAACGACGTTATACATATCTCTGTTATATCATACATATGATACATATCGTTATACATACATAGTATGCATTTTCTAAAGTATCTTAACAACGCGGTTACAGTAGAATGAACATAAACTTTCTGTGTTGAAAATCAGAGGTATATACCAAATGTTTCATGACAAAGCTACGCGTTCGGTTTTAAATCTTATTTGGAGCAATTACAATTTATTTGTATACCTCTGATTTAAAAAAAGTATGTTTATCTTCTAATTATGACGTTGCTTAAAATATTATTTGGAACATATTCATCACCAACAGCACAACACACCTTGACGTCTTGTGGACAGTGGGCGGAAGTTCTGTGTATGGCAATGAAACGTTATTGAATTGAATGTGTGATACCACTTTTGATAAATAGCACGCGCGGGGTAATAAAGGTTATAAATAGTATGTGTTCTCGTGCGTTTTTCCACTATAATACTATAAACGTCCGTGTTCAGAAATGATTACAGCCGTGAATTATTTTTTGTCGCCAATTCTCTCGGCGAATTTGACATGATATATATTGAGAATCCTTGTCGGTTACGCGGGTTTCTAGAAACGAATTCCCGTCAAGTTAATACACACAGACACTTGTGATGATGGATCTACACGTACTGGGTCAAAGTCGAGCCAATTAAAATATTCTGTCAAGGGTTTATAGATGGTTGATAGAATAATTTTCAAAACTATGGTTTATGGTTTTTTCGTTTACCTCACCGACGTGACATCCAACTACAAGTGTGTGCACAATTGTGTGTTTGTGTGTGAGTGCGTTCGTGCGCGCGTGTGTGAGTGAGAGTGTGTGCTGGGATGGTGAGGGGAGTGAGTGAGTGAGTTTAGTTTTACGCCGCACTTAGCAATATTCCAGCAATATGGCGGCGGTCTAAATAATCGAGTGTGGACCAGACAATCCAGTGATCAACAACATGAGCATCGATCTGCGCAAATGGGAACCAATGACACGTGTCAACCAAGTCTGCGAGTCTGACCACCCGATCCCGTTAGTCCCCGTTTACGACAAGCATAGTCGCCTTTCATGGCAAGCATGGGTTGCTGAAGGCCTATTCTACCCCGGGACCTTCACGGATCGGGTGGTGAGGAGAGGGAGGCTTGTATATTACAATCACTTAGTAGATAAACATACTGTGTTGGAAAGTCAGAGGTATATAACGCGGGAGGTTTTAAACACAAAATTTAGAGCTATTATAATTTCGTTATATACCTCATGGTGGAACTACTAATGATGTGATGACGACATTGACAGCACGAAGTCGCATAGAACCAAACCAAAAATATCCACGGGGTATTGGCCATTTAAAATTTAATACCTGGTTCTACACTGATATCACATCAAAATGCAACGTCGCCGGCTCCTTACGTTCCTCGACCAACGTGGACGATTTATGTGATGTTGACTCGTTCATGACAAGATCCGAAATAGTCGATAGGGCCGAATGCCGACAATGTCATCATGGCGACCAGACGCTGTTGCTGATGATGACGTCATTGCTAGCATCCGGTTGCGCAGACGGTGACACGCGCAGGTGATGTGAGGTCATGTTGCCGGTGGTCACTGTCGGTGTTCCAGTTCTGGGACTGTCAGATGTATGGGCAGTCAGGCTGAAGCCTTCCACAGTTGAACGTTCTGGCAATATGTATGTTCGAAGTCTGAAACTTTCCAGAGGCTCGGATAATCTTGGCATTTTCAAGTGTACCTTTAACAGGTGTTCCACTCACAATCTGAATGGACGTTCGTCCCTAACACGCACTTGCACTTCAGCAAACAGCAAAAAGGTGTTTTGTCAACAAATACAGAATACTTGTGATTTGTAAGTCATCAAAAAGTATTAATGTTGTCTTATTTCAAAACTTACAGTGTCACTCTTTTGTAACGACAGTCTACATATTACTATGATTGCTTTCATAGTTCATTGCAACTTAGGTCTTTGTTTTGACTATTATGTATATGTTAGGTATGTATCGGCATCTTATCCCAACTGCGTATATCCATGTTCATACTGTCAATCACCGGATTTTCTGGTCACGCGAGTTAGTGAGTCCTGTAAATATTTCTTGTCACCACACTAAGAACGTAGCAGCTATTCCCGACCAGAAATGTCTTTTGTTTTATGAAGCAATGTTGGAAGTTTACCTAGAGTATAATATTTTAAAATATGCAGAAAGGGGGTTAGAAATTCCTCTAAAAATGTCAAATGGTAGAAACGGAAAACTATTGATAGTATGTGTGACTATCGATAGTTTAGTTTTTGACTTCCTTTGATAAATGCGCAGTGCAAAATATACGGGATGTTTTGGGGGAGATTTGTAGTTTTATTGAGTTAAATTTGTTTTACCTGTTTACTTGATCTGGGTTCAAAATATCGTGTCACTCCTCAAAAAAGACTGAATCTACTTAACTCATATAAACCCTACATTAATTTGGGAAATGACTTCAAATGAGACAATGGAAGGAGAAAAGGTTGATCGCAATATTTTTGTCCCTCAATAACCATCCCTACAAATAATAATCCCATGGCAAGGGGGTGCACTGAAGTAGGCCATCTCCTTCAAGGTAAAAGAATTAGTACAGTAACTGTGGCCTAAAGAAAACCCTGACCTTGACGAACTCTTGAACATTGAAACTCAGCTGTCTGATAGTAGGTTCTAAATCGCTTATGAGAGGTTCGTGCTGCCAACTGATATACATAACATCCAGGTACAGTTTAAGTAAAGAAGCGTCTCCTGGATTTTTAGCGGCACCGTGTGTTAGTGTGGCCAATAATGAGTACATGTGCGCTCATTATACAACGGTTGATTCTTAACGACGCATGCGTGACAGGAAGGCTGATGTCTTCTGGGCCCGTGGTATCTGTACACGTGATTAGCGAGATGACGAGATGTTATGTGGAGATTAAACCAGTCTCACGGACCATCTCCCATTTAGATAATACAGAGTACACCAATCTGCCACATTACCGCACTGTGCCCTGGGGTCGGGTGTCTTGGGGCCCGGGGGTGAGGCAGGGGAGAAAACAATTCACCGTGTCTCATTATCTTCTGGAAATAATGGGCAATCGTTTTCTTAATCAAAATGTGACGTTTTTATGACGTCTTCGCAACAAATTGTATGATGGTGTTTGACTGGATTAGAAAGGTTTATTTATTTATTGTGTGTTTTGTAATAATTAAACGCTGGATATCTTCCGTGTTGTGTTATACTGACAGCAGAGAAATATAGACACACCACTTGCGCTGAGTGTTCTATTTATGAAATATTGTAACAGTAAATTTGCCAAATCATTGATGTTTAATTCACATATTGAAGCGTGTCGCTTGTCACGTGTAACGCACCAGCAGTGACAGATTCAGATGGGCGTATGTGTAAGAGGGCGACAAGATCAGTGTGGTGTCTATAACAATCCATGGACAGCCTAAGTATTCAGTGCTGTACAGGGGCCGTATAAGTCTAAAACATAAAGAGTACATGTGCACTTATAGTAGGCCATTTCCTTGTATTTCCATGAGCCCCAGTGAAAATAGCATGAATAGGGTTAAAATATTTGGTAAGTTTTGACAAGTGCCGAAGATGTAACGTAACAAACGTATTGAAATACTTACAAACATTAAAAGGTAATTTCACATGTTTTCCTCTTACACAATTTTCGCCGATCATGTAATCATTAAAACAAACCCGTCATAACATGGTAAAATGCTTTGAAGAGTTACGAACGTCCGGACGCATGTTCTGCTCTAACTAGTCATCTACAGGAACGGTATATAGTATTATCAGACCCAGCTATCGGACACTTGCAACTGTATGTATATTATGCGTCTTTATCTGGCCATTACGTCACGTACGTGACCGGCTAACATGCTATCTACACCGATCATCGCAACGCGTCACAGCTACGCACACATGATGACGTCGTGCGTCTTGATAGAGCAACCATGCGAGGATTTGGAATGTCACCTTTTATCAGTACTGCTCTAAGATTAATTTTGCAAATGTCTGTAATTTCAGTAGTACTTGAATTTGTCACTGAACAAATTATATGTAACCACAATCCACACCATGTGCTATAGACGAATATAACATTTAAAACACTAGACGCATGAATTGGTATACAGTGACATCTTGTGCATTTAACTTTTTATACATCATTGGATTTATGACACATATACACCGGTACGCCTATTCCTCCTTATGTAAACTAGTATACAAGTTAAAATACAGCATATATCATACAATATACTGTCAGGGAAATGAAGAGATTATAAACTTACAGTAATATAAGTTAAATCTTAGACCATATTCTACGAGACACCTGTCAGATATAAGTTGTCGAAATGCAGTATCAACAAAGTATACTCATGGAAACAAATAAGGGAACACATGAAAGTACAAATGCTCCTTTATTTCTTTCCAGTTTTTTTTCAAGGTATGTATTGCACTGTGGGTGAAATTGTTGAAATAATCAAGGGAACACCCGTAGTTTCATATGTTCCCTTCTTGGTTTCCATGAGTATATATCTCTTGACTCATTCTTGATAATATACTTGAAAAGCTTGAGCATGCAGACATTATTTAATTATTAATTTGAAAGGTTGCTTTTCGGCAAAAGAAAGTATATTGAAATGCTCAAAATTGAAAATAGAATTGATTATAGGTTCAAGACAGTTGCAGAAATACTGCAAACCAAATCAGGCGCCGTACGACCATGATCCCGCTAATACCTCACTGTGGATGAGCCCTTTCCTTCCTCTCGTTACAATCAAACCTGCGCATGATATAGTCATGGCAACAAATAAGTGAACCTTTGAAAGTGCTAGTGAAAAGAAGAGAAGTTGTCGAATTGCAGGATTAACAAAACATTCTCATGGAAACGAAAAAGGGAACACAAAAAGTACTAGTGATCCTGTCTTCTTTTCTAGGTTTCTTCACAAGGTTTGTATTGCACTGTGGGTGAAATTCTGGACATTTATAAAGGAACGCTTGAACTCTCATAGTTTCCCTTATTTGTGTCCATGAGTATATCTTAAGGTATGAACATATACATCGTTACATACTCCATTCTTGTATCAATCAAACACACGTGCGTAATATCTTAATATCTGAAAATATATGTCATTACGTATTTCATCCTTGCCAAGATCAAACATAAGTACATAATATCTTAACATCGGAACATATATTCCATTACATCTTTCATTTTCTTCACGATAAAATAAGTGTGCATGATATCTTAATATGTGAAAATATGTATCGTTACGTATTTCATTCTCGTCATGATCAAACATGTCTGCTTAATATATGAAAATGTACACCGTTACAGATTTCATTCCTGCCACAATCAAACATGTGCGCATGATATTATAATGTGTCAAAATCCATATCATCATATCTTATAATTCAGTATTTTTGTATTTGTATATGTATGTCATGTGATCGATCAAGGTTGGAATAACGGGGCAAGGCGTGGCTGTAGACTGTAGTGATTTTACTATGTAGAATTTCTGAGTATACGAACATGCCAAAAGTGCGTTCAAGAAATCATTAAAAATATTTAATATCTTTGAAATGTGTGATACATATGTCCCCATACATCACGCTGGTGAGAATGAACGTAGCCGCTTGTAAACTGGATATTACACTGTTTTTCATATATTTAGCTCTGGGCAAGACATGAATTATGACTTTTGAAAGCTACAGTCAAGTAAATTCAACTGCTCATGTGTGAAGAAATTGATTTTGATGAGGGATACTCCAGTCAGTATTCTGCTCTTTCGTTGACGAATTCGGTTACCTTCTGAAAGCCACACTCTTGTACGTGTGTTTGTTTGTTGTCAACCAATCCAGACAAGTGGGCCCGTGAAGATCCGGGTTCGGACTTGTCTTCTGGAACCAATGCTAACGGGTTCGGTTGGTGAGGCTCGCTGACGTGGCTGACACACGTCATCGTATCCCATTTGCTCAGATTGATGTTCATGCTGTTGATCACTAGATTGCCTGGTCCAGACTCGAGTATTTACAGACTGTTGCCATATAGCAAGAATATTTGCTGAGTGTGGTGCATACTGAACCGAGGATATAGTTCAATACTTGGACGAATCAAATTCAGATTTTCACAATGTGCTTTAAGAAAATATCCGAGTCGTTTCTCTTACCAAAGCTCACGATCTTGTACAAATTTCATTCATGACATATAAAACGTACCTCGTGGAATTTCATTTACCATCTCTGCCATGTTGAATTAGGGCGAGGGGCTATGGTCACATTAAAGTGCTCAGCGTTATTCCGTCACAATCCTTTGAGCGTGACGGGACCCGCCATAAAGAGATTTTACTGTCAAACTATCGTAGATGGGAACGCACATTCCACGCACTGCCCGAGGCGACGTAATATGAAGTCCCAGTCATTCTTGTCACAGGCGTTGAGGGGAGACGTTGAGCCTATCGGCAGCCTGTTGCTCCTGGTGAACATTGTGAGTAATCATCACCTGTCGCGGGGACTCTCGTTGAGGTAGGGTTTGGTGATTGTTAATTTAATGTCACCCGACATTGCCGGTTGTCTCTACGCTGCTCCACAAAGACACGTCTGCTGTTTGCTGGATAGATCCAATCGCCGGTGAAAGCGGATACAGTTTGCTTCGTCCTTCCTACTTGGACAACTTTTTATCCTTCGTGCACATGAACCTTAAGTGCAAGTGATATTCATTGGACGATGTGTCAGTGAAATATTGACCTTTGAAGAAGAACTATAGGCTCAGTTCAGAACCGTCTGCTCCGATCGTCTGCATCAAATGCGGTCGGCAGCTCAGGATTGATGACACTTCGTGACACGACAGCTGATCGCTGTACAACGTTGTATTATACAACGTACAATTATAACACTGTTTTAACTTGTATCGATAATTGTGATAACGGCAGATTATCTTGATTGGATGTTAAACGCGCTGACGCCACAATACGAGAGTGAGTAATCCACATATCGAGGACTTCACCTTGAGACAACTTGTGATCTGTTATTTTGTCGTAAACATACAAGGCACCTGTCAAGAAAGTTATTCTGGTATCATTCGTGCCTTAGCGTATAGCTTGTCAACAGAGCTTGTCCATCAGTGACCCTGTGTGGAGTTTGTGAGACAGCGTGTACAAGGATATCATCTACGGCATGGATGTAGAAACCAGATAAGTCGACAGCAGCAGCAGAAATGGCGGAGTCCCCATCATGGGTGAAACAATTCGGCGCTAGCCAGCGTCCACGATCGCAGTCCATGCAGCCGGGGTCATCGGCGTTCTGGGATGCCAGCAGGACAACGGTGAGTACTACACAGTAACGGTCAAGTTCAGCTTGGTGTCATAACTATCATCTGACTTTGTTTTTAAATAGTAGGCATAAACGTGTACGCTTACTTTTATGTGGGCCCGTGAAGATCCAGGGTAGGATAGGTCTTCAGCAACCCATGCTTGTTGTAAGAGAAGACTAATGGGATCGGGTGGTCTGGCTGACTTGGTTCTCAAATGTCATCGGTTTCCCAACTGTGCAGATTGATGCTCATGGTGCTGATCATTAGATTGTTTGGTCCAGATCCGATTATTTACAGACCACCGCCATATAGCTGAGCGTGGGGTAAAACTTGAATCACTCACTCACTCGCTCATTCACTTTTACGAGATTTCATTTTTTCGAAGCTTGCGTTTCTTTTGCTGTTTAGTATTTAATGTTATTATAGGCAGTCTTCCTCACTGCCTCCAAAACTTGCTATAACAATAATACTCGTAATCAGTGTGCAGTCGAAATATAATGCCGTGTCCTGGCGGAGTATGTAAATAGGTGCCGCATGAACAGCTACAATGTCAGCAGATTACATCTATCTCTCTCCCTCTGTCTCTCTCTCTCTCTCTCTCTCTCTCTCTCTCAATCACACACACACACACACACACACACAAACAGGTGCCGTTGTTGTGAACTTTCTGACTGACTTTTAAGACACAAATTAAATAAACTTTGCAAATTGCGCATAACGCACCTGCACTACCCTTCCATCCAACACCACCCCTCAAACCCTAAAGCCCCACCCCACACTAATTCATGGCACTGTTCTTTGAAGTGTGGCACTCTAAGAATGAATATTCCAGAGATTGTTGGAATAACGGAATCATCTTCCTCCGATAATTCAATATGGCATAAATTATGAAACATTTGTCAGTCTTATTACCTTCAACATGACATGTCAGATTAACCGTACACCCTCGGCTACTGACAGAGAGGTTTAGAAAACCCAACATCCCTACATGATGTATGGCCTGGTGTTATTTCTGAGAGTTGTGACTTCATCGTAGAGACTTTAATTTATTTATCTGTTTCCAAAAAAATCAAACGTTGATCGATCCCACCTTACTCAATGCATCATGTAGTTTTTCCAAGCGTACCTGATTGCTTTCAGTGAACATATGGACACACCCACTCACCGTATAACCATTAACTTATCGTGACACGGTTATATACAACGGACGGCTTGTCATAAAAGAATAAATGGTTTATGTAAGTTGTTAAGCATCAATATAAGTCAGTAGACTAGTCTTTGAACCTGTTTCCTTTCATAAAATGAATCAACGCCTCCCTGTGACAATTATGCTGTCAATGAAATATTTGTGCGCAACTTGAAACTGTCCACCGGGAATTCTTGGCCCTTTAGTTTTGTTTCTGTGCATGTGACAGGCGTGCGAATAAATGGCTATCCTTAAGCTTTCAATTTTCAATTCTGTTTGCTTAAACACGTGTATATGGATCTAATGACACATTTACCTGTAAACTATGCAGCGCGGGTGATATAGTCTTGTGTTCCTTGGGCAAGTGGGTAGCCCAGTGGTTAAAGCATCCGCTTGTCACACTGAAGCCCCAGGTTCGACTCCCCACATGGGTACAATATGTGAAGTCCATTCTGTTGTTCCCTGTCGTGATGCTGCTGAAATATTGCCAAAAGGTGCGTAAAACTAAAATCACTCACTCTTGTATTTCTATGTCTCACTATAAAACATAAAAACCAAACGTTTTGTGTGACATAGATAAAAAACATCAAGAGCTGAAGTATGGAACACATTTCATGTGATGAAGTATGGCGATACTGTGTCTTAAACGCGCAAGCGTTCGTGCATGCATGTATATGTATGGGTGTCCTAGTCCAGATTAATTCTGGCATGTGGTGCTAGTATACTGTGATGTCATACTATGCAGCAGTGCAATGCGGATAATCCGCTCAGACATAAAGTTAGGGCATGAGCTCCCCATGCCTTGTTTTGTCTCCAGGCAAGGTAACGACAAGTGCCATATTTCAACATATGTATGTATGACGCTGTCTTTTACTGTTGCACTGCGCCTTTGGGTGTGACATGCTACAATACTACCCTGTGTCCTCACTGAGTAATTGAGGTTTATTTGTTTGACGCCTCATTCAGCGATTATCCACCCACCTGACCTTGACCTGTAAGTAGTCAGGTTCGGACCAGACAATCCGGTGGCCAATATTTTGAGCTAGGGTTATGCTGACACGTAGTGAACCCATATATCGACCCACCCGATCCACTGAGCGCGTCTTGTGACAGCCATGGGTTGCTGGGCAGCTGTGTTACTTTACTCCTAATTCATATCAAATAATAACGGCCTTAGTTTACTGTTATGTTGATGTAAACATGTGTGATACAACGGACATTTAGAATAGCGTTTAAACGATGAATCAACTTTCCTGAGTTTGGCAATTTGTTTAAGGCTTTGTTTACGTAAAAAAACCAAATGGGGTTGCCATTTCACAGTGTCATTGCTACACAAAAACAGCCTCTTAAATCAACAGCACTCTTGTCACAGAAATTATGAAAACCCCTTTTATAAAAAAAATTATCCAAATGCAAATCCAGAAACAATTTAAATCCGATGCCGTTGTTATACTACTCACACGACGTTAGGGGTCATCGAATCTTTCCTATGTATACTGTTATTATTATAAGCATTGGGTAGACCTTACCCTCTTTTGAGTAGTATACGTAAAACGTGCTAAGGTGTTGGCTGAATAGTTGTATGATATAAACGTCACGTCACTGGAAACATTCTACCTGTCAGTCTCGCGCATTAACTTTACACGTTATCTACAAGGGACATCACTTGGCCACGTTATACATACGATTACCGCTAACCCGGCCCAAAGACATTTGTCATATTTTTTTGTCGTGCGTGAACTGGTTTCTAGGGGGGAGGTGCGCAAATGTATGCTGCGTAATACAAATTAATAACATTTCAAGCGAGGTTTCTTACGACCTGTCACAGAACTTCTATCATAAGTTATCCAAGCTTTGTATGTATGCAGATATATTAGACTTAAGTCGTTTTTATGTAAACGGAAACGCAGCATACTGTTTCCACGGCACGTGGTTAGCACATAAGTTGAGGATAATATCCATATGAAAAAAACGTGTTTCTTTTTGTTTTGTTTTGTTTTTGAATAAAAGAATAATAAAACAAAAGTGCCTCAATTCACTGGGCGGATCCGCAGTTACGGCCCTTTGCATACCTGAATCTTGTGATACCATGGAAGAATTTCAGTATCGGCGTAAGCAAGAGCCTTACTCATGATATTCACGATATTCATGCCAGCAAATTGTTAATTACACCTGCACCAGTTTCCCTCACTCCCTTTCAGCCATTCATCTGAAATGTGATGTTGTTGATACTCAATGCGGCTTAAAACAATTCAGTAATCCATATAAATCTATATATAACTCCATTGAATGACCTGCCGAGATAAATGCCGTAAATAGTTAGGGAAACTAGAATTGAAATTCTTTCAGACGGATCACCGTAAATTATCCGTGACACCAGGTGTTCGCTTTGAGACACCTGCGTGGAATAATCGTACGGCATGTCAAGGAACATCCCAACACCACTACGGGACGTATCTCTTTATGTTAACATGGGATCATTCATGAACCTTTTAGTATAACATACCCAACAGAAGTTAATTTGATAACAGTCAGGTCTGAAATACGGCAAGACTACTCTCAACGAATCTGTTAACAAGTTTCAGAGAGAATATTAACTTGTTAAGCTCCTCAATGTCCGGTAACAGTCGTCACGGTGACGTAATCAACACGACAGCTGTCACAGCTCTCCATCACCGTTACGGGTCTAATGACTCGGCGGTAATGTTCAATGATAGGCAATGATTGTTAACATGATATACGACTGGTAAATTCCCTTTGTATAACCGCTGATAAGGTAATCCATATGTCTGACCTTCAGAAGACCTTGACAACAGCCAACAGGGACTATTGGCATCTTAGAGAAACATCTCATTCTCATGATTGTATATGAATGAGAGATTCAATCATATTTTCTAGGTTACAAACTTAAATAAGAAGTTAACTTGGTACTGGTTTGGCCACGTTAAGCGTTTAAAGTTTCAAATTGTTGGTAAACGATTTAAAAAGCGAATTAGTTTGTTTTTTCTTATAATTAACACTGCAGGTACTTGAATACTGATAAACTATACGGATAACAAGTTCTTTTATTTTGTGAGTGCGACGTTTGGATACAAACCGTTGTCAAGCAGGACCTACATTTTCGAAGCTGTCTCAGCGCTAAGATAGCCGTCAGTTAATGGTAGCCTATAGCACTCACGACTATCTTACAGTCCCTCCTGGATTCCTGGATTTTCCTGGAGAAAATCGCGCAATTTACCTTTCCATGCAGAAAAACGTCTGGTGTGCGGAAAACACATTTTCGTGCAGAATCCGTGCAGAATTTGCCACTTTTTTCGGCCGCGGAATTTGCTTATTTTAAAAATCGAGTGAAACTGACTGACAGCCGAAATAAAAAGTAATGTCAAAAGAAGGATCGGTTACACATAAAACAAACTGACACATTTACTATGACAAGATTTTCAAAATAATCATGATTACAGATGCTTTATTAATAAAGCAAGGCTTAGGCATCGTTTCAAATAATATAAGATGAATTTGGCACTACAATTACGTTCTCAAAATCGATCATTTTGAAAACGATCATTTTGATTTCGTTTAAATATAAAATTGTTACTTGCATGAAAGCGGAAGTTGTTCATCTGCATCAAAGTTACAAATTAGAGGAGAGAAATAACATTTAGCAAGTGTTTAGTTCTCAAACACGGAAAAAGTGTGGTTGCTTTTACTCAGGATATGATGTGTACTGTCGACTTAACTTTATATCTGTTTTTGAGAATTAAACTATGAAGACTATGGTCTGTATAATGTTTTTGTTGCTCTTTCTAAATGTTTAACCGCAGAATGTTTTGCAGAACATTGAAAAATGGGATGCAGAATTTGCTTAAATTTACCTCGGAATCCATTAGGGATTGATCTTAGCGCTGTCCCCTTAGCGCTAAGAGAGCTTTGAAAATCTAGGCCCAGGGCTATGATATGTTTTTATTGAACGTACAACATAATTAGCATATCTGGCGTAATGTCTTAAATTTCGAGAGTTCGTAACTGAAATTTATAAAATTAAAACTTGAAAGTAATAACATTTTCACAATACTTCATAACAACTAGTGCTATTTAAATTACTCTTGTTTAAGCTACTCTTGTTCTAAAATTAACATACATATTTCTTGTGGCGTACGTACAGCTGACGTGAATATGCTTTTGTGTTACGGCAGGAATATGAAAACTACAGTTGTCTAAATTGATGACTCGCGTAGCTAATAAATTATATTAAAACCTCGTGAAAAGTGACAGAAAAAACACCACACCTTTTTCTATGTCACCTGTTCTTATTAATCCTATTACTCTCAGTACAGCTTGAATGTGTTTCTCGGCAATTAATATACAGGGAGAGCTCTCCTGGTATTGTTCAGGCATTGTTCGTGTGTCATCAATCAGGTGACAATACACCTGACAAAACCGACAATCTTATACATTGACAAGAGCATTCAATTAATCAACTTGTGTCTGCACGTGTTTAAGTTGAACTCGTGACTGATCGGCGGTCAATAATGATTCGTCACAACCCTTAACCATATTAACTGATGTGTATAATTTCATTATCACCGTCATTTTGCATTTGACTGCATTTGTTCGAAAAACGACCACCCAAACAAACAAACAAATGACGTATTTCAAGCTTCACTATTTGTTGTATAAGTGCGTCGGTTTGGTTTTACGCCTTATTTAGTAATACTCCACCAACACCATGACGGGGGGCACCAGAAATGGGCCTTAAACGTTGGGGAGGGGTGGGTGGGTGTCGAACCTGGGTCTTCGGCGTGACTAGCGAACGCTTTAACCAATATATATCACTTTTACCTCACCGCGGCTATATAAAATCCATTACTTTGCAATCTGAATTCACGCTTGGTATGTGAATATTTTGTAAAAAGAATAAAAATACTGAAATTAAACTGCAAACCAGCCCCACTGAGATTCCTGGGAAAATATAGTCTTACTTTGCAAAAGACTGTAGCATTTCAGAAAGGGCGTGGCGAAAAGGAAAGCGCTATTGTTCAGGAAATATAACTTTGACTAACCCATTTTGCCTTCACTCACGTGTGCTGTCCCTTATCCCAGCCCCCGAGACATGGCGATAGCATTTCCGCGTGCATGGCCACTCAGCGTTCACTGTGTCACGGCCACCTCTGACGTCCATCCTAATGTGGATGTACCAGATGTGCTTAGACTATCATTTCATCTCTGCTGCACATCCCCCGCAGCACGTATTTAGCGGCAAAGGTGCGCCCGATGTCCCAGTCATTAAATTTATTTACGATCCTGTGATATGGCCTGCATGTACACACTCACTTCCATATAGATATATAAATATCGTTTTTAATGTACTGGGATGGGATTAGCTATCTGTTGTATGACTTTATATGTTAAACTGATGTAACCCCTCTTTGATGTAACAGGGTAAACACCCGTGAAGATTCGAGCTAGATTGGATCTTCAGTAATCCATGCTTGTCGTAAGAGGCCACTAACGGGATCGGGTTGTAAGGCTCATTGGCTTGCTTGACGCATGTCATGGTATCCCAGTCACGTAGATGGATGTTCATGCTGTTGGTCACTGGATTGCTTACTCAACTCCAGAAACGATTATTTACTGAGTGCGGAATTAAACAACAAACAAACAAAACAAAACAGTGCATAGACGGGTAGTCAACGTGTCTCCAAAGACTTAGAAATGGCCTCATATATACTACTCAAGATCCTTGTGCAGGTAGGGGATGGAACTCTATGACTTACGACTAAAGGCAGAAGAGTTGCCATTTCTGTCATAAAATTTCTGAAATGTTCATTTTCAAGAACTATAAGCGACTTTTCGCTTGAAAACACAACATCTGACAGCAGACACGCTCTCCTAAAGCTTCACATTGCCGCAACATTCTTAAAATGTTCGTGTACATTCAACACGTCATAAGACGTTTCTGTCACATTCGGGACAAGACGAAAAGGTTTTCTTTTGCACCTAGGCTGTCCATATTTATTTCTGTGTGTCCCTTCCCCAGGCGAATAGCATGAAAAGTCTTTCATTTCCTTCAAATCTATATAAATATACTCTTACGGGTAGAGGCCCGTGAAGGTCCCGGGGTAGAATAGGCCTTCAGCAACCCATGCTTGCCATAAAAGGCGATTATGCTTGTCGTAAGAGGCGACTAACGGGATCGGGTGGTCAGGCTCGTTGACTTGGTTTACACATATCATCGGTTCCCAATTGCGCAGATCGATGCTCATGTTGTTGATCACTGGATTGTCTGGATAGCAGTAATAGTGTTGAGCGCGGTGTAAAACTAAACTCACTCACTCACTCTTACGTGAAGGGAGGTGGCACCGGCTGCCTAGTGGTTAAAGCGTTCAATTGTCACACCAAAGGAGCTGATTCCCCACATGTTTTTTTGTGAAACGTATTTCTGCAGTCCCTCGCTTTGACGCTGATTTAATATTGCTACCTGTAGCGTAAAACCACACTCACTCACTCTTACACTAAACGTACATTAATAAAAAGATAAAATTTAAATATAAAAGAAAAAGTTTCAAAGGTATATGACTCGATCCACATCAAACATTAATATAAAGACAATTACCAAATTGCTCTTCCCGGGTAGAGCTACACGTGAAGATCCAGCTACAATATTGATTTTCAGTAGCCGATGCTTGTCGTAAGAGGCGACTAACAGGATCGGGTGGTCAGGCTCGCTGACTTGGTTGACACATGTCATCGGTTCCTAATTTCGCAGATCGATGCTCATGCTTCTTTGAGCGGCAATTTAGAAGTTGGGGAGTACAAGATTGACAAACTTTATAGATAACAACTTATTTATTCCGATAGTTCGACGTTTCGGTACAGATTCATTCCTGTTTGACAACGGTGCAACAATCTGTACCGAAACGTCGCACTATCGTCATAAAGAAGTTGTTATCCATAAAGTTTGTCAGTCTTGATGCTCATGCTGTTGATCACTGGATTGTCTGGTCCGGACTCAATTATTTACAGACCGCCAACGTATAGCTGGAATATTGCTCTGTGCGACATAAACTAAACTCACTCATTCTCGCTGACTGAGATCGGAGAGAAACATATATAATGTATGGTTTGGCTTACATGACAAAGAGTCTGGCGAGAAACACATAGATCTACCTGCTGTGTTTTTTAGGGGGTTTCGTGTTCCAAATACGACTTGACAGTCTGAAAGGTTTCCTTGACGAAGATGTCACAGGCTTACATGCATTCCTGTCAATTAGGATTGTGACTCTTGTCAAAATGAGAAGGTGCAGGGATTATTTAACATGGGCAGGATGGAAGCATATGGGCGCGTCGACACAGCGGCACTTTCATCGTGATTTCATGTAATGCATCTCGCCCTCCTGTCATTCACAAGAGTTTTTAGTGCACCTTTTTACTTGTCTTTCAGTATTTTGTCCCAAATGATGTAATCCTTCTGTCAAGCCCCATAACGAATCCTAAAACATACGTTTGATTAATACCTCCATTTCAGCTGTTTTACATTCTTACACCTTTGGCGACATTCCACGAAAGAAATTAACAAGGGTGTGTTAAAAAATTCCGATCCGTATTTAACGGAATAAATATTCAAACAGCACCCAATGCCACATTCAGTGTACGTTTGCTTTAGGGTGAGTGGGTTTGGTTTTACGCCGCACTCAGCAATAATCCCACTACATGCCAGCGTCTGTAAATAATCGAGTCAGGACCAGACAATCCAGTGATCACGAGTATCGATCTGCGCAACTGGGAACCGATGACAAGTGTCTACCAAATCAGTGAGCCTGACCACCCGATCCCATTAGTCGCTTCTTACGGTAAATATAGTCACTTTTTATGGCAAGCATGGGTTGCTGGAGGCCTATTCTACCGGTCATTTTGCTTTGGATTCACTTCAGGTGAAGAGTTTGTTTTGCAAGGTAATTTTCCCTTCGATATTTGTGATTGACATAATAAAGGTTTTAGCAATATTTCATCAAAAACACGTCGGTGGACCAAGAAATGGGCTTCATGTATTGTTGGACACTGTGAACCGTTATAGGTGAAAATCGGTAAACAATTTGGGGCAGATGGCCAAAGAATGTTACCGTGAGGTTTTTGATTTAAACACCAAACAAACAAACAACAGACATAACCTTCCTGAACTATGGACAGGCTGTCTGTAGAGATATGCACATACCTTTGAAACACTAAACAAAAATAAAAAACCAAGAGAGATTTTGTGTCTATCCAATTCAAAACCGTAAGTATCGTTTTATTAACAAAATTACTCGTTTTTAATAAAATGTTCCCAAATTACATTTCTAAATCGCCGTCTCCAGGTTGAAACTTCTCCAACAACCAGCACATTCCACTGTGTAAATCATACCACTCTGCTTCTATAAATGTACCAGCGCTTATATAGTGTCAGGACGGGTCATAAATGCCACATGCGACAGCCCAAGATGCGCAATAATCATGAAGCACGTGCTAGGGCGTGGATTTCACTGCCACTGAGGTACCAATCTGCGTGCAACACCTGCTGCGCGTGCTAGTATATACTTGCCACTAAGATTGGGAATATTTGGACGAGGAAGCATCTATTTTGATTTGTGCCTCACCAGAAAAAAAGGAAACCTCAACGAAATGGGACATTTTCAGCAACGTTGGGATATATTTAGATCGTTGGGAAATAGCTTAAATTTCTGACAGTCAGTGGGCTCGTTATTTAAAATAAGGAGTGTTTAGCAATTAAATATCCAGTTGAAGCTTTAGCCCAGTCACGGGTTTGTTACTCCTGTGAGGAATCGAACTTGGTTACGGCGCGACGAGCAAACGCGGTAAACACTACACTACCGCTCTACATTTAGCATTTGAATTGAATTCAAACTCTCAGAGAGAATTATGATTATTTCCACGTTCCGTGTGCTGACAATACGTAAAACGTCCTATATAATTTCAAAACTGCTTTGGGTACTTTTAGCAAAATATGTTGATTGAATGTTATAGGTTTTGTAAGAGGCAATTTTAACGATGTTTGATATTTTATGGTACCATGCATTTTCGTACCTGACCTGACTTTGCATGTGTTTGTAACGTGCTAATGGCGGTACAGGGTACGCATACCTTTCGAAAACATTTCGTAATATCACGTATTAATAAACCCATGAAGACACTCGCTAGAAATGATCCTCGGCAAATCATGCGTCTCTTCAGAGGCGACTAACGGGATCGAGAGACACCAGCCATCGTATCCCAGTTGCAGTCGATGCTCAGGCTATTGATCACTGGGCTGTCTCTGTTAGACTCGATTATTTACAGCACGGTGCCATACAGGTGGAATATGGCTGAATGCGGCGTTACATAACAAACATATACACCGAACAAATATCAATTAAATAGGGATTTATAAAACATTTATATATAATAATAATATATAACATTAAGTGTTCATTTAAGTGTTCTCGTCACGATATGGCTGAGATATTGCCGATGTGACGTTAAATATCAACTCACTCACTCACTAATATAAACTGTTTCGTATAACTGTATTTCTCTTCATTTAATATGTATATGATCATTGAAATGATGTTTTTCGATATTATTTACTCTCTGTTATATTTTGCCGATACCAGCGTATAATTTTCGGAGCCCATTTCTGGTAGCAGCCTTGACGTTTTTTGATTAGTCGTAATATTACTCTTTCTCGCAATCACGTTAATGTTGTTATTGTGACATGTAATTATCTAAAGCGTAAATATCGACAGCAACGGTCTCTTTTCTTGTAAACTTCGAGTGTATGCTGGAAGGCAAGCTAATAATTTTTTTTATGAATGTCAAAGACTTTTTGCTGGGCCTCATAGCATGTGGTGCGTGTTTCAACTGGAAATACATTGTATTTAGCGATCGTAAACGAGATCAAACAGACGTTTATTACAATCAATCTTTTTAGCATTCATGAAAACGCTTTCGTAAGTACACAGGAAAAAAAAACGAAAACAAAACAACCATACATGGTAATTTATCGCCCAGTGCTATGAACCAAGAATATATTTACATACACTAAGGCATTTGGTTATATTAAGGAGATTTTTAAGAGGAAAGACGCGTCAGTGAGGTACAGGAAGGTCAAAGCCGGGGCTCGGACCATAAAGGGCGTTATACACGTTGATCGGGTGGTCAGGCTCGCTGACCTGTTTGACACATATCATTGGTTCCCAGTTGCGTAGACTGATGCTCATGCTGTTGATCACTGGATTGTCCGGATAGACCGCTGCCATATAGCTGGAATATTGCTGCGTAAAACTAAAACTCACTCACTATTTCTTTATAAGCGTTTGTTCGTTGTTCCGTAGCTCACTATATTGAACTGCATTGGTTGAGCAACCAATTGGTCTTCAGTAACCATGCTTGTCGTAAGTGAGTAAGTGGGTATAGTTTACATCGGGTTTATTAATAGTTCAGCAATATCACAGCGGGGGACTTTAGAAAGGGCTTCACTCATTGCACCCGTGTGGGGAATTGAACGAGTGAACGCTTTAACCGCTGCGCTACCCTATCGCTCCTTCATGTCCTTGGAGGCTTCTAACGGTGTCGGGTGATCACACGCGCTGACAAGCCTGACGCCTGCATGTCATCGTAAACCTAGCTGCGTACGTCAATTCTCAAGATGTTGATCACTTGATTTTTGAGTGCGATCTTAATCACACCGAACAGGTCAGAATGAAAGCTGTGCAGTGGCGTACAACGGATTATTACTCGCCCGTTGAAGATACTGCAGTGTAATATTTTTACGGCAATATTGCACTAGTGTAATACCGTTTGACGTATGACGTCAAAATGGTTCAAAGTTGTGACGTCACAATGCTAATGCTAATGCAATTTTACTAGCCCTTGTTTTACTCTCGGAAAGCTGAGAGTCCTCACACTGTGGGGAATTTCGCCGCAGTTTCTGTCAATGTATGTTGGCGAGTAATAAACAGAATACTAAACTCGCTTCCGTGAAATACCATTTTCATTAAACTCGTTAAAGATTCAGGATCAAACTCGCTCGTTTGATACCAAATCGTTAACTCGTTAAATGAAAATGGTATTACAATGAAGGTCGTTTAGTATCCTCTATATAGCTGTGCAATATTATACAGCTATATTTTCCACTCTGGCAATCGTATCGGTGAACTCCAGCTTATCTTTAGCTTTGTGCAATGCTGAGGAGCCGCTGGGTGGGTGTATACAGCTCTGTATCTAGGTAGCTGTGTCATTGTGACGAACGTATTATAAGGCCGAAGGGCATGTGCGTTTGGAAAACTGAAAAGATCCAGCCTAATCTTTCGATCTCACCTTAGGGAACTGACTAATTTTGAAATATTCATTCCTCCCTTGTTTCTTTTCAACGCGTGAGATGGCTGTTGTACGTATCAGATCGTATGCCATAAGAATACTTTGAACTTCAACGAAGAGTAGAGTGCGCCTTTTTTTATTTTTGTGTAAATATTTAAATATTTTCACACTAAACTTCTGTAAAAATGAAGAATGCATTTCTCGTAATAATGCTGAATCACTCCTCAGGGATGTTACCAGATAATATATTCCGGTGTTTAAATTACAGTATTATTTTAAAAGTTCGAATAAATTAAATCAACGCAGCATTAAATCGACTCTTGCGCCATCTACCGGCCAAACATTATTTCAAGCGAAACCCACAGAGTTATGTTCTTTGGAGCGCTCTTTGCAAATACCTTACGCACAACTTGTGATTGAAACCTTTTCGGCAAACGCTGACGACATCCCATGCGACAGTTTTCGATGTATGGTGCAAATGTTTACATTCGAGGTTTTCAGTTATTCATTTAAGGTATATGGACCAGAAAATCCAGTGATCAACATCGTGAGCATCGGTCTATGCATATGGGATATGATGACGTGTGTCAACCACGTCAGCAAGCCTTACAACCAAATCCCATTAGTCGTTTCGGACGACAGGCATAGCTTACTGACGGCCAGTTCTAACCCAGATCTTCACGGATCTTCACTGGTTGTAAGCATGGAAAGCACTGTACTGAATAGACGCCAATTGCTAAACGACTACCGTACCTGGGCTCTCATGCAAACGTTTCAATCGTCATCCTAATTTTAAACGCAATTCACTCTTTAGAAACAACACGTCACTGAAGTGACCTTTCTAACCCTGTTTACCAACAGTGAAAGATTTGTCAACAACATAGTAAGTGATTACGTTTCACATCCCATCTGCCGTCTGTCGACGTGTGCATGCACGTCATCAACGACAACATGGCCAAAACACCCAACCCACACAACATCAAACACAGACATGAACAACCTCTGTTTACCAATCCCTCAGCCGAGAAACATTATCAATGTCCAGTTCTCGCCATCTTGTTTTCAAAGATACTTCCGGTGTCGAGCTGTCATGTCAGGTCAGCATATACCCGTCAAGAGTCATGGACGAGCGTGTAAAGAACGTCTTCTTCTTGAAGAACAGGATGTGTTGTGTCCGTTGAGGGGTCCTTTCAGTTCATCATCTGAAACAATAACAGACCAATGGCGTGTTTGGTTCATGTTTGGGCGGAGGTGACAGTTTACGAATAGGATTAACTATCGACCTATCTTGTTTACCTCTGTCTGACAGATCGTCACAACTCTGGCTTCAGACGTTTGCTGGGATTTGAGACACATGTGTCATCTGTTACCGTCAAAGGGCAATTAGGGAGTAGGTCTTCGATTAACTCACTTTGTCGTCTTGTTTGTACTACATGGCTTCATTCAGCCCGCAACACTGACGTACTGACGTAAGCACGACTGGGTGTATGCTAGTCTGTCATACTAACAATCTGAAACAGTTAAGGTCTTGTTGATCTCTCGGACAATTTTATCCAACATAGGCCAAGCAAGTATAATAGGTATGTGCCAAGATGTTGGCTTCTTATTATATTTTGTTGAAGTCTCTTTGGATTTCTTGTTAAAAATGTTTTATCTCAGATAAAGATCACTAGTCGTTAGTCTAGGTTTCTGGTTTGGTTGAAGTTTCATCCACCGAAATTTTTACTGAATTTAACTGTAAGCATCGTCTTTTTCATTCCACTAATTTGATAAATTCAATTAATTTAATTTAAGACACTTCACAGCATTCAGTCAGGGTTCCATATGCCATCCTGAGACAGTGTTGGTCTCAAAGTGTTGGCAGACCGGGGAGTCATCAAAAACAGATGACAGTCAGTCCTTTTCACTGCCACCCAAGGCATTTAATACGTTTCAGTTGCCTTTTCTAATGAACGTTAACGATCAATGACTAGAAGAAGCATGAACAACGGCCATATCCGGGACCTAGCACTTTCAAAGTCATTAGACGTGTTACTTCTGAGAATTGATGATAGCTTGTCAGCAATTTTCAGTTTATTGGTGGCGGATGGGTAGTCTAGTGGTTAAAACGTTCGCTCGTCACGCCAAATATCACTGTTCGATTCCCACATTGCTGCGTTGTCAAGCCCTTTTCTGTTGCCCCTTGCTGTGGCGCTGCTTGATACCCACATGGACAGTCTATGTAAATATATGAGTAAAAATAGCAGCATCCAGAGTCTAGTGGTAGAGTCTGTTATGCGCCTGCGTTTTTAAACTTATTTACTGCCTGTAATATTACGTATTTAATATTTTCAAAATCAGGTGATGTCCCTAAAGCCCTGCTTTTAATTGAAGATGATGATGATTGGTGTTTGTGTAGTGAAGCGTACCAAATGAACATTAATGACGTGACGCAAGTTCATGCTGGTGTACATGTGTTTTGGTTTACGCCCCGCCCATATCGCATGAACTTATTTCAATAAAAGAGCATTACCTCGGTCAACTTTGACCAAAAACATACATTTTCATTCAAATTTGGCATTAGCTTGTTTTCTAGAGAGTGAGTGAGTGAGTCGGGTGTTTACGCCGCGTTTAGCAATATGGCAACAGTATACAGCAGGTGGCGTCAGAAATGAGCTTAACACATTGTACCCATGTGAAAATCGAACTCGGGTCTTCAGCGTGACGAGTCAACGCTTTACCCACTAGACTACCCCGCCGTCCCATTGTATTTGAAGGGGGAAGTCCTTTCCTCAAAAAGCTAATTTCTCCAAAATATGCATTTCAAGTTTGGCGTTAGTGCTATGAAACAGTATCTGGTGGTGATTACGATGAGGATGGTAATAAGTATTTATGAAAACAGCGGACACCCATGTACAGCAGCATGTCGCAAACTTGTTAATTTTAACTTTAAAAAGTACAAACAATTAACCACTCCTGTCCATGCACGTACACAGTGATTCTTGGAAATTGTTGATTTCGTCTCATTAGAAGCTATGAAAGTCTGACAGCGCAAGCGCGATGCATGTTAAACTCCATGTAGGGCCATCCATACAAGTCCATGTACGGTGTTGACAGGTGCGTGTTTATTGCATAGTGGCAGATGTGACACATTGAGTTACCTCCCCTGATTGCCGTCAGTCACTCAGTCCCGAACTGTCGTTCTCAGAGAAGGTGGCGCCGCACTCAGGGAGAATAGTTTGTAGGGCTCAGTGGTCGGTCTCTGGATTATGCCGAAACCACTCTCAGAACGGAGATCAGCTCCGATAACATGGTCTTCAAATCCTTTCGCCTGTGAAGTGAGTATTGCTACTAAAATGATAATGCTTTTAAAAAAATGACCAAGAGAGGTGCCAAGACTGCGCATGTTAATTGGTAACGGTTTTGATGTAGACCGACGGAAAATTCCGCCAGACTTCGTGTAAGACTTCTGTATACTTGTAAAAAAAGCCTAATATCAGGCTTCCTCAAGTTCATCAATTCTTTGTCTTACAGAATGTTATGAAAAATTGACTGAATTTATTTCTTATGCGGTAATGAGTTGTTAGAAATTCGAAACAGAATCCTTGCTTCTCATGTTTTGTAGATGTTTGTTTACTCGTGGCGAGTGAGCACTATGGCTACAAAGCTTCCACTCATACTCAAATACAAGAAACTAGGTTTTGCTCTAGATATAACACTAAATGTTGTGCCAGCATTTACCTTAAATAGCATTTAAGGACTCAGGACTATGAGGAAGCAAAGACACTACGATAACGCTAACGTGGTCAATGTGTGTTTGGTTGACAGAATTTGTTGAAAGCAAACGAGTTTTATGCTCTTACATGCAATAATATTTCATCCCTGTAGCCTGTGAGTAACGGAGGTCTTGAGTGAGTTACAGCCCCCTCAAACAGTATTCCACTAATCACGGCATTTCATCTTCAGTTTTGGAGAAGGGGCTGAGTTCAATCAGGTCTGCTCGCACCCATGATCACAAGTATGGTTGTGATCAAGAAACATACACGCAGCTAACAGGGTTCCAATTCCATGACGCTAGGATCTTGATCGTGTTGCTTCTACTGAAACTAACCGTAGATATACTGAACAGCAAAAGAAACGCAAATAGAATTACGGTAGCCCTTACAGATTGCCATTTCAAGGAAACTTTGTAATGTCTATGTATTCTGAACAGCAAAAGAACTCAACTCTGTTTTCTATCTGGTTTTTAAGTAGGAGAAATAAACACGAACGCTGACGGTTATGAGATATTATTGTTTCGAAACTTTTGCGTTTCTTTTGCTGTTCAGTATAAATACACGGTGAAGTCTCACTTGTATGATGCTGTGGTATGAGCATACTTTGTTTCACTGTTTTAGTACCAGCCGCTGAAATGGCAAACAGAATACAACTACGGAAATACGCCGAGTTCTTCGCCTGGGGCCAAGGCAACTTCCGGTCAAGGGCCAAGGCCATCAACTCAGACGGGTTCAAGGTCAGCTTCGTCATTATTCCCTAGAATTGGTTCTGGTGGGAACCTGGATACGATCCCTGAAGATCAGTTTCTGGAACGGGGAACAGATTTCCGTTTTGTCGGCGGTGTCAGGAACCCAGTGTTTGAAATGAGTGACCTGCAAAACCCGTTTCGTTCCCAAAACAGACGTTATTCTGAAAGTGACCTGTTAGATAGAGACTACGATCAGAACGGTCAGCGTAACGAGGCGCCCCACTTCCGGCGACAACAGTTAGGCCCTGATGGGAATGGCGATAGTGATCACGTGAATCGGCGAAGAGGTTTGTATGACCATGACCCACGAAGTGACCTGCGCAGAGACACGCGCAATGACCCTCGAAGTGACCCTCGTAGTGACATTCGTAATTCCCGTACTGATCTGCGACCTGATTCTAGAACTGAACTGCGCCCAGACTTACGTACGGATTCACGAAGTGACCTGCGCGGTGACCAGCGCAGTGATTCTCGAAGTGACCTGCGCGGTGACCTGCGTAGTGATTCCCGAAGTGACCTGCGTGGTGAAACTAGGAGTGAAGTCAGCGTAGGCGGAAAGAGTGCTAAAAGCGGGCGTAGTGAGAGCGTTGTGAGCGGTAAAAGTGACGACACAAAAATTACATCGCTCACCGCAAATAGTGACCGACGTCATGCGGGGTCAAGGTCGGGCAACGCACGTCGCCCAAGCTCGACTGCAAGTCGGCGTAGTGAGGAGTCCGCACGATCCTCATCACTGATTTCAAATAATAATAACAATAAACCTGAGCCGACAGTTCAAACCTCCAACACTATTGAGATCCCTATCGAGTTTATAGAAACACCCGCTACCCGCATCAAGAAACTGTTCGGACCTCTTATAATGTGTGTGCTGGTCATCACGCTAGCGGCGAGTCTTGGCGCCGCCATCTACTTCGCTACGGTTTTGAAAGGTGAGTTCACAGAATGTTTCTCATATTTATATCCTCACGAATATGATATCAATGCCTCCTCGGGATGTTTGGGGTAGAAGATGTCAGCTACTTGATGTTTCCTTGCCCATTGTTCTGCATTAACACTGAAGGGACTGTTCGGTATGGTATCTCAAGAGGCTAACACGGTAGTCCAGTAGTAATCCGGAATACTACACGCACGCACTCACGCACACACGCGCACACGCACGCAAGCTTGCAAGAGCAGCAATCTTGAGCGCGAATATTTAGTGTGGCCCGATGAATTGTCCTTATATCTCACATCACTTAACATTTTTTTTCCTGCGCGCAATACCAGCAGTGGTTAGAATATCGGCAAAAAATAAATTTTTTGAGTTCGGTATTGAGTTCAGTAACATCAGAAGTATCGTAACGTTGGCTTCAGCAATAATTTGAGCAATATAACAAATAATTAGATTAATGTAAGCACAATGTTAGCAGTATCAGAATTAGTACCAAAAATATCAGCAATAATTTAAGTTTAAGTAATCAACAAGGGCGGAATGATGCCTCAAACAAGACAATTCTAACCTGAAGGAGTTCCCTTGGGCCCGATGAGCGCTATCTTGTGTTCGAATCTTAGGTTCGATCACATTATATGTCTTGGCTTGACTACTAAGGCCTGTTAGACATGTACCTGAAAGATAACAATCCCCGAAACGGTGTTTCCAACATGCATATATTTTAGTCAGAGGGGATTTATTTTCATTCCAAAGCTTCCCCGACGGAGGGATAGCCCAGTGGTTAAAGCGTTCGTTTGTCATCTTGAAGACCCGTGTTCGAATCCCAACATGGTTACAACGTGTGAAGCTCATTTCTGGAGTTCCCACCGTGATATGGTTGGAATGGTGCTAAACCGTGCGTAAAATTAAATTCACTCATGTCAAATCTTCCCAGACATAGAAAGCTATATGGCGGCGGTCGGTAAATAATTGAGTCTGGACCAGACAATCCGGTGATCAACAGCATGAGCATTGATCTGCGCAATTGGAAACCGATGACATGTGTCAACCAAGTCAGCGAATCTGACTACCCGATCCCGTTACTCGCCTCTTACGACAAGCATAGTCACCTTTTATGGCAAGCATGGGTTGCTGAAGGCCTATTCTACCCCGGACCTTCACGGGTCAGACATAGTCCAGTCATATTGCTTCATACAATACTCTGGTCCACGATGCGGGAACACTGGTCACGGCTCGAGGCGACGTTGACGCGGTTTAACGTGACCCGGTCAGTGTACTAAAGCCATGTATAACATCTCGGTCACTGGTCTAACGCGAGATACCGTATGTTCTCGCGTGGCCTGGTGACACGGTAAACTGTAACCGCTTTTGGAGATGGGTGTCGACAGCAATAAAGTAACGCTGGTAAGGATTATACACATATGAAAGTGCCACGTGGGCAGTGTGTCTTCACAGGGCGTCACGTGCTTTTGAAAGAAAGAGGTCGGATATCAAGGGATCTGGAACAATAGAGTCTGTTCTAGATTATGATTAATTCAGGAGATGTAGAACTCGTTGTAAAATTCAAACCGCCATCTTCTTTATATTCCAAGAACGTAGTCACCCTGGTACTAACTGTATCGGGGGCGTGGGGTATCCTAGTGGATAAAACGTTCTCTCCTCGCACCAAAGACACGGGTTCGACTCTCGATATGGGTACAATATGTGAAGGACATTTCAGGTGTTTGCAGCTGTGATTTAGCTGTAATACTGACAAAAGTGGAGCTGGAATACTGACCTATAACTGAGCGAGCGAGTGTCTACTTCGCTTGTTTGCAATAGTCCAGTATTATGGCCACGGGGCAGCATGGCGAACGAACACTTCAACCACTAGACTACCCAACACAACACACAATTTCATTTACCCATTCCACTTAAATATCGATAGCAGATTTTGTCAAATCAATTATTCTCGTCTCCGACTTGAAAGTAGTGACCTTAATGCGCGCAAATGTGAAAGGCGTATATCTCCAACATCATCTTTGTCTGATGGCCATAACTGTGAAGACTCAATTTCGGTTTCGTTTTGAAACCCAAACTCTCCCTCAGTAGTACCATCAATTTCAGTGGACTCGTTTATTAATATAACAGGAGATTTGATAAAAACAAATAATTTGTTCATATGCCATATACTTTGTAATAATAGCTGGCATTATTTTTAATCACTTAAAAGATATTTTTCGTGGAAAGAAAGCTAAAAATGTTAACAATGTGTCAAAATTTATTAAATGCATCAATAGAAGTTCAGCTATAAATACATGTACTTAAATGTTTATATCACTCTCCAATGGCATGTATGTATATATATATATGTGTGTGTGTGTGTGTGTATGCATGTATGCACGTACGTACATATGTATTTAAGTGTATGAATATGTATAAATATGCATTATTGTATTCTACATCATCCTGTCTTATGTATATATCTCGCCAATGCCATCATGATGTATGTTTGTTTAAAAGTTGTTTTATATTTTAGTCATGCACCACCGTTGGTGGAAGTTGAGAAATAAATAATACCCTTCGAAACCTTCACACGCACACACGTCATCCACACTGTGCATCCATGATGACATGTTTACCCTTCCTTCTGTTGTATCCAGTAGCGATATCCATATAAGCTTATGCTTGTTTCCCCTTGGAGCGGTGGGGTAGCCTAGCGGATAAAGCGTTCGCTCGTCACGCCGAAGACCCGGGTTCGATTCCCCACATGGGTACAATGTGCGAGGTCCATTTTCTGGTGTCCCCCCGCCGTGATATCGCTGGAATATTGCTAAAAGCGGCGTAAAACCAAACTCACTCACTCACTTGTTTCCCCTTCATAGGAAATAAGAATGTTTAAATCATACAGCTGGAATATTAGAACAGCAGACCACTTGACAGTACTTCCCTGTAATCGTTGCAATAACATAAAAGATAAATTGGATTTTCTTGTTTCGGGTTGTTAGGACATCACATCAATAAACAATAAATTGTTATTTATTATAGAATAGGACATTTACTGCTTTTGTGCCCGACAGTAACGAATTGTACGGAGGCGGATTTATCGAGTGGTAGTTACTTTGTGGCTGCCATTCGGTGTGGCAGATGTCAGTGCCACAACACTGCCCGGAGCTGCCGTGCTTTCTGTTTTACGTGACAGCTTCCAGGCTCGTTACAGCAACGACAGGTTTCGGTCGCTAACCAAGGTTTCCGTGCATTTTGTTCGGTTCAGAACAAACTCTCAAACGATTAACAATTCAGTGTTATGAAAAGAATGACGAGGGTACACTTGTATTGCTGTCAAAGACGTAAAACCGTTCTGAAGTATGTGCGTATTTAAGAGTTTCCTGGTGAGGACACAGTGTGACTGAACGAGAAAGGCTTTACGCTGCTTATAGCAATATTCCATTATTACCACGGCAGGGGACACAAGAAATGGCCTTGACACATAATACCTTACGGGGATGCGAACCAGGATCTTCAGATTGGCGAGCGGACGCCTTGTCTATTGTCCATTCCAGCATCACAAATGCATTTCGGTAGGGGTCAGATTGATAAGAGGGAGTCGCGTACAATTCACTCAGAATTGAAGACTGATGGTAAGAACAACAACAACAAGCAAACAAAATAAATATAAACAAACTAAATACAAAAACAAAACAAACACACACACACCAAAAAAATAATCACAAACAAACAAATAATAATAAAACACAAGCCTCATGAACAGTAGTGTCGATCTGGTTGCCAGGATGGGTCTGTTTACGAAGGCATTACAGGATCCGGTGATCGTGGATTTGTATTCCACATTCATCCTTTTGGAGGTCTTCGACTTGTCACAGCACCATTCATGTTTTCTATATCCTTTCACCTTAGACCTGCACCAGTAACATTGGGCCGGCACTTAAATTTGAAATTCTATTCAAAGTAACTTTAACGCCCCAAAACACATGTGCTTGACATCGTGGATTGAGGTTGGAAAACAAATTTACGGGCGACAAAAAACCTACATGGTCAGTTGTACCATATGACATGGGAGGCCATTACATCATTCTGTGTTTCAATTTCCCGTCACGGTTTGATTGATAACACGGGAAATATTAAATATTATAAAAAAAGAACACAAAACAAAATTATAATACGACAAAAAGCACAATGCACTTGAAGTATTGGCATAAAGATCATAAGCCCTAAACTCATGTTTAAAAAAAATTATTTGCAGAAATGTTGTTATGTATAATCTACATATCTCTATATTTTTCTTTGCAGATGCTCAACAACAAACAATAGGTGAGATTATATAGCAATACGTATATGAAATACTTAACTTTCGGGGAATTACAAGTATATAACTATGATTAATTAAACGACAAGATTATTTTTGATAGTGATGCAACTGATTCGGGTATCAACGTGTTTTAGATTCTAAGCAGGTGGTGACATTTATATAATGTTAGTTATTTTCTTTCAAATTAAACTTTATACTTTCACTTGTCTAGCACATTATGCCAGATAAATAGATGATTCATTAATCTTCTTTGTTGACAGAACTTTACCAACATATTTTCTCATGATTCTTCATCAGGCTATTGTTTGAGAGAAGAATCAGTTTAGTTAAATGAAATCTGTCTTTTCTGATCAGTCAGTTTTAATTGTATGTATTTTTCAGAGATCTTAAGGGCACAGCTTGAGATGTCAATGTCAACGTCCGGCGTTAACGTCCAAACGTTAAGTTTGCGTCAGCGACAGAATCTTACTGAGTCTTACTGCAAACAGGTGAGATGCGTGCGTCATAGCAAGGTCAACCACACTGTGATTGAAGGACTTCAACACAGAGCCATTGTCTACACAGATGATTGAGTATGCTGACAATATGTAGAAAAAAACGTGTCGCAATCACAAACACCGGGACATTTGTCAGTTTAGTGGAATGCAGACAGGAAAATGTAATATTTTGGCAAGTGACTATGTGACAAGATTTTGTGACAGTTTCAGAGTAGATTCCTGTCTTTTCGACGCTAAAGTGGTTTGGGATGTTGGTTTGGCGAGTTTGGCGCATTTACTGTTTTGATGTTCCTCTGCGCACCTTGATGTGGTTTAAATCTAGATGAAATCCTTTACTGTACTCTGCCACGACCCGACTGTTGCTTGTCTCTGTATTAAACACACAGAGAAACGCACAAACAAATATAAAAACAAACTCACAAAACGTAACATAGTTTGATAGTGGCCTGTACTAGTCAGAAGATGTTGATTTTTTCCGTAGTTAAAGTGATTCTGTCATAACTTACGGCTGTTGCTATGCAGAACGCAGTCGTCATTTATGGGTGTTCGTAAACTTGTTTTGAGGGCATTTTTGTAAATTTCTCTTTTTAGATAGTGATAGAGAGTATTGAACAACGTACATATGTTACTAAACTGATACAATCATGCTTGTCAGCGTGAAACGTGACTTCCGTGCATATTATTTGTCTTCTCAGGGTAGACTTTGACTCCGTGCATATTATTTGTCTTCTCAGGGTAGACTTTGACTTTCGTGCATATTATTTGTCTTCTCAGGCTAAACTTTGACTTTCGTGCATATTATTTGTCTTCTCAGGGTAAACTGTGACTTTCGTGCATATTATTTGTCTTCTCAGGGTAAACTTTGACTCCGTGCATATTATTTGTCTTCTCAGGGTAAACTTTGACTTTCGTGCATATTATTTGTCTTCTCAGGGTAAACTTTGACTTTCGTGCATATTATTTGTCTTCTCAGGGTAAACATTGACTCCGTGCATATTATTTGCCTTCTCAGGGTAAACTTTGACTCCGTGCATATTATTTGCCTTCTCAGGGTAAACTTTGACTCCGTGCATATTATTTGTCTTCTCAGGGTAAACTTTGACTCCGTGCATATTATATCTCTTCTCAGGGTAAACTTTGACTCCGTGCATATTATTTGTCTTCTCAGGGTAAACTTTGACTTTCGTGCATATTATATCTCTTCTCAGGGTAAACTTTGACTCCGTGCATATTATATCTCTTCTCAGGGTAAACTTTGACTTTCGTGCATATTATTTGTCTTCTCAGGGTAAACTTTGACTTTCGTGCATATTATTTGCCTTCTCAGGGTAAACTTTGACTCCGTGCATATTATTTGCCTTCTCAGGGTAAACTTTGACTCCGTGCATATTATTTGTCTTCTCAGGGTAAACTTTGACTTTCGTGCATATTATTTGCCTTCTCAGGGTAAACTTTGACTCCGTGCATATTATTTGCCTTCTCAGGGTAAACTTTGACTCCGTGCATATTATTTGTCTTCTCAGGGTAAACTTTGACTCCGTGCATATTATTTGTCTTCTCAGGGTAAACTTTGACTTTCGTGCATATTATTTGTCTTCTCAGGGTAAACTGTGACTTTCGTGCATATTATTTGTCTTCTCAGGGTAAACTTTGACTCCGTGCATATTATTTGTCTTCTCAGGGTAAACTTTGACTTTCGTGCATATTATTTGTCTTCTCAGGGTAAACTTTGACTTTCGTGCATATTATTTGTCTTCTCAGGGTAAACATTGACTCCGTGCATATTATTTGCCTTCTCAGGGTAAACTTTGACTCCGTGCATATTATTTGCCTTCTCAGGGTAAACTTTGACTCCGTGCATATTATTTGCCTTCTCAGGGTAAACTTTGACTCCGTGCATATTATATCTCTTCTCAGGGTAAACTTTGACTCCGTGCATATTATTTGTCTTCTCAGGGTAAACTTTGACTTTCGTGCATATTATATCTCTTCTCAGGGTAAACTTTGACTCCGTGCATATTATATCTCTTCTCAGGGTAAACTTTGACTTTCGTGCATATTATTTGTCTTCTCAGGGTAAACTTTGACTTTCGTGCATGTTATTTGTCTTCTCAGGGTAAACTTTGACTCCGTGCATATTATTTGTCTTTTCAGAGTAAACTTTCACTTTAATGCATATTATTTCTCTCCTCAGGTGGATCTGTTTTACAAAGAAAGTTCCTTGTTTCAAGACACATATAAAAAATGCCAAGTGGACTCAATCACGTAAGTCGTTTTGAAACTAATAAACGATAGCAGTTTGTAAACACTGCCCGTGTCTTACTAAGCCGAAAGGCGTTTACAATGATATTCACGCGAATCAATTATTTAAATCAATTAAATCAATAAGAGGCATTTTTTTCAAACGGTATAATGCTGTCAAGTTGTGTGCAGTCATTTTCTCAACCATCACCATATCCTTTATAGGTTTTAGAAAAGATAGCTTGGATTCTGGACGTTTGGAAACATACAGTTTTGCAAATGAACCACATGGCTCATGGTTTGATATCACTCGTTGACCAAATATTCGTCTTGGTTTCAGGAACACCAAGATTAAGTTTACCCTGTTCTTTGAGGATGAGGAAGACAAGGCAACTACAGACAACATTGTTGACGTCCTGAAGGGCCGTGCTACAGATAGGGGCAAGTCGATGGTAGGTGCAGCTTCCCATCATATGCCTGAATCATTGTTTAGTTTTAATATTAATGGTAAATGTATACTGTTAAAACGAAGGAAAGGAACACATTATGAAGTGGTCATGACAGGAAAGTGAGTGGGTGAATGAGTTTAGTTTTACGCCGTTTTAGCAATGTTCCAGCAATATCACGGGATACCAGAAATGAGCCTCACATATTGTACCCATGTGCGGAATCGAACCCGGGTGAACACTTTAACCACCAGGCTACCCCGCCGCCCTTGACAGGATAGAGACAGTGCGGTTACAGTCAAACGATTGTGTCAAACATTTATATGGTGAACAAACGGTGGTCTCAAAGTAAAGGCTGACACCATGTCCATTCCTTACTTAATCATCCACTTGTGGGTGTTCATGCTGTTGATCACTGGATTGTCAGGTCCAGGCCCGATTATTTACAAACTGCCGTCTTATGGCTTGAATATTGTTGAGTGCGGACGAAAATAAAACTCAGTCATTTTGCGGTTGATCTTCGGAAAGGCGTTTTTTTGTGATTGTATGTGAAGAATTGTTCTTTTGAGTAGTGTACATCGAAAATATACCAGGGCCCCGTTCACAAAGCTACCTTTGTTACGACTGCCGTCTGTGTTGAAGTAAAGGGGTAGGGCAGCTCTTTGCATCAGGCTTGTAAACCTGTAATGGCATACATTTGAAGTACTTGCTGTATACCAGAGAAAGTATTTTGTAATCAGGAGTTATTGCGTTGTGTATCGAAACTATGTAGCGTTTTCAGGTTCTTTTCCATGTTATTGACAGGTCCAGATAAACCAGTTGAAACTGGATATTGACAGTGCCAAGGTCACAGTAGAGAAGGTCAATGATGACGAAGAATTAACGTCTACATTTGCGACACCTCCGTCGTCTAAATATTTGACGACGATTACGACAACAAAGTCAACTTCATCTGCATCAACGTCATCGCCTGTCGTGACGTCATCTGCCGCTTCTGTTACACATCAGCCCCGATCTTCCAGTAAGAATGTTAGATCTCGTTTCGAGTGAGTGAGTGAGTGAGTGAGTGAGTGAGTGAGTGGGCCAGATTCAGTAGTGCTTCGGACAGTGCTCTCGCATAATAACAGTGCTCTCGCATAATAACGGTGCTCTCGACTGTGAACAAAGCCAGTAAACTCGGTAGCACGACCGCATGAATATGCAAATGAGTTCAGATTTCAGGAGCTCTTTTGAAGCCCAGTACATCGACTCTGAAACTAAGACATCAAATCACTACACTACTGACTCATCTTTAGGCTGGGTTTCTTTTGTGTAGGAATTTCTGCTGGCTTCAAATAAAAAAAATAATTACACGATGAATCGTCACTGAACGGTTGTAATCAAACACAGTTTCTAAAGTAGCATTATGTGAAAATATTGCATAAAACGGATATAAAAGTGAAATTGACAACCTGGCGATTTTTGTTAGTAAATGCCATATATATGTATATATATGTATATATAAGTAGAAATAGATATACATTAAGAAGAAAATATGTATTTGTCTCGTATAATTGTTATTTGACATATTGTACATACATTATGTGCAAATTGTTTCTTATAATCAAACACTTTCAAAAAAAATTCTTTTTCTAAAACTAGTCACGAAATACCAGGTGGGTGTGTACTTTGTTTTCTACGTCAGAATATTCCTCTTAATCTCATAATAATCTCATTACCGTCACATTAAATAAATACACTGTAGTGAATGCATAAATCAGGTGAAATGTTTGTATGTTCCAGCACCGGACCCATGTGCTGGAAAGACGGGCGACTACATGCAACATCCCCGGCAATGCAACCTCTACATTCAGTGCCTCAACGGTGAGAGTGTACTGTTTACCTGCCCGACGGGCACGGTGTTCAACATCACGCTCAAAGTGTGCACTGTCAAGAAGGACAACATGCAGTGTACAGGTAAGAATAAACAGCTTTGGAAAGTATATATATATAAACTGCAAAATTGTTGACCTGTTATGTCAGAGTTGAGTTAATGTAAATATTTGAAGTCTAACACCAATCGAAAATATTCTTCCATTAAACCATTAGAACCATCTCTACATAAATACAGTCAGGCACCGCTGTTTCAAAGTTGACGTACGTGTCAGGGTGTCGACATAACAGAAACGTGACTGAAATTATACAGAAAACGCAGGTTTGCAAGCTTTTACTTCGAATTTCGAACAACCGTAATTTCGGTACATTGAAATTTCGACACAACTGTTTTCAGATTTATGATAATCAGGAGTAGATCAATTCATGATGCCACGAATAGTTAAATTCTCAGTAAGACCACCTCAACCTTTTGAGAAAGGATGGGTGCACACTGTTGAGAAATGCGGGGCTGCAGTTTCAGTTGTCATCTAACAAAAGGGGACAAAAGGGGAATAAGGATAAAAGGCGACTGTGCTTGTCGTAAGAGGCGACTAACGGGATCGGGTGGTCAGGCTCCCTGACTTGGTTGACAAATGTCATCGGTTCCCAATTGCGCAGATCGATTGTCTGGTCCATACTCGATTATTTACAGACCACCGCCATGTAGCTGGAATATTTTTGAGTACGGCGTAAAACTAAACTCACCCACTCACTCACTTAAACGGCCATCATTACATATGTGACCTTGACCCTTCCAGCCGACCCCTGGGACCCCTGCAAGTCCAACAGCGAGCAACAGTACTACCCCTACCCGGAAGACTGCAGGCTTTTCTTCCAGTGTCAACACAACAAATCAATAGTTCGTGTGTGCCAGAATAACCACGTCTTCGACTCAGACCAGCAGATCTGCGTCCCTCCGTCCCTCGATGTCAAGTGCCCCTCCCCTGCCATCCCTTCTCCTCAATCCCTCATCACGCCAGTCAAGCAGACAACAGGCGACAGTCACGTGACAGGAACGACAAACAAAAGCGGAACCGGAAGTACAACTACCCTGCCACCTATAAAATATCCAGGAAGACCAGGTTGGTTATGAATTCAGCTTTTTCTTGAGTCAAGGGAGGTAACATTGTCTCAGTGAGCTAGCGCTGGCAAATAATACGAATTTAGAGTCAGTTCTTAGAAAATATTCCTTTGATGGCAAGTTTAGATGAGCTCCATTATAGTAGTACTGTGTGTTTATGAACTAGGTTGTTCCTGGAAACTCAGACGTGTTAGAAATGGACAGACGTATTTGTTAATGGGGTGCGCGTGCATGGACCGGTAACGTGATATTGACGGGGTTGTTTGTCTGTACAGGCAGGTCCTGAAACTGACGGCCCCCTTTCATGGAAGTAATTTGCATAGCGATCGTGGAACATTGGGTCTAGTGGGTAAACCTTTCACTCTTCAATTCCATGAAACCTGTTCGATTTCCATCATTTGTGAACTCCAGTTCTTGTGCCCCTAGCCGTGACAGTCATGACGTCGTTTTAAACTTGGCGTACAGTCCAAGTTTGAAGTATTCACAAGGCAGGACTCATGAATTCGTCGCTTAGAAGACTTAGAAATAAAATATAATCTCTTCTCTTGCAGCATACTCTTCAACTCCCTGTGCTGACGGCACCAATGGCGGATTATACCCTGACCCTTCCAACTGCAGTCGTTACATCCTATGTGAATACAAAAACGAAAGAACCATGTCATGTGCGAAGGATCTCTACTTTGATCCAAAGATCAAAGTCTGCATACCTCCCAAGAATGACCTCAATTGCCCCGACATACGACCATGTGAGGATAGCGACCAAGGCTTTTTTCCCCATCCGCGAAAGTGCAACAAGTTTATCATGTGCAACGACGGAAAGGAGGTTATACAGACGTGCATGCATAGCCTCGTTTGGGACCCACGCGTGAACTCTTGTGTTCCAAAAACGAACTCTATCAGTTGCCCGGATGAAGACACGTGACTATAATGATGACGTCACCCTGATGTGTATCTGTGATAGAAGACATGTTAGAGCGGGACTCTAACTTTAATATATTCTTCCGTGTTGTGATCAGTTCTTTATTCAGTGAATGTGTTGTACGTTTTCTGAACAGGCACAGTCGGAGTAATTCAGTAGAACTGAATTCTTGCATTCATATTGTACATTGAATCACGGCTAGTGACTCCCGGGATCATGAGTCAGAAAGTGCCAGAGCATCCTGTGCTGATCATGAGAGGCGAGTAACTAGTTCGGGTGGTCAGATTCACTGACATGGTTAGTCGAGTGTCAGTATGGGCCTTTGCTCATGATATCAAAAACTGGATTGACTGAACGAGATAACGGACCACTGTAGCGCAACTAGAACGTGAGACGTTACGAACCACACACACGAACAAATGATATAAAAAGCTGCTACAGAAAGCAAATATATGTCCTACGGGTTGCTGTTGTGTTGCTGTGACGACATATATTCATGATGACAGTAAACAGCACAAGGAGAAACCATAGTAAACAAAAACATTGTGAACAAATTGATAAATCCAAAGCCGTTAAGATTCCTCGTTAGAAATTTAATTTAGTAACATTAGAAATACCAGTATCGCTGAATAACCTGATGATATTTATATATACTGACCAACAAAAGTAACGCGATTTTCGAAAATATGAAACGTAAGTGTTCATGTTTATGTCTTCCATTAAAGAACTTGACAAAAAAGCCAGAGTTGTGTTTCTTTTGTTGATCAGTATACAAATACGCGTACAAAGTGTCTTTGATATGACAATCTGTGAGGGCTACCTTAATTCTGGTTTAGTACAGAACAAGTACTTAAGTTACCTATCCCGATGTATATGACGTCATGAAACCCATCAAAGTTCATTGTCCACTGTATGGATGCATGTTCTTTATGTTCCTGGGTACAATGTGATGTTTTTGATATATTATTTGTCACTGTTTATGTTCACTGTTCTATTTATGGAATAAAACCTCCGTGTTAACCTGATCTTGCTTTTATTATCTCATGAAGCTGCTCTTGAAGCTGCTCTTGAAGCTTGGCACCAGTGAGTGAGTGAGTGAGTTTAGTTTTACGCCGCACTCAACAATATTCCAGCCATATGGCGGCGGTCTGTAAATAATCGAGTCTGGACCAGACAATCCAGTGATCAACAACATGAGCATCGATCTGCGCAATTGGGAACCGATGACATGTGTCAACCAAGTCAGGGAGCCTGACCGCCGGATCCCGTTACTCGCCTCTTACGACAAGCATAGTCACCTTTTATGGGAAGCATGGGTTGCTGAAGGCCTATTCTACCCCGGGTAGACCATCACGGGTCGCTTGGCACCAGAGTCTCTGCCTATTCCTGATATCATACCACACGATACCCCTCTGTGTCCGCGATTCTACTGATATCTGCTAGTTTGGCGTGTAGTAAAGCTTCTGGAAGCATAATGATGTCACAGTTATCACACTTTGCATTTTCTATATTGCACTTTACCCATAACAAATTAATAATTTTGTCCCTAACAGCTTTCCATACAGTTGCACTGGCTGCCAGCGGGTACATCCGGGACTCTGGCACATGCTGCTCCTGCAGTGCGTGCACTGAGGTGTTGCAAAAGCTGCATGTGCCCGGCACGCACCATGCTGGCAGTGGCAGCTCAATTACGTCCTGTAATTTCACTAATTACAGATGTATTTATGACGCATGTTTCGGCAAGTGGCATTGAAAAAAAGCATCGAACACCAGCCCAATGGTCCGGTTATAACGAACCTGCGACAATGATATCACCAGATCCGCATTATACTATCACTAGAACAAAAACAACAACAACATCATTGTCCACAACAACAAACAGGTTTGTCATGATACCGCATGGTTTGTATATATAACCACTGACATCACGTGGTTTGTATATTATTTGATACGTAATGTCAATGGTATCACTTGGTGTGATCCGGGTTAGAATCTGTCTTTACCACCCATACATGTCAGAAGAGACTCTCGTAATATTAATATCTCATTGGGTTATTTGATGTTTTTGTTACAACGTGTCTCCATATGTTTTCAATGAATAACTGACAGGCTGACAAATTTGCCATGAGGACTTTTCATTTACAGCAAAGTAGAACACTCTAACACATGGACTGACAGCAAACGTAATTAAACTGTGAGTGTATTATCTCCTTTTCAAATGAGGTATACCATCAAGCCTCGACTTGGAAAAAATGCAAATCGAACTTTAAGAATCGAAAAGAGCGGCTACTTCATCGTCTCTAAATTACTGGCATGTGAATGCATCTGTCTTCATTCAGTTTGTTTATCAGTTCTACCGGTAACTGAAAGAGTGGTTTGTTTGTTTGTCATTGTTGCTTAACGACGCACACAACCACATTACACGTTTATGTAGCGAAGGTGTGTAACCAAACAGGCTTGTGATCAGACAACCTTGTGATCAACATCATGAGCATCGATCTACTCACATGGAATACGATCACATGTGTCAACCAAGTCGACGAGTCTGACCACCCTATCCAGTTAGCCGCCTCTTACACAAGCATGGGTTGCTGAAGATCTTCACGTGTCAGAAGCAGTAGAAAAATCATTGAGTTGATGCGAGTAGATCTTCAACGACGTTTTAAAACGTTATAAACATCAATAATAACAGTCTATTTGTCATGCGCATTACTCCATCCACAATGATCGAATGATCGAATGCTCGAAGCGCCCATACAATCTGTGCATTACAGTTACAAAGGCGCTTGAAGGTTTTAGTCAAATGGCTTTATCCCACCGGGTACCCATATTCTGCTGGGTGAACAGAGGCGATCTATGAGACCACGTGTGCCAGTTCGTTGTGGAGCAGGGAGAGGGCTGACAACACTCTCTGGGGACATTTTGTTATCACCCGGGCTATCACTATCATTTCTCGAGAGTTCTGTCTGGAACATGGTTAAAACGAATTTGACATTAATGTGGGTCCAACGATTGAAGCAGCGCTGAGGTAACCTAGTGGTTAAAGCGTTGGCTCTTCAGGTTGAGGACCCGGGTTTGGTTCCTCACAAAGGTACAGTGTGTGAAGCTCATTTCTGGGGACCCTCTACGTGATATTATTTCAACATTCTAAGCCATACTCACTCCTTCTCCCAAAGTGACCGTAACCTTGAAGACCCGGGTTCGATTCCCATCAGAGATACAGTGTATATAAGGAGGATAAACATACATGGATGAACACTTTATTAGAGTGACAACGACGTTTCGGTGTAGCTTCTGACACCGTTTTCAAGCAAATGTGTGTGTGGCCGTTCAGAAAATCGAGAAACAGTGTCCATCTACATTTCTACATTACAGTGTGGCTCGACAACAGAACTATAATACAAGAATTAAACACTCATCACAGCAAAAATAAGCTGGTTTCCAGGGAGTTTCCTATAGTTTCATTGCGGTTTCCATGTATAAGTTTATTGTAGGTTTCAGCCTGGTTTCCATGTTGTAGTTTCCAACCTAGTTTCCATGAAACTGAAACTTACTTATGCCGATCCTTTACCCGTTCCACCGGAAAAGAGGTTTCATGTCTCACACGTACCAAACCGGGTATTTTACACTGTTGCATAATGGTAAAACCTTCAGGATGACAACAGCAGAATAGAACAAAAAGTTATGAAAAGTTTATTATCATTCAACAAATTTCAACAACTATGCACGCATACATTAATTAAGCACTACAAATACATAAATATTTCCCAAAACAGCTTTATGATATGACCATGCAAAATTCTCATTTAAAAAAGAACATATCCCGTGCTATTTATTCCCTATTGAAAAATATATATCCCTTTCATAATTCCAAAGTCTTTCAAGAGTCATATTCAATGGTGTTATTCAGGTGTTCTTCATCTGGACTTCTTACTGCCCAACTGGGAATATCCAGTGGCACATCACTTTCCTTCATGTCAGTGGGATGTCTTGCCCATGTTTTCATGTTCTTCTGGCCTCTTGCACTGGCTTTATACATTGTACGTTGGAAGTTTCTTGCTTTCCCAGGAAAATCCAGTCGACAGCAGTACATTCTTATCTTCGTCATCTAACATCCCAGGTGATGTCAGTTCTTTCCTCAAGAGAGGAAGTAGGAGGTGTCAAAGCTGGTGCGGGCGAGGTTGATGATGCTGTCTATGGTGAGGTGGGTGTCCAAGTCATCTATCCTGTTGGCTAACTTGCTGCGGAGGATGTCCAGGGCTTCTTCTAGTGGGATGTTGGTGAAGAGGTCCATGGCGTCGTAGCTGACCGTGGTGCCTGTGAGGTTGGATTCTTTCAACTGGTTGACGAAGGATGAAGTGTCGCTGATGTAGGAACTGCCATCTTTGCCAAGTGGAGCGAGGAGACGTGAGAGGAATTGGGCGGTGTTGTAGAAGACTGAGCCTCTTGAGCAGACTTGGATCTGGGCTCTGCGCGGTTCTTGTGGATCTTGATGGTAGCTCTTCTGTATGGGGCTAGGGAGTTGATAGGGTTCAGCTGGTTGAAGATGATGTCATTGATTATCTCGTCTCATGGAGGTCCTTCAGGGTTTTCGTGTGTTGTCTTTCCAGTCTGGCCGTCGGATCTTTTTTGATGTTGAGGTATGTGGTGGAGTCTGAGAGGCTGTTGTTGACGAGCTGGATGAATTCCGGGGTGTAAATGATATGATGACTGCTGCTTTGTCCTTGTCAGCTTCGGTGATGGTGATGCTGTCATCCTTCTTTAGTTCGGTGATGGCCTGTCTTTCTTGGTGCATGAGGTTGGGGCGGGGCTTGGGAGCGTCCTTGATGGTGTCTATGATCTGGTGTTGCTGGTGATGAAAGCATCTGTGTTCATCTTGGCGGCGACTGGGACATACTTCAGGCTTTTGGCAAGGAGGGACGTCTGGGACGGTTTGGGAGGCTAACTGCTTAGGTTGATGACTGTCCTGAGGTTGGTGTTGTTGTTGTTTGCTTCAGGAATGTTGGAGGTGGAAGGGTGACTGGGTGAACTTGGTGATGTGGGTAGTTTTCACTTTCTAATGGAGGTGCTGCTTTGTGTTCTCTGCTAAGGACTGGGTCTTGTGGTAGAGGTCAGGCTCAAGGGTGTGCTGTAGGTAGCTTCAATGTCGTTTTCGAGGTGGGACTTGTAGCGGCGTAGGTGCTGTATCTGGTGCTTGACTATTCTGGTGCTGGCATTGTGGAGTATCTTGTTGATGGCAGGTGAGCGAGGGACAGGAGATGAGAGTTGAAATCCTCTGGGAACGAGGTTGTTGTCTCGGCATCGTAACAGGAAAGTTAGATGATTACTGGTTTTCACAAATTTGCTAATAGAACGGTTGTACCTGTTGATCAACAGTGTGCCAATATATAGCCAATCCACCCGTGTACATCCTTTACCATCATCCCTATCATGTACATCATCCTTAATCCTCATCCAATCATGTGTATGCCATACTATCTACCAACAACAACAACAGTTACTGGCGCCAAAGGAAACTACAAGAGGCTATCGAGATCCGGAGACAGAAACCAGCAATCGACCGTGACAGAGGAGTGTACCTACCAAGTGCATGGGACTTGTTGATAAATTGATCTCTTCTATCTGTGTACATTCCACCTATGTAATTCACTAGTGTTTACACAACAGTGTATCAATATATAGCCAATCCACCGTGTACATCCTTTATTATCATCATCCCTATCATGTACATCATCCTTAATCCTCATCCAATCACGTGTATGTCATTACCATTGGCTTCCATATCTTAATCCCCATCTTACCATTGGCTTCCATAATTGTTATCATAACTGTCGGATTCCTGTAGGTGCTTGTTTATACTGGTTAACTCATTCCACCTGTTACTTTATTATTGTTTACCTGCACATATAAATATAGCTCTGTACCCCCGTTCTCATTCCTCTGATGAAGGAGTAAGCATTAACTCCGAAGCGTTGTGTTCTAATAATAAAGAAGTTGATATCCATAAAAATCTTCATTCTTATGTATTTCACTTCTAAATGCCCTTCAAAGGCTTAATTTGTGGAGGTCAAGAAACAGAGAATCTCTATGCAGATGTGTTTGATGGCGACGTTTGGAAGGGTTTTGTGTGTTCCATGGCACCGATTTCTTGACACAGAAATGCCATTTTGGCTTAGCCTTGAAAGTTGATTGGTTTGCTCTCTATAAGAGAAGGGGAGACATATCGACTGGCGCCTCGTATATGGTTGTGATGAACCTACCTAGAGAGGAAAGATACAAGACTGAAAATGCCATTCTTGTCGGTCTCATCCCTGCAATGAGGAAAGAACCCGTGTCGTTGAATCCTTTTCCTGGAGTCACTTGTTGCAGAACTGAAGGCACTGTGGAAGGGTGTGAAGATGACACTTGGCGCTGACCCTACCATAATGACAGTGAAGGCTGCCTTGATGTGTGCTGCAGCTGATGTCCCTGCATCTAGAAAACTCTGTAGCTTCATGGGAATGCATTCTTAGTTAACTGTTGTCGGTGCTTTCAAATTTGATATTAAATCGAAGTGTATCTGTGTAGATATTGTAAATAATATTGTTTACAATAACTATAAACCTTCAAAAAGATTGCAGTAAGTCATATCTGCACCGTCAGACGCAAATATTTGGTTCTATGGAGGCATTTTGGCATTGTTGGCAGTGCGTATTCATGAGTTGCTTGAATTGCTACAAACTTATTTCCAACTGAAGTTAGATATAGTGTCACAAAAGAACCCAACTACATACTGGTTAATTTGCTCATATTAGCATCTGAATATTCCTTTTGTTGAATGGATTCTGATAGATGAACATTCGATAACATGACTAACTGATGAGATGTAATTCACAAAAAGTGTGAAGGCGTTTTAGATAGCAACGATACGTTTGAGTTTTATTTGAAATTCTTGTGTGCAGGGGGTTGTGGCTAAAATAATCGAAACTGTTGATTATAAAATTGATCGATTTCACGAGACTTGATGAGCACATCATTATCTTATCTTAAATTACTTCCATTAGACTTTTAAGCGTTTCCAGAATGGTTGAATTAATATGGTGAAAACGTTGTCATATATTAATATATAGGATATTTATGTATCCATGCAACTTTGCTTGCTCAAGGGGCTGGTATTTGTTTCCCTCGATCATTTAATGTCAATCTCAGCGTCTCATCGTATTAACAATCTCAACTCCCTGGGGAGTGTACAGCTATTGCTGCCACTAAGCGCACCGAGTTTATTGTGGCTCTCTCATCCTAACGAGGTACCCACTTACAGCTGGGTGGACTGGGACACATAGTCATAGTGCTTTGTCCAAGTTTACTGCACGTTGCTGTACCCGCAAGTAGGTGTATGCACGTATTCATGTGGCCACTGTCTGGTCGTATAACAGCGGATTCGTGGGTTCTTCTAAGTGCACGGGGTTGTGTATTGTCCACTAAGGTCTGTGACAACACGGAAAGAGTCTGCACACAAAGTTGACTCCAAGGCTTTTAAGCCTGGCCACAGGTGGGCCCGATACCACAACTTAGCTGGATCACGAGCCTGGTGCTTTAGGCAGTTCTCCCACCGCCCGCCGCGTCACACCATCGATGAAACTGCTGCCCCGGAGTGACATGATTATATATAGAAAAGAAAAGTAAAAATCGGAGGAGCATACATTTGCATCTCAAAGTTGAGATATATCTGTTATGGGTGACGATTTTGTGTAGTTTTCATTGCTACAGGCTTATTTTCCTGCTGAAATAAAGTTTAATTGTTATAAAAAATGGATGTCATTATTGAAATATATTAACAGACGTTACGTTACGACGAATAACATCACTTTCCTGAACAACTAAAAAAATACCTGTACTGTTGTCAATTGTTTGTCAACCACCATTATCTATCCTCATGTAAGAATGTCGAGTTTTGATTGGTCCACGTGACTCTGATAAAATACCATGTACATCCATCACGATCCGCGAGCGAGAGTATAAAAGTCGTGTACTCCCGCTACGAAACACATCTGCAGCTCAGCTGCGAAGCTACAAGGACCTCAGAGGAAAGAAGCAGAAGACAAGCGCCAAGAAGGCAAGTCGCTGTGAGCCCTCTCACAGGGACTGTTCCCGACCAGCCATGGAAAGCATCACCTTCTTAGTGACCGATCAGGTCCACAGTAGACACCAAGGTAACGCTAAGGAGAGGAAGGGAGTGGCCGTGTCCACTCCCAAAGAGAGGAAGAGGGGAAAAGCCGTGTCCGCCCCCTATGGCGAGGATAAGGGAATGGCCGTGTCCAACCCCCATGGTGAGAGGGAGGGGTGGCCGTGACTACCCCAAATGGGAGGCGGAAAGGAACGGCCGTGTCCGTATCCCATGGTGAGAGAACGGGAGCGGCCGTGACCACACCCCAGAGGGAGAGGAAGGGGGTGGCCGTGTCCACCCCCAACAAGAAGGGAGCGACCGTGTCCACTCCCAAAAGAGAGAAGGAGAGAGAGGAAGCGAGGGGGAGCTCGCTCCCACATATTTGAAAGGACAAATCATCTGACAGTTACTTATTGTGTTTTTAGACCAAGTCACAATTGGTTCCATGGAATTCATGAAGAATATGAATGCCATATATCTGTAATAAAAAAGTCACCATTTCAAGATCTCTCTCATATATCTGCCAAGATCTTTTGAAAGATATGAAATAGTTTCAGAGTTGTGCTCCAGCAAAGTGTTCATGGAACTGAGAAAACAATACATCATAAAAACCTATAAATAGCAAAAGGCACCACTTTGGGTGGAATAAAACGGAATAGCCGTGACTATTCCCAACAAAGCAGGGGAAGCAGCCGTGCCTGCTCCCCAAAAGGCGACTGGCAGTGATGGGGAAATGCCGCCCCCTAGCCAGGACTCGATCAGCAGGGAGATCAAGCCCGAGAGCCCGCCCAGCTCTCGGGGCCAGCACACATGCATAGGGGTAGCCGTGACTACCCCACAAAATGTAGAAATGGACTGTAAGTCCGATAACAAGGGAATGTCCAGCCCTCAGAGGGGAATGCCCAACCCCATCAGAGATAGCTCTGATCTGAAAAACGGAGAACTTGCACAGTTCCGTCCCGGAAAGACCAAGCTTCACTTTAGCTCGGAAACCGATAACCTCAAAAAGAGAAAGTTTGCCACGGCAAACTTCTCATCCGCGCAAGCCGCGATGACAGTGCCTGAAGGGGGAATCAGTTTCAGCGGGCTTAACTTGTCTGAAAGGGAGCAGATCAACGAGCTTTGGATCAGGAATTCTGAGAGATCCAAGGAAACTGCTAAGCAAACCAAAGCCCCCGCTGAGGTTAATCCTCCGAAACAGCCGGCGTGGGAGAGGCTAGTCTACTGTAAAGACTACAACCTCACCCTCACCAGCAGAGTCTCTGCCCAAGCCCTTAAGGAGCTAGGCAAATCCATCTCCATCCGCAAATAAATAAAGCAAACAGGGGATACGTTGTTAGCGGCAGCAACGTAAATGAATCTTTAAGCCTCCCCAACAGAATCCTTGGCAAAACTATGTAATGGCTCTATTCGACGGGAAATGACGAGGGAGGATGTATGGGATTCAAGCTTTTTAATTTGTGCGTTCTGGTGATCCAGCGTAAGCCGATAGTATTCAAAGGAATTCCTAATTTTCAACATATCACATTTAAGTTCAAGATCAACTTAGAACAGTCATTACAGATTCATGCAGATCATGCAGATTTAGGTTACAATGTACTTCATTTCATTTCTTAAGATACAAATGCCTTAAGATACAAATGCCCATTTAAAATATTACATGATATATAGTCTCACAATACATACAAAGAAGAAAAGAAAAGTAACAGAGCCAAGTGTCATGTCCCAAAATTGATACACATGCATGCACTCACGTATATATGGTACACAGCCTAGCGAGCACATGGCGACGCCCTTCCCTTCCACGACCACATGGCATACACGCTACCGTCTGCAGTACACAAACAGCACAATTCATTCAGTCACAAATCACCTTTGGGACCAGTAATGCGCAGAAAACTATACAATAAAGTAACATTAACTAAGTTTATAACGCCAATGCTAAAGCTTATTCGGTAAGAGTTCCACCCGTACCCCCCCCCCTCCCCCTTTTCAAATGTCACAATAAGACGGTGACAGTCGAAGTGTGAATAAAAAATGCAAACAGTACTAACGATGATGTAGGAAAAATAAGGAAATAACTCATGTAATTTACACTTGCAAAACACTCACTTGGAATAGAACACTGAACTGTACGAACGGAGGACGACATGACACCCGGTAAGAAGGAAGTGGATGTATGACATATTCCATACAACTAATTCATATACGAGGACGAGCATCAGTTGGTGTGAAAGCAATAAATATATACCTGAATTTAATGATTGCCAGGATAAATGGAGCCGATATCTGTAAGAAGGTTTGTGAAGACATCCTCACTTTTCATAGTGCGGTAAATATATTCCGCGAGGCGGAGACTGAAGTCGATCCGGCGAGTGTGTGTACTTGGCAGCTGCCTTTTTATACACTACCATCTGTTTTCTATCAAATTAGTACAAGCGCCAGTGACGAGATCTGTACACACAATCAGTCAGAAATGCAATCAGTCCAAATGTTAGAGTTACAAATACAATTAACTGACAATATTACTCATGAAAAGAGTTTTAGAAATTACCTTTGATATTGTCAGTATGGTTGACATTGGTGTGGGTGTACCCCAGGCCAACCAGTCCGTCATAACCCTTCCAGCAGTCCGTAATGATATGAGTACCCCTAACCGCATTGTCCGTTATAATCTTCTCCAACGTCTGTCGGTCACGTTTGTCCACTGGTACTAAAAAAAACTTCCTACTTTCTATACAAATTCCACCCAAAACCCACTGACCCTCTACTACTCTACCCCGATGATACTTACGTTTACCAAACTTACTCTCATCAATTTCTACAGTCATGCCAGGACCCCCTGTCATGTTCGAACTTTCCCTTTCCACAACTGAAGAGCAAACCTCTCTACAGTACATGAAATAGTCCGATACAGTTTCTCTAGATGTTTTCAGGACTTTCCCATCCTTATCTCAATCAATACTCGTCTCTGATTGTGTCTGTGTAGCTCATCTTATGAGCGAAACAGTAAGTGAGGAGAATAGTCTTAGCCAACGACAAATTGGACCCAGAAAACCATGTACCCCTCCGTGCAGGAACTTGATTATTATTAGATTTTTTGCATAACTTTTTGTTTCATTGAAACCTGAACACAACGTTTTTACCTTTCCTGTTAATACCGTATGTGCGGGTAAGTATTTGGTTACAGTTAGGGCAGTGAGTTTGTGCTGGTAAAACACCGTTGCGTTTACAAAATTCAACAGTGCACTCAGGGGTGCGCAAGTTAGCCGATAAGGTTAACAAATTAATGGGGACGGTAGCTCTGACCGTAGGATCAGAAACAGAGGACTGGTTAGGTGCAGCTGTAGTGGGTGAGGAGGATGTGCGATGGACATGGGGGCTGCGATGCAAGGAAACGAGCGGGACGTTTAATGGTGCGTTTAGGTCGGGAAGGTGTATTAACAGAAACAGGAGATGGAAGGGGTGGTGTTGGTGAATTAGATGACGAACTAGCATGCGTTAGTAAGTAAGACAAACCAGTGCTCGAAACGTTACTTACAGAAGAAGCCTGGCCGTCAGACGTATGTCCCTCAGTCATAACGTCTGGAGAAAATTGAAAAAAACCCACGTGAGTCATCGTGTGAATCGTCTCTCAGTCTACGCTGACCTTGGGTGATGTCACCAGAGGAGAGGAGGTCTAGTAAAGGATCAGGAAAAGATTGGTCGGTAGACGGAGTTTTAGATAGATTGGGTGGGAATTGATCATCGGACGACATTTTTTCAGCAGACAGGAAAGCAAATGAATGAAAGAAAGAGCCGAAGTTAATCTCACTGCTCAATATATAACCTCAAGGCACTTGAAACATCTGCTTTGACAAATAATGCACCCAAGCAAACTATTTAGAAAAACACGGAAAGAACACGATGAGCACGAAGTTACCGTGACATAATGTGGGTCACCGACAAAATTCTACTAATTCAACAGACAACTGCACAACAAATTTATAAACAGAATTAGTTTTTATGATAGTAGTATGTGACATCACACTCGGCGTGATGATGATCGGAAAACACCTGCTATTAACTACTTCTTCATAGCCGTGATAACACGACCGGAAGATAACGGGAAGCAGACAAGACATACAGGACCTCGGATCGAGAAAGCGACCCAAGCAGTGTGTGAAGTGCCTCTGCTATGGACTTGTCAAAGCAGGCACCCTTGGCGAGCCACCTCCTCGTGGTGGGTGCTGGGTAACGCTAAGTGCTCGCCAACCCCCGTTGTGGACCCGGGGGCATATTTGGTCCACCAGTCCGTTAGCCGTGGGTTGCGGCCCTGTGTCGGTGGAGGAGGGGATCCTGGTGGTTGAGGGTAACAGGGGCCTGCAACCGTGTTCCTGTTGCTCAACACGCAACTTTGGCCCTAACTTCACCTAGACGGGAGGTTGAATAGGCCCAATTCAATCAATCGGCTGGTCACGCCAAGCCCTGTGCATGGTGAATACTTTTGCACATAGTACTTTAATTATATGATCTTGGCTTTTTTGGCTTTCAGTGTACAATTTTCAACCTGGCATTTGTTCTGTTTGATTCAACAGCTTTTCAAGTTTTTATTGGCTGGAGTATAACATCCCTGTAGCCCTGGTGGAACAGACTGGTTTCCGCTGTGACACCGTCCTCGTTGACACTCCATGGTGGGTGGGGAGCAGGGTTGTCGAACACTTTTCCTACATAATGGCTACCTCCATTCCTTCTGGTTCATCGAAGAATAAACGCCGGTATGTTGAATCTTCGTCATCTGATGAAGGCTCATCTGACTTAGTTGACTCGTGGCCGAGATTTATTGTCATCTCATCTGCTGATGAAAACCCTCTAAAGCTGAACCCCTTTGCTATTTCCAAGGGCATCCACGGTGTCTGTGGAGAAGTTAAGGATGTAATGCGACTTCGAAATGGCTCTCTGTTGGTGGAATGTGCGCGTAAGCAACAATCGGACAATCTGTTGAAATTAAAACAGTTTGTGAATACACCTGTTGTTGCCTCTGTACACAGAACTCTGAATTCCTGTAGAGGCATTGTCAGAGATAGGGCTCATTGTCTTTCTGACATGACTGAGGAGGACATTGTTACTGAGCTTCCCAATCAAGGGGTCATCGCTGTAAAGCGATTTTCCAAAAAGAAAGACGATGGCACAACAATCAAGCTCAATACGTATTTGTTCACGTTTTCACATTCCGTCCTTCCAAAATCTGTAAAAGCTGGATATTTCAACATTGGGGTGAAGGTGTATGTACCGTCTCCTATCCGATGTTTCAAATGTCACAAATTTGGTCATGGGGCCAAGTTCTGCCGCAACAGCTCGATATGTTCCCGTTGTGGTAGTGCACACGAACGTTCTGAGTTTTCGAATGGCATTAAGTGTGCTAACTGTGATGGAAACCACTTAGCCTCATCTAAATCCTGTCCATTTTATGAACGCGAGACAAAAATTCAACATATCAAACACACTAACAATATCTCGTATTCTTCTGCAAGAAAGTTGGTACCCCTTTCTACCACTTCATCAAATTTATACTCAAATGCAGTCTCTTCTCGAGCTCTTGTTTCCAGACCTCCTATGACATCAAAATCATGTCAAACATCCTTATCTTGGGTCAATCAACAAGTCATAATCAGTGACACTATTCAGACATCTCCGGTTCTGATTGATGTATCTACATCAACTTCTCAGACAGAGGCTGTAGCATCACTGCCGTCGGTAGATTTATCTTCAGCAGCACAGTGTATCGCAGAGGAGAGATCACAGAGTCAGAGTAAATCTTCAAAAAGTGGCAAAAAGGAAAAGAAACAATCCAAAAGGACCAGAACCAGAAATAAATATAAAGTGTTAAATGCTAAAGCAAGGCGCACATTTAAGCAAAACAAACGCCAGTCTTGGCAAAAATATGTTTCGAAAATAAATTCGCGAACGCCGATGTCCACGGTATGGAACATGATCCAGAGAATAAAAGGTAAAGGTACCAAATCAACCATACATCATCTCAAAACTGGGCATCAGTTGTTAACAGATAAATCTGATATTGCAAATAAACTGGGAGAAACTCTTGCCCAACACTCTTCCTCGTCTAATTATGTTCCCAAACATGTTCGTTTGCTAAACCATGGAACGTATGGTCAATAACCGACTAACTTGGTACTTAGAGTCAAATAATTTAATCACAAATATACAATGTGGTTTTCGTAAAAATCGCAGTACCATAGATCATTTAATTCGATTGGAGTCATTCGTTAAGAACGCCATCTTTAGCAAGCAGCATGCAGTGTCAATCTTTTTTGATTTAGAAAAAGCTTATGATACGACATGGAAGCATGGCATTTTAAATGATTTACATGCTTTTGGTTTACGGTGTCGTTTGCCTCAATTTATATCCGAGTTTTTAACTGACAGACAATTTCAGGTACGCGTGGGTTCTACCCTGTCTGATCATTATACTCAGGACCAGGGCGTCCCACAAGGCAGTATTTTGTCTGTCACACTCTTTAGTATTAAAATTAACAGTCTATCAAAGGTTTTAAATGATTCAATTGATGGATCACTCTTTGTGGATGATTTTAATATTTCTTGTCGTGGAAAAAATATGCATACTATTGAACGACAACTGCAGTTATGTTTAAATAAAATAGATAAATGGTGTCTCCAAAACGGCTTTAAATTTTCTAAATCCAAAACTAATTGTATACATATCTGCCGCAAATACAAACCACATAAAGACCCTGAAATATTTTTAAATGACACTCCCATCAAAGTTGTAAAGGAGGCAAAGTTCTTGGGTATACTTTTTGACTCCCATTTAACTTTTCTTCCACACATTAAATACCTAAAAAATAAATGCTTGAAGGCACTAGATCTATTAAAAGTTGTTTCCAGTTCCAAGTGGGGAGGGGATCAATCTACCCTCCTACACCTGTATCGATCACTGGTTCGCTCGAAACTTGATTACGGCTCCATTGTGTATGGTGGAGCCTGCAAAAGCAACCTAAAAATATTAGATTCAGTCCATCATCAAGGTCTCAGACTCTGTCTTGGCTCCTTTCGAACTTCACCTGTTGACAGCCTGTATGTCGAGGCTGATGAACCACCTCTTGAACAGCGACGTATAAAATTAGCTTTACAGTATATAACAAAACTGCATTCGAATAAGTCAAATCCTGCATATAACTGTGTCTTCAATCCTCTGTATGAGGATTTATACAATAAGAAATCTTCTCTTGTTCCGCCTCTTACTTTAAGAATGAAACCACTTATTTTTGCTACCGGCATTGAGCTGGATAATATAGCTCTTTCCTGTCTTCTTTCTTCTCCTCCTTGGCAGTTGGTTAGGCCACAAGTTGACCTAACATTAACTACATTTAAAAAATCAGACACTAATGAATTACAATACTAACAAGAATATAATCAATTAAAACATAAATATAGCAGTTATAAATCCTTATTTACAGATGGGTCCAAGGACGGTGGCGCAGTGTCTTGTGCCACTGTCATTGGATCCAGAACAATATCTTCTAGATTGCCCGACAACAGCTCTATTTTCACAGCTGAAGCTAACGCCATATTAACGGCTCTCAAATATATTCAAGGACATCCAAAACATAACCAGTATATAATCTATTCCGACTCTCTTTCTTGCCTTCAGACTATTAAAAACACTTCTTGCAAACATCCACTTTTAATTGAAATTATTGTATTGTATAATGAACTTGCTACTGGCCAATACGACATCGTCTTTTGTTGGTTACCCAGCCACGTTGGCATTTCTGGTAACACAATGGCTGATCTTGCTGCCAAGGCAGCACTCAACAAATCTGTGACACCACTTCGTATTCCTTACACTGATTATAAAGCTACCATTAGATCGTATATCCGTGATCTGATGCAGAAGAAGTGGGACACCCAAGTGGGCATACATAAATTACATGCAATAAAACCTTCTGTTGGTTATACCTACTTGGGTTGTCAGTCCAGATTTGAAGAGGTCATCATGCGGCGATGTCGTATTGGCCACATGAGATATACTCATGAATACCTATTGAAAGGTGAGGATCCTCCGTTCTGCATCCCTTGTGATGAAATAATCACGGTCAAGCATGTCTTGCTTGACTGTGTCGAATTTTCCATCACAAGGGATACCTATTTCAAATCACGAACAATGAAGGATCATTTTAATAATATAAGTTCTCATTTAATTATTCAATTTTTAAAAGAATTAGATTTGTTAAATGACTTGTAAATAGATAAATATTTTAGTACTGGAAGTTTAAATTCGTAGCTGTGCTTGTTAGTGGCTGTATCCTCGAGGGGGGTTAAAGTACTGTACAATTATTGTCCTCCTGAGAGGGTACGTAAGTCCACAAACATTCAAAGTAAATTCAAACTGTCCATATTTTTAATCGTAGAATATGTGTCTTTTTAATATATGGCTAGATTTCCTAAATTGATAACAACTGAAGGGATGATGTAAATCCAGCTAGGGTCCATGCAGGAAGCAAATGTACAGTAAGTCCCCATGGTCCCTAGTATGGTGATCTACCTTCAGATGTTGGTGATATATAGCCCGTATTTTATGTTGTTTTGTCCAAATAGTGATATTAGTTTTAACTTTCTACACTAGTTTTAAATGATAACTGTGATATTCTAGTTATTTTACTGTCCTTTGACGACAGGTTTTTATAGTATATGCACATTTCATTCAATATCAAACATGTTCTCGTCACGATATGGCTGGAATATTGCCGATGTGACGTTAACTACAAACTCACTCACTCACTCACATGTTAAAGCAAATTACCTCAAAGAGGCAAAATGTAGGACATACTCCAAGCCGGAGAGCGTCTGCAAGGTCGGCTGCTCACCCTATTGCAGGAACTGCAAAGTTCAAGGGCACTCAAGCCTCTCGAACTTCTGCAGGAGCGTGCAGACAAAAAGGAAAAGTCTAAACACGGGGACTTTAGCAAAACAAAAGCACCCACAAGCTTTCAAGGGAAGTGGTAAGGCGGGAAGCATGGATTAGTCAACCGCCGAGACACAAAATCGTAAAGACACTGCGGCAACCAGTGTCAAGGATGAGGGCAGAGACCATATAAAAATCTATTATATGGTCTCTGGTGAGGGTAAAACCAAACCCAAGCGGAGACGGCCATGAGGCAAGCGGGGCAAAAAAGACCAAACAAAAGTGGCTCTCAACACTGTTGACACCACACCAAACGGCGGTAGGCATGCTGTACCAAGTACAGACAGTACCCAAACAGAGCACAACCAGACTATCCCAGACACACTGGTTGAGTTCGTTTGTGCCGCCTTACTCAAACTAGGCACACGACAGGGCAGCAGTGCGGTGTCAAACCTCATTATAGTTTGGGAACTGGCCACCAAATTGCTGTCCTACGGGCAGTCTGCTACCCATTTCAAACAGCAGATTAACAAGCTCAATTATATAGCTTGAGAACATCATGTACTTGAAAATCTTGCAATGGAATGCCAACGGCCTGAGGTCAAACGGTCACGAACTTAAAGCCCTAGTTCAGCAAAAGGCACTGTCACCCCATTCAAGAAGCGAAACTGGGGAAGACATCAAACTTTAACATGCCTGGCTACAAACAATACCGCAAAGATAGAACGTGTCGAACAGGTGGTGGACTGGTTACTTTTGTCACCGACAATTGTACATCCAGTGAGGTCGTATCAGAGACCCAAGTCATCTCGGTCACGTTGGCAAATAGCAACGAGATAAAAATCGCAAATGCCTACCACAGGACTGCCGATCCCACCAACATCGATGAGCTTAACAAACTCACTGACTTGGTCGGGCATTCAAACCTAATCCTTGGCGACTTCAACGGCCACAGCCCGCTGTGGGACGAGGAAGCCAAACACTCAAACTGCTTCGACAGGATGGTGGAGGACTGGGTAGAGTCACGGGGACTCGTAATTCTGAATGATGGCTCTCCAGCTAGACACTGTCCCATCAGGGGCGGATGGACAGGTCTTGATCTTGCTATTGCCACAAACGACCTAGTCCACAATTGCCAATGGCAGGTCCATGATGACAGTATGGGAAGTGATCACTATTCATGCATCACACATCTATGCGGCCACCATGTAAATCCTACAGAGCGGTGGAACTTCTCCAAAGCAGATTGATCCCTATTCAGAACGAAATGCAATAGAATCGACCCGTCTGAAATCATCTCTGATGATATTGAAACCTTCTGCCTCAACCTGACGTCAGCTATATACAAAGCAGCCGGGGCTTCAATATCTCTCACCGAGCCAAAAGACGGCTCCCGTGCCGTCCCATGGTGGAATGGTGGAGTGGGGAAATAGCCAAGGCTAGACGCATTAGGAAAAAAAGGCTCTAAGCAGGTTAAAAAGGGACAAATCTGCCGTAGGACAAGTTCGAGAAGCCAGGAAAAAAGTTAAAGATCTCATTGATCAGGCCAGAACTGATTCGTGGTAAAAGTTCTGTGGGTCGCTTAACCGCAAAACAAACAGTAAACAAGTCTGGCAAGAGATACATGCTATCAGAGGGAAACGCAAATCCGCTTGCAGTCCCAAGATAACAGGGGCTACATCCATACCGGATAAAGCCAGTATCTTAGCCACCCACTTTGCCGCTGTCAGTAGTAGCAACAACTTCTCTGAAAAGTTTACAACGTCAGAGAAGCCACCACCACGGCCCAAAAAGCCCCCAGGCGAACAGTGTGGAGGAGTTCAGAACTGCCATACACCACAAAAAGGTCCTAGTCCCGGAGAGGACATGGTGAGCTACGAGATGCTAAAAAGGTTGCCGGACAGCGTAGTCAAAGTCGTACAATTTTACAATCTGATATGGGATAAGGGGGAGGTACCTGCACCATGGAAACATGCAGCAGTCATACCTCTGCTCAAACCAGGGAAGGAGAAGGCGTCCGCCAACTCATATCGCCCAATATCCCTAACATCAAATCTGTGCAAGAGTATGGGGGCAATGGTGAACATACGCTTAAAGCACCACCTTGAAACAAACGTACACTTATCTCATGACCAAAGCGGGTATAGATCAAACCGCTCATGTCTTGACCACATTTTCCGACCGGAAAATGATAAAAGGTTAGCCCAGGTCAAGAAAGAGTACCTAGCTGCTGTCTTCCCACATGTCAACAGAGCGTTTGACATGGTATGGCACGATGGACGCCTCCTTAAACTAGAAAAAGTTGGTGTACGAGGGAAAATGGCAAATTATGTTCAAAATTTTCTGCAAGAAAGGTCGATATCAGTCCTCCTCGGGGACCACCTGTCCGAGCGACACAGGTTAGATAATGGCATCCCGCAAGGAAGCATTATCAGTCCCACGCTATTCAATATCATGATTGACGACCTATTTGAACACGTCCCACGGGACAGCTACACCAACACCTCTAAGTTCGCCGATGACGGGGCTGTATGGGTCAGACATCGAGAGCTATCCAAGATCCAGGCTCAACTCCGGGAAGCTGTCGATGGGATGGAAAAATGGTGCGACAAATGTGGTTTTCAAGCGTAAGGGTTGCCGTGTAAGCCACACACCCTGTCTAAAACTCAAGGGCAAAGAGGTCAAATTTGAGAAATCAGCCAAGTTTCTCGGGGTCACCTTCGATCAACATCTCACCTGGGCCAAACACATAGACAATATCACCCAGAGATGTCAGAAGGACCTCAACGCAATGAGAGCTGTATCTGGCAGCTCATGGGGAGCGAATAGCGAAACTCTTGACCCTCTATAATCAGGAGCAAAATGGACCATGGACTATGATAAAACCAAAGCGTGGCTTAAAAAGAGACCCAACACAACGCCAGGTGGGCTCAGGGTCATCCAGTTAAGGCGAGAGCATGGATGCGATAGAACCTCCCACCCAACCAATGACATTGCAATGTCCCCCATGAAGACACCGGTCCCCAAATGTCGACACCACTCTCACAAATGAAACGCCTAAAAGTGAGAATCCAATGCTACTACGTGTCAAAGCGCTCAGTAGGATTGACTCGGTTTACTAGGACTCGGCGCACATATATCCTGATGGATCAAAAGATCCCGTGACAAATAGAACTGCCTACGGCATCCCCATACACACAGCTTCCTCCAGCCACACAATCTCGGCACGCCTGTCAATCGGTCTACACAGCGGAGCTAGAAGTCATACACCATGCACTTAGGTACTGTCGCAACCTTCATGAGAAAAGAGAGGTTATCCTCTCAGATTCTCTCAGTGCAATCCAGTCACTGGCAACTAAGCACTCCAGCAGTAGACCTGACACGATCCATGATATCCTGGTTCTCTTTCAGAAACTAAGGCAGGAAAATGAGGAGATCACGCTGTGCTGGATACCATCTCACGTTGGTATACCCGGCAATGAGAGAGCAGACAAACTAGCCAGACAGGCGCTAGAATTGAATGTGTCACTGGAACATCCCTATTCAAAGAGCGAAATCCGAAGCATGATCCAGAATTCAATCACTAGCAAGTGGAAGAGGCTATGGGACACCTCAGACAAAGGCAGTTACATCAATTCCGCCCCAATGTGAAAGGGAAGCCACTAGGCCCCTCACAAAATAGGCGAGTTGATATCATGATCACAGGTACCACCAAAACCTCATACAAAAACTGTCCAACATGCCACACCAAGGCCATGGTCTCTCATATTATGCTGGACTGCCAACGATTTGACACAATCAGGCAGACACTTAAAGAAGAAACCAAGCTAGATACATTGACAGCAAAGCAGTTGTTGGCTCACACTGAGCACCACGCATTGTATATACCACTGGCCAACTTTCTTCTGGACAGTGAACTATGTCAGTCTATATAATGAAATTATATCAATCAGCCAGTCCTCCGGTTTATTTCACACACAGGGAGAATATGACACCAAAGCTCTCACACCTAACCGCACTATGGTTGGCAATCTCCCCCACCCCCACTCTGGGACCATTGCACGTGTGCAACACAACCGCCGCCGTGTCTACTCCCCTACAGAGATCGGAAGGAGTGGCCGTGTCCACTCTCAGGATGAAGTTCGGGGAGGGGCCGTGTCCACTCCCAGGGTGAAATATGGGGAGTGGCCGTGTCTACTTCCCTGCAGAGAGCGAAGGGAGTGGCCGTGTCTGTTCGTGCCTAATTGTGAATACTTTGGCGAAATTCTATTCAGATATGGTAGTACGTGAAAACACGAACGCCTAGCGGATTTCACTGACTATGTTTTTTCACAACTGTAGACTCCAGTGGTCCAAGTTAACTCAGAATGAGTGTTAGCTAGTGAACTATCCACCTGTTTTTGTCTGTTTCCCTGTTGAAAATTTTTTCTGACCCCCTATTTAGCTTTCCCAAACATGTTCCATTTTTGTTCGCAAGCTTGATAAGTTCTGAGATGTTATAATTCTCATTATTGAGATGTTGTAATTCTCATTATTGAGATGTTGTAATTCTCATTATTGAGATGTTGTAATTCTCATTATTGAGATGTTGTAATTCTCATTATTGAGATGTTGTAATTCTCATTATTGAGATGTTGTAATTCTCATTATTGAGATGTTGTAATTCTCATTATTGAGATGTTGTAATTCTCATTATTGAGATGTTGTAATTCTCATTATTGAGATGTTGTAATTCTCATTATATACCGAAGTTAGGTATACACAGTATCATAAAATGATCACGAAAAGTATTTTCCTGTTTTAGAATCAATGCAACTTAAGAATTTTAACAATGTACTATAGTCCAAAACCATTGTAACATATTCTTTTCCGAACTCATGCCTTTCCAACAATGAAGGTGTCAATGCGAAAGTTTTAACAGCATTCCATTCATGGCCGGTGGTGATATGAGTTATTTTAGATATAATGTGGTTTCAATGGATACATGACTTTGACTGTGACTTTGACAGATGATGAGAATGTCATCATGTCCGGGGCAAGTCTTCCAAACTATAAATGCAAGATTCATCAAACTTAGTACAAATGTCAAGCATGATCCCTAGATGTGCCTTTTGGGGATTAGACCCAGATATGAAATATGTTTTTTGCGGTCTCCATGGAAACATGACTTAGGCTGTGGCCTTGGGGATGTTATCTGGTCCGGAGAAGATCTCCTATACCATGCATGGTACACATCTTAGCCAAGTTCACCATGATCCTTAGATATGCCTTTTGTGTGAATTTTTTGTGTGGTTTCCATGACAATATTGACTTTGACTGAAATTGGTGGGTCATTGTTTATTCAACAAACGTAGCACATAGATTGGTCTAGTGATATAGTGGTGACTTCTGGTAGGTTTGGAGATGCCTTTCCATGGCAACAAGTTCACTTAATTTGGCGGTAATGTTCTTTTCAGAAGCAGAACTGTAAAAATACTCTCCCTCCATTCTGCCATATGCACACCAAAACACTGACACACTGTAATCATAATTAGTAGACATATTCCTGAAGAATGTTTTCAGTTGCGGGGGACATTGATGACTGTCTTCTTGTTACCATTGGAATTGAGCAGGAATAGAGTTATCGCTCTTCTTTCAAGAAGTTCGTCGTTTACACGCCAGCGTGAAATCCTCATGAGTCACGAGTCGCCATTCGGCTTGTTTCGGAAATAGCACGAATGTTCGGAATGTGGTCAAAGTTTACAGCGTCTGATATGTCCAATAAATCTCGAAAAAACGACAAATAATCTCCGGAAACATATTGGGATAATTTATGCTTTCCGTTGCAGTCCATTGGTATATTTAACACTAGAGCTAAAATTAACACGGCGTTCTGAGAGGCGGATGATGAATGCACGTATCACAGTTACTCATGCCTCTTCAACAAGCACAGAAAACTGGGCGCCGTCTCACATAGCACCTGTAAGCCTAAGATCTGGTAACTCTTCTCTTAGCAGTCGTACGTCTTCCTCTGTGCTCAACAACATTCCAGTTTTATCACTTCGTTAATTGTTAGAGAAACAGATGGTTAATATCCAAAGATCCAAAGATTGAGCAAAGGTCCTTGGGATCTCAGCCAATCGGCAAAGTCATCGGAATATTGCTGAAAGCTGATCTGTGAGCGCTATGAAGCCGAAGGAAGAGAATGTTTTCACAACCGTATGAGAAATAACCCTGTTGTGGTCCGTTTTGTTAGAATCATGGCAAGTGCTGATAAAAATGTGATATTAAGTTTGGCAGTGTTTCTATATAAAGTCTTCAGGATCCGAAATACACAAAATAAAAATTAGATCTTCAGTATAATTGTTTGATAGGTTAGCGTAGTAGTTTATTTTTCTTTTTAATGACGAGAGCTCCTTTTTCGTCCAGTGGCAAGATACCTTTAACAAAACAAGCTTGAGTACATGTGTGGAAATCCTTATGTAATATGGGCCATGACCTTGAATACTGAAATGTATTGTTTGTTTGTTGTTTGTTTTCTTTTGTTTCTTCTTCTTTGTGTGTGTGTGTGTGTGTGTGTGTGTGTGTGTGTGTGTGTGTTTTGGTGCGTGTGTGTCTGATAGCGGCGTAAAACCACTATCACCCACTCACTCACTCACTCAACAGAGACCACAACTACAACAACGACAACAAAAACAATAATATATCTTTATTTACAATCAAAACACCGCTGACAAAAATGAATGAGTAGAATACACGCGGCATATACTTTTGCCTGTGCATGGAGCGAGTCGTACAAATATACACTCATCTGAAATACAACAATGTACACCCTGTAATAAATATGAATATGCTGTATATTATAAAAAATGAAATTTGTTATAATGGGACCTATACTGAGAATGACATTCGTGGGAAATTGTCTGTGTGTCCTCCAGCATTCATTATTGCCTGAAGCCATGAGCACTTCATCGTGGTTGTTACGCTAACACTGTCCCGTCACAAAACATTAGCCGGAGATACAGCTTTATGGCATCCTAGCGGTGACACAATCTCCCTTGATTGCAAACATAGTACGTACAGCAGCTGACACATGAAAATAATGTATATTTCAAAATAATATCAATGATAAAAGTAATGACTGCACCACATTTCATCAGCGGAATGTACACTTGGCTGAAATACCTAGCCGATATGTAATGGAAACAAACGTTTATTTCTATATAAGGTTGAAATATATTTCTCGTACAAAACGGACGTTGTATGCTATTGTAATGAGTACTTGGTGGGTACAACCTTCATTTCATAAAAACATAAATAAAATCAGAACATTTAAACTGTCCCCGTAGTCGAACTCGAAGGTCAAGCCGGTGCCGCTTTAATCACTACCTGTAGACTGGATTTTTGTCTCAAGTTAAATAGTTAGCTGAAAGTAGAAACACTCATCAAATTTTCAATCCGCGAAGAAAAAAGCCTCTCACAGTTCAATACGTTCAACGTTGGAGTGTTATTGCCATGGAACAGCTACTTTATGATTTTCTGGACAAAATTCTTTACTGTCACCCCCTTCACTTTTCCCAACATTAATAAACTAAACTTCCATTCAGTGATTGGTTGTTTCGTTTCGTGTACAAATGGTTTTTTTTTCTTCCAAACAACACTCGTTGTACAATCGAACCGGTCTTCAAAGTGGCGCTACCTACTCGCCCACAACGTGGTATATTAAGACCCCCCGTTAAAATGCAATAAACAGATACATCATGTACGTCGATGGTTTTCATCAAGATCCTGATCTTAAGCGTTAAATATTAGTTAAAATGAGGAGCCTGTAGGTTAATTTGAAGCGAGTTATCATACATCAGATATTGCGTTAAGCTGCAGGAGAGAGGGTACAGACAGGTACAATACAAACAGCCCCGAGACATCGCTATGTACATAATCAGATATCGATATAGTTCAGGACACTTATATAACTGTGGCAAAAAATAACATGTGTCATCAATATTTGGCTGATCGACTTACTATAGATGAGAATGAGTGATTGATAGAGTGCTACACTTCCAACGAAACCTGTAACTATCTATTTCTGTAATGACCTGTCAAGTCGTCCAATATTAAAAATACACCAATAATTTCACTTAATCACCATGTCACGCGCGTTCAGAAGTCCAAGGACCAAAGATCGCCATCAAAACATGTCGCCACATCAAATAACGATATTGTATAAGCAGTAAACTGCAGGAATTCCAAATCTTCTCTCCATGTACAGTGACCGCGTTTCAGGTCATTCACACCACAACTGTCTTCGTATGATATTGACAGTCTAGTAGACATTATGCACGCAAAACGCTGTCTACTGCGTAATTCTAATATTTGAAATGATATACAAACATTCTTCAAAATATTTAGATGGTGTTTTTGGTCTCTTCCATTTTGTATTGCTACCAAACAGTGACAAAATGTAGCGAGAGTCTTTTAAAACAGCTGATGGCTACTAAAAAGTTATAAAAATAAATATTCTTTTAAATATCCAGTTCATGTTTCCAAGGGATGGGTGTGTCACAGAGGCTCAATGGGTGAAGTAAACGACCCTTCGGGATAAAAGGGCGTATCTAGAAAGTTATTCGAGTCTTCACCGATTACAACTTGCAGACGTGGCCAGGCGGTTTCAACACACACATTCTGTACACAGCATCTAGTATCTGACCCGGGGCACAGGTCATCTCCATAGCAACGCCACCATTACAAAGATAGAACTTGTTGCACTGACTCTGATGCGGTTCGATAGTGTTGAAGGCTCCAGGTGGACAGGGGTTCGAACCTGAGAAAAATAAATATGGAACTTTTGAAATATGAATGTCCATGGTTGGTGTCCCCTGTAAGACGGTACAAAATACCAACTCGCTCACTCGTTCGAAACACAGCCACAAGTTTATGGGTTGTGGCGAGCAGTTTTTCCTTTTGTACGATATCTGGGTTGAACGGAAATGCGCAAATGTGTGCTTAGTACGCTCAGATGTAGAGAATGATGGCTGAAAACAATTCGCCGTGGGACGCACTATATTATTCATTGTACCCACAACATACCTGTGACATTGCTAAGTGTTTGGTTCTTTTCTCCGGGGTAGTTACCTGCATCAGCCCACATGATAAAAGATTATTTTGAGGCTCTAATGAAATATATACTGAGGCTCTAATGAAGTTATACAGTTCTCTGTCACAGGACCCTCATATGACAGTAAGGAATCATACACCTAAATTAGGGTTCACGCACAGGCAATCTGTAGCGCAAATGGGGTTGCGCAGCATAGAGAAAATGACAAGTCTTCTCATATGGGAGCGAAGCGAGCAAAGGTTGGCAACATTCTTCCGGATTTTCATGTCAAAATAAAATATCGCCACCATCAAAGGTACACTCCCATTTTCTCACTTGGTTGTGATCTCAGATTTCCTACCACATGTTTAAAAATTACTCACGTGAAACATATTTTATTCAATATCTTAAGCGCCATTCATGGTATTCAGATCGGTTGAACGGAGTGACGGAACAAGAATAAACAGAAATGAAAAAGAAATACTATATTGCCTAATTTCATCATGAACCTGTTGGAGTTTATTTGTCTTATCTGTCGCTATTGTTGGATTTTCGTAACATTTATTCTACACAAAACACTTCTGGCGTAATGGGTGAATGAAGTAGGGGAGGTAACTGTAAATATTCCATATGGAATAATACTCTCCTGTTCCTTCACACCGCTGAACCGGAAGCTGGAAGGGGGAATAGAGGCGAAGAACGGCCTGACATACCACGAGATGCGCTTAAATTGTTGAATAAAAAATATTTCACGTGAATAATTGCTCAACATGGGGATGGAAATGAGAGAGCACAGCCCAGAGAAGAAATGGATGTATACTTTTGATGGTGGCGAAGACTCGGCTCGAATCCCCACATCGATACAATGTGTGGAGCGCATTTCTGGTGTCCCCACCACTGACAATGCTGGAATATTGCTAAAGGTGGCATAGAATCACACTCACGCACTCTCCGAGTCAATTTTAACTGTTAACCCCTTACCTGCAGTAGTCGTGGGAGGAGTTGGTACGGTTGGTATGAACACAGGGGGCGTGGTTCTGAGAGGCCCACGGGTGACAACGTTTCCATTGGATATGTATCTCTGCTTGACCCTGATTGACCGCTCGTCGAGGGTCAGGGGCCCCACCACTAGCCGGTCCTCTGCCTCTGGGGTTCGAGTCCACTCAATGATGATGTCGGGAACTAACGCCTGTAAATACTCCTCCTGCATGCCCCGGAACCTCAGACTGAACCTCACACTGAAGGGGTTGTTACTAGAAAACGAGAAAATCCCACTTGTTACTCACACTGATGATTACATTAGACCGCCGATAGCGATCCGACCACAGTTTTGTCTCCCCTTATACAGCCCACAGGACAATTTCAATTCAAGTTTCGTCTCTTTCTGTCAATTAAGTGATAAACTGAAATATTTGGAAGCGTATTCACTGACAACACTGTCCAATATGATAAGCTAAATTATTTGGAACAGAATATCTAATTGAGTATACAACACTAATAACAGCCCAAACTGAATTATTTGGAACAGAATACGTAATTGAAAAAAAAGCATCGGTAATACCGTCTATTAATTGAACGAACACCTGCAGTCTTTGGGAACGAATGCTCAATTGAACACACAACGTTCATAACATTGTCCATTATATGGTAAAACTCAATTACTTGGAGGCGAATGCAGAATGGAAGAATAAAAAACAAAACAAACAAAAAACCAAACAAAAAACAAAAAACAAACAAAAAACAACAACAAAGAAACAAAATACCCCAACAAAAACCAAAACAAAAAAAACATCAACAAACAAACAAATATGACTCACCTGATAGACACAACACGACAGCCAAAGTAGTCAGGAAACCGGTTTCTCTCCATGAATTTCTTACCAAGCTGTAAACATAGGAAATCAGAAGCTCAAGTAGCACTCAGTGCCATTAGATGACCTATCAGTGACATTTTAGTACAAACACTGCTGCCATCTCAGCAAGTGACCATCAACCGTACTGGGTACAAAGCTGGCAAAAGGTTGGCTTTCATGATAAACACAAGAACTTTGTGATACTGACAACCACCATATGGATGAGTAAGTCATCAATCTGATGTAAGCATATTCTGAAATACGAATTGTCTGCCTTAGTTATTGAACTAGAATATTTAGTACTTACGAACTTGTGTTTGCGCATGTCTTACGTAAGAGTGCCATTAACGGATATCATGTGTGTCATATTTACGAACTTGTTTAAGCGCGATGTCTCACTTACATTCAGACATTAGCGTAATATATACGAAGAAGAGTGTATGCGTAAGTGTAAGTGGTGCAGAAATAGTGAAATTCGCACTTATGGCCATGAGTTTGTAAGCCATGTTAACAAACCGACAAAAGAGTATTTACGAACTCTTACAGTGAAATTCGTACTTTCGAACATGAATCAGTATGTGATACATACAAAACGACAGAAGGGTATGGCGTACTTACGAGCAGGAAATAGTGAAAGTTGCTCTTACGAACATGAATCAATACGTGGTACTTACGAACTGACAAAAAGGTATGGCGTACGATCTGAAGGCTGCCGAGGAAGTGTCAGCAAAGGCAGGGTTGTATGTCATGTTGAGGATGTTAGCTCTCAGATCCAAAATGGTGAACGTAGCTGTGTAAGTAAAGACATAAAGTTAAATGGTTAGCGCTTTACTACACTGGCTGGGTGGAATTCGTAATAAAACGGTCCTTTGTGAACAGGTATCTGGAGCCCTATCAATGATATACATTGGAGACACTGTCCTCTATGCATCCCGGGACAAAACGTGCGCACACCTGCAAAGGTAACGGGATCCAGTCTCTTGGCTTTCTCTGTCTTAAACTACCCGCCCGTGATGTTCCTTAACTGATTTGATTTAATTCGCTCGTCAGTCTACCGGACCAATCAGAAGGCGAGTTACAAACATGCCCCAATATGGCTATTGATTATAACAGAACCTAATATAGGACGACTAAAAATTAATGACTCGCTGAAAAAATGGCCATTGCCATGCGTAACGGTTTGTTTATTGACAGTGTACAAACTGCTCTACACTCGTGCATTCACGACGGTTTCTTTGTAAGATATATATATATATATATATATATATATATATATATATATATATATATATATATATATATATATATATATATATATATATATATATATGTATATATATTGACGTGGGTGTGGGGCGAGGTTACGGAAACAGACGAGTGGCGGCGAATGGCACATACGTAAACCGGCATCAACTTTAGCCGTATACCGGGGACCAATGAATTTCATGTTTAAGTTGTCCAATCGCAACCTAAAGCAAACGGACAGCGGTATGTGTGCAAACACGTACATGTTGAGGTAGACATGACCTCGGTATTTGCGTGCGCAAAATTCCCATTAGGTCGGTGTCCCGTGAAAAACAGGGTTAGCACCGATCTTCAGTAACCCATGCATGTCGGGAGAGGCAACTAACAGGAACGGGTGGTCTGCCTCGTTGACTTGATTGACACATGTCATAATTTCCCAATTGCGTGGATTGATGCTCGTGCTGCTGATCACTGGATTGTCAAGTCCAAACTCGGTAATGTACAGACAGCAGTAATATAGCGGGAATATTGCTGAGTGCGGCGTAAAACTAAACGCTCTCGCTCACAGGCGGAAAGCGCGCGTAAAATCTGCAAATCATCATAATCATCATCGTATCTGCAGGGTTACTTACAAGGAAGAGGGGTGGTGGGGGCCGGGGTGGTGGAAATGTAGCTCCACTGTATCAGGATTGACTCCCCTGGGGAGTCCGCGTATAACAGGAAATCACCAATCCGCAGCCAGCGTCTCCCGCCGAAATTAAACACAGTGGCTGAAGAGTTTATGATGTCGTAGATAAGGGGGGCACCGAAGTCGTATGTTCCCGAGACGAAAACGTTGGCAACGAGGGTTGGAGTACCTCCGCCTCTGATTAAAACAAAAGCATTTTTCGAAGTCTTAGATCATATTCTCTATCACTTGAAGACATCTATGAAACATGGTGGCGTTACAAATATTTACATGTTTTTGTTCTCTACATGGCGATGTTCGTGTCCCTGAATTAACAGCCTTTAAGTCTTGTTGTTGAAATGAACCACAAACTGACGGACAAAAGAAAAGAAAAACAGATATATAACACACGTGAAACTTGGAGCAACAATTTTACGTTTGTCAAAACTAGGCTGAAAACCGTCACAAACCGTTTCAACACATAAGAAACACGCACGTTTTCCGACAGAGAGAGGTGTTTCATGGAAATGAAAATGACATTATTTGAATCAGAATATTCCTTTACTAATCATGATGAAAGCCGAATTCAGTCATACCAAACCGCTGATTATATTTAAACAAACACAGGTTTTTCACCAACACATCTGGCTGACTGTGTATGAGAAAACAATCGCGAGGCAATATTCGGCAGATACTTACTGAATACCCTCAACTTTGCAGGTATAATATCGGTCACGAACATAACTGTTTCCAAAAAATTGCCGAATCTGAAAAACAAGAATTCATTTTATAACATAAATCTTCGTAATGCTTCTTTCTGTGTAGTTGTTTTGGGAGGGAGAAAGTGTGGGTGGTGTCACACCGCTTTAGCCAACCTCACAGCCATACCCTCCCTTGAGTGCATGAACAGAATTTCATGCATGTGATACAACATACACTATGTCGATGTTAATAAAAACAAGTTAGCAAATCAAGCTGAGTACAGACAACATGTTTTGGTTCAACTTTATTGCTGCCCATTTTACACGTGTAATTGGTGCTTAAAGGTACTGTATGAAATAAAAAAAAAGACTGAAAAAAACCCTTTTTTCTTCACATTTATGTAGTTAATATGTGAGAGGGCATCTACAGTGTGATCTGTTGTTTTCAGCAGCTGTTGGCAATTTTTAAATATTTTTGCGGGGTTTTACAAGTAAACATGTTTTTCTGGATATACAATTACAGTTAGGCCGATGTGGGTTATTTCGACATGTGCTATTTGCAATTGTAAAAATATTAGGGATACAGAGTAACGGTATAATTTTTTTCTTTTTTCGACATTATAACATAAACCTTTAATATTGAATACGCTCAATATCATACAAAATAACATAACATACCATCAACACTAAAAATCCGAAACAAAACCAAATAATCCAATAATTATTTTATGAGCAAGGTGATTTCCTAATCACGTCATAAAAGAAACGAAGTGAGTGCTGAATTGGACGTGTTTTCTGTCACGACGGTCCAGATAACTGACTTTTTTTATAGAGTGTAGCTAAAATGGATCCAGCTTCTAATTAGCATTGCTACAATTGAACGAATCAAACGAGTTTTAAAGTGGCAGGATACTGAATGATCGAATGTGAAAAAGAATCTCTACTGTTTAAAACTGCTCTTTTCTTTTAAGTGTACGAGGAGATTTTAGGCGGTGTGTGTTAATGGATTACAACCGGCTTTTAGCAATATTCCAGAATTATCACTGCGGGTGACACCAAAAATTGGCTCCACATATTGCAGGGGAATTGAACACGTTTCTTCGGCGTGACGAGTGAACGCTTTAACCGCTAGGCTACTCCACTGCACCAGTTGGGATAATCAATCTTTAACAAAAGTTGAACTAACCTCAGCACAGAATCTCTCAGTGATTTGCCGGTAGTAGCTTGATGACGTGTCTTGCATGGCTGTAGAGTAATTGCCTGGGTACATGTTGAAGTTGATCTTGTACAGCAGAGCATCTGAGAAAGGAGGAGTCAATGACGTTGAAGACGTCGTGAGTACAACATATAACACACATGTATATGGCAATATATTTACAGTGTTCATAAATAGTGTTTCAAAGTAACAGGACATTGGGTCCTGTAAGTTTCAGATGTCTGTCTGACCTACAGAATAACATTAAACACACATTTCAGATTTAACATTTACACAATTGACATTGAATTTATTAACATTATATTATGACAAACATTAAACCTATAAACAGAGAACAAGTGTCACATGCCACAAATAACAACTTCAGACAAAGTTATTCTGATATATTCAGACACTGGGGCCATCAGGTTGGGAACTTTTGTCTGACCGTTGGCAAATCTGCCGGATTTGTCAGTGTCAGACAATATTCGTGAACACTGTGTTTAAAAGGGGCAGTGTCCAGAACAACACGTTTAGTCGGATTCGACAGATATCGGATTAAACAGAATGTCGAATTAGACATGTCGGATTAAGAGAATGACGGATTAGAAAGAGAAATCTGATATAGGATTAATAGATATTGGTTTGCACCTAGTCTGATATACTAGTACGTACAAATCACTATGATAGATCAGTACTGCCCGTTGTTATGTATTAAATATGTAGGACTCAGATTCATGGCAGGCCTCAAATCCGTCGCGGATTTCCAAATCCACGGAAGATTTTCAAATCCATGGCGAGTTGCCGTATCTACCATCATCTGTGGCGGATTTCCTACTCCCCGTCATTAGAACATTTCAGCGCGGTCGGAGAGGTGATAATGGCAGTTGTGTGTTTCTAACATACTGATATCCTAGGGCCTAGATTTTCGAAGCTGTGTTAGCACTAAGCTCGCCTTTCGATATTGCTAATACGACTGTCATAGAACTAAGGGAGCTTCGAAAATTTAGGCCAACCTAATTATCGAATACGTTTACTTTCCATTGAAATATTCAATAATACATGACGAAAGACAAAGGAGTGAATAAAGAGTAAAAACGTTTTATTTGTTATACATCTAAATCTGCCCAACACGTGTCTGATGTCTGTTCAACTGGAACCTGCGGGAGGTTTGAGTGTCCGTCACCTTGTACACTCGGTCACAGCTAGAATTCTTACATGCTGTGACAGTTCCCTTGCTCATCGTGGGGTTTGATCTGAAACAGACCGCTTGTCCATTCCCCCGGTAGGACAAATCGTCCGTCACGAGCTTTTCTGCAAAGTGCTCCGGCGGGAAGTCTCGGAGGCTACCACGCTGACGCGCACATCGCCAGTGGTTGTGGAGGCAGGGATTTCCTGTGGTCCAGTGCGTTGTTTTTATCAATGATTTTTACCATTTTTTCTTTGATGTAACATCGCCGTTGCGGAGTGTCTTCATAGACACTTTATTTAAAATCGCTTTTGATAGTCCGAAATAATTCTTAATGATTTTCCTTACCAATCTGTCGCTGGCTGCAAACGAGAGGATCTTGAAACTCTTTACAATTACCCATTTCAGATTCAACATTTTCAGTTTTGTATCTCACGTGTTTTTACAATGTCGTTCCAAAATGTTTCTGCATTGGGATCTTTTGATATGGGTTCGGGAATCTTTTTCAATGGTTTCCATTTTCGTAGCTTAGTTTGAAAGATTTCCCCGAGATTACTATCGCCAAGAACGCCTAGTCCGATAACATGGGGAACGGTTTGTGTTTATGACGTCATCGAGTAATGACATCATGATGACGTCATGTAACAATAATACTGAGCAATCATTCTTGCTACGGATTAGGAAACCCGCCAGAAATTAGGGACTCGCCACAGATCTGAGTCTCAAATGTACAAATAGCGATCCATGGAGGTCAAAGTTAACTATTTGAAATGGCACATCAATTTTTTCCTCCGTCACGCAAACGTGACCCGTGAAGATCCAGAACAGAAGTGATCTTCAGTAAGTTAGTTGCGGAGACTGATGCGGAAGCTGTTTTTTAATCAGCAAATCAGTGTCGTCTTTTTCCGACGTCGCAAAAATGCACAAAGCATGTCGAATGACGTCAGCCAAAATGTACTATTTTCGGTAATTTCAATGGCTATTACTCCGTTAGAAAGGATGCAAAATTAGTCAAAACAAATCTGCAAGAACAGGAGAATAAAAGCATCGAAGAACCAACGTATTTTATCGGATTGGGCTATCCATATCGTTAGATATCCCGCCATCAGAATATGTTTTAATCGAATTTGAACTGATTGTATCATCGAAAACAATGATAATGAATCATAAAACGTTTTTGACAAACTCGCACCTGGTCAATCAATTTTCATAATTGTTTTGGTTATAAAAACGACACAAACAGATTCAATGAACAAGACAATTCCTTTAAATATGTGTGCCTATACTCTAAATAAAATCGCTTTTATCAATATCATCAGTTTTATAAGTTTGAATTAACTCGCTGTTTATTAACCTGTTCATATGAAACTGCAATATTAGTCCCAATGCACTGAATATTGTACATCACAGGAACTAAAGCACATGTTGCAGTAATTAATTGTAATGGCTACTATCACTTGTGTAGATCTTCTAATACTTGTGTAGAGGCATAAACACTTACTGAGTCACAATTTCCCATGTAAATATTATTCAAACAACCAAAAGCTTTCAAAGATTAAAAACGCATACCCTACATCCACATATGATATAATGTTGAACAAGAATATATGTAGATACTGCACTTTGTTTCATGAAAAATATTTGAACGATACGCAAATTATCCATGACAATACTGAAAGTGCAATCGGAATGATGTGGCCATTGTGTTTACACTCGTTCAACTCACCTTCACCTCAAAGAAATTGCCTAATATGTGCAACAATGTTGACATGTGACATCACTACCTATGACCGATTTCGTTCAAAATGGCGGCTTCGACAAGGGTACATAGGATTTTGCGAAGACTCTTTCGTTGATGCAGGGCTCTTTTGTACATAAGTGTGAGCTTTGAGTAATCAGAATTATTCTGACTATCTGGTATTGTTATATGTTTTTATCGCTTACACTGTAAATGACAGAAGAAGCCAGAAATAGTGATAAGTAACGTTGTCGTTCTGCGTGATTATGCGTCATGGCGTCACGCTGCACTAAAAGTTTGACAGTTTCTTATGCATTATCGAATGGTTGCGCTGCATCTACTTTTAATTTGCTTTTTCTTGCTACGATACTCTTCCCCTGAATATACTAAGCGTATTCAGCCAGTGTAAGCAATGATTAGACGGCTGGATGTCGGAAAATTTCCGAAAATGCTACGCAGTGTAAAATCGGAATGTTTCTTTGTTAAAACTTTACATTTCACACAAGCACAGTGTTTCGAGCAAGCGTACGTTTTCACACCCATTATCTTTCGTTTCGTTTTATCTAGACAGTTTGTATTGGTGACAAAGACCATTTGTAATTTGATTCTAAGATGTGTTGGCAATTCAGTGATGCGTTTGTAGCAGCTGACTATGAAATATACGTGATTAATAGGCGTCTCAATACCGGCCTTCTGGAAACGTGATTTTGTCAACACTATATATATCCAATATGCCGGAAAGCGCACTTCGGCGTTCGTATTTGAAAGTGTATTTTCGTAAACATCCCAACCGATTCTGGGTTCATCGGCGACGTTTCAGACTTAGCATTACTGGTTACATGAAAACTTGATATCAGCAGTGATCATGAATATGCTATTTTTGGAAATTTAATACTCCCAGTATATATCCGATTTTCACGTTTAAAAACATACAGCAAATAATGCTGTGAATCGCGATTTTGTATTGTGTGAAAAATGTGGCCATTTACGATGGAGCCAATTTTGAGAGGCTATTTCAAGCACTTTAATTTTGTCTAAGATAATTGTGGATGGTATCCAGAAACAAGGAAATTCACGAGGAATTCAAAACAGTGAATTATATTTGTGTGCGTGATATATTTAGAAATGTATTGGTCTTCAAAGGGAGGGTTGAAGAGGAAGGACATATATGTCCCTGTGTCATCCAGGGGGTTAATCAACGAAGGAAGAAACAACTAAAATAGCGGAAACGTGGAAAGATGGTGGTTTTGACATCAACTATAAGTGAATACATCGCAGACCCCATTAGTTTGACATCTATTTGTCAGACAGTGACTTCAAGAATCAGGGCCTAGATTTTCGAAGCTCTCTTAGCGCTAAGATAGTCGTAAGTTGATGTTAATGTATGGCACTTGATACTATCTTAGCGCTAAGAGAGCTTCGAAAATCTAGGCCCAGAGCGCTCTGCTCCGAGGGGTGTAGTGTAGATATATGCTATGTTTGGTTTTCTTTTAACGCCGCAATATTCAATAATCCAGCTCTATGACGGCTGTCTCTGAACAATCGAAGGACCAGACAATCCTATGATTGATATCATTTGGATGCCCCATGCATCAACCAAGTCAGCGGCCCTGACCGCCCTATCCCGTTAGTCCCCTCTTATGACAAGCATGGGTTGCTGAAGATCCATTCTAACCCGGCTCTTCACATGTTCATGGAATTGATCACTGTTCGCCATGGTCACAAATCAGTGATAAATCGACCAGATATACTTGTGACTGATGGTAACATAAGCGTCACAATATATCAATTTTATATAAACCCACAGTACCTAAAACATATAACATGAAATATGTGTTGAAAGGTGTTAGGTGTTTTTCTTCCTAAAAAGCTAATTTTTTTACCTCGATAGAGACAGTAAATGATATTTTTGTAAAATATTATTTTTGATAACTAATTTTCGCTTTTCTCACTGGAGTCGGCGGTGGCGTTAATGTTAAGTTAACAAAAGCGTGGCCTGATGTTCAACATTTGTGCTTACCGTATTTCACTGGCGGTGTCGTAAAGAGTGGAGGTAGTGTGGAGTAGTTGTGGATGTGGACGGTGAAGTTGTCGATGGCTATCAGCATGTTACCCACACGTAAACCAATCAGATCCAAGTAGTTCTCTCTCGGAGCGCCCTCTATCAGAATACCAACAACCCTCTCACTCATCTCTTCCGGTTGCTGTCCGATGAAGACGAGGCTGTAGTTTATTCGCAACGGATCGCTCCTGTTAAATAATAAACAGAGAACACATCACAAACGGCGCTGGGGCAGTCGAACCAGTGGTCGATGCCATGAACAATGGCCTTCGCAATTGGTAACTACCCGGTCATCATCCGTTTGTTTGTTTAACGACTCGCAATATTTCCTCTCCATGACATCTGTCAGTAAAATATTAAGTCTGGACAACAAAACCCAATGACCAACATTATGGGCATCTGCTAACATAATATTAGGAAACAATGGCATGTATCTACCAAATCACTGAGTGAGTGAGTAAGGTTTTACGCCGCTTCTAGCAGTATTCCAGCAACATCAATGTGTGTGACACCAGATTTGGGCTTCACACATTGCACCTATATGGGGAATCTTCGACGTGACAAACTAGCCCTTTAACCACTCGACTATACCACAGCCCCAAAATCATTGTGCCTAATCCTGTCATTAGCCTCTCATGAGTGTGTATAATTGCATACCACACTCCGCAGTAATACAGCTATGTGGCGGCAGTCTGTAAATAATCCCGGACCAGACAATCCAGTGAGCATGAGCATACATCTCCGCAACTGTCGTACGATGAAATTTGTCAAGCAAGTTGGACAGTCTGACAACCCGATCCCGTTAATCGCGTCTCCAGTTAGCAAGGTTTGCTATAAGACCAAGTCAAAATCATATCTTCACAGCTAAGGCCCCTTGGAATCGACCATTAGTATGGTCGAATTCTCTTTGACTCTGAACCACGACGACAAACACTGGAATATTCATTTATCTTAGATTACCGATAATGTGAAATTCTTGCAATATTTCTGCTCTATCTCACAGGATACCACTGAGAGCAGATGTAATCCAGGGAAATATTATGAAGTTTACGGTACACACGTGAATATGTCGAATCTACACGACTTGTAGTCAGGAAACTTGAACGGATGATTCAACAGCAACTGCGATATCTGAAAAACATAAAATAACACCAATATATAGCAGTCTTGAGGAGCATACATACTGGCCAAAGAGACTAGGAACCATAAATGTTTAAGGGAATTCCGTTGCGAAGAATTTGCGCACAATTTCATAAAACGTATCCCAAACATAGTTACATGTTTATCTTTGAGCTAAAACGCGAAGCTTTATGTTGGCTCATTTCAAGGGATACACAAATTCTTAATCTATGATGCGCCATATTACATATGGGTCGGGTCAAGGTAAACTAATTGTGTGATGGAATGGTTTACTTCTGTGCTACACATTTATGTGCATTTTGACGCAGGTTTACACGGATGTCAAGCATCTGATCTGTCCCAGAGAATCTCACATAGTGTCTTTTGACATAGAATACATGACAACGAGTTGATCGCTATACGTTTGAATGTTTGATATGAAGAGGAGTTTTCTCCTATTTCTTAAAATTGTTAATAGTAACAAACAGTGGACGGCTTCAGTGGCAGAGGCATGTGATGCCTCAATGATGTTGGAATGGTAATATATGACGTCACAGTGCGTAATCTGTTCGCTCTCGTGCAAGTAGCCAAGTGAGCCAGGTCATCAGTAGGTCATCACTCTGCGAGCTATGCGAGGCATCCAGGGCTTTCTAATGCAGATCATTGGTGCCAGTTCGTCTGGAGACCAGTTTGGTATAAAGGCAATACGCTGAATCCCTTTGACTGTTCCGTGACAATGTGCACTTTCCCCCGGGTCATCATATTCAATATCCTTATCTTTATTCGATTAAATACTAAAGTATCATTACTCTTATTTTTAGAATTTTAATTTTTTTAATAAACCCAAATTTCAAAGAGTATTTATTTTTTAAACCCTATCCCATGTGGTAATCGTACATAAACATACATGTTATTTTCTTATACGGGGTGTAGAAGTGTACCTACCGTTGGCTCATATATGTGTAGTGATCTGTGGGGTTATTTCATGAACTATATCCCTGTCATTTGTATTGTGTGCACAGGCATTGGGAGTAAGGTGCCAAGGGAGAAAACTCCTTGCGCACCAAGGAAGATAACTCACGTCATTACAGAACAACTTTTCCCTCAATTTGAACTCGGCGGAGTTCACGTTGCGCAGTGATTCTGACATCGTCAAGTTGAGAACCTCAAATGACAGCTTCAGCTGGTAGGAAGCTGTAACAGATGTTTAACAATATCATTATCTTGAAAACGCCCTATGGACGATAACGAAAGTATTTACTAACATACTGTTTTTTGCTATAGCAACAGTGCGATACTTAGGGTGACTTCCCTTTTTTGTAGCACAAGGCCTCAATATTGTGTGGGTGCAAGAGTACTGTGTACAATAAAGGTTTCTCTGGGGCACATTTCTCAACTCGATACGGTATCATTGCGTTAGTTTGTTAAATATTGCACTCAGCATTGCGGGTAAACGCCGCACGTGTAATCATGTGACCAGTCATGTGACTTCAGTCTTGCTCAGTGTACAGTGTTTATGGAGGACGTGTTTGAATATAAAGGAGTTATCTCCCTTTTTATGTTGGTTTGTGAATGGTTTGTAAAGTTTATTTTTGTTGTGTTAGTGGTAACAAATGATGTAGGTTTATGTAAATCAGCAATAATCTAGGTATATGGCGGTTGTTTGTAAATAGTGGAGTCTGGACCACACAATCTAGTATTCAACATCATGAGCGCACAATTGGGATACGATCACCACGTGTCAACCAACTCAGTGACTCTGACCATCTGATCCCGTTGGTCGCCCTTTTCACGACAAACATGTTTTGGTGAAGATCATTTCTAACCCTGATCTTCATGGGTTCTTCCAACAAGCATGGGTTGCTTAATACAACTGCACGTTCTGTAGGGATCTTCATCGGGGTGAATCATTATGAAGCGTATTGTATTTTTATAATAATATGGTTATCTTGTTTGGATAGTGTGGCTATTAATACAGATGCCACTCAAAACTGCTGATTCTGCAAGTAGAATCAATAGGCCTCGAAATCAACATTTTCGAGTTTGAAGGTTTTTGCGTGAAGAACCTTAACGGTGCATATTCAGTGTTACCGCCGAATTCAGAATCAACAGCAACAACAAAAGTTTTATGACATTGTAACGGCATAACCTCTTCAACCCACCTTCAGTCGTGGTCGGCATCGTCGTTGTGGTGATAGTGGACTGTGTGGTGTACGTGGACGTCGGTGCAATGGAGTGTGCCCACTGTATGGTACTGGAACTCCTCGTGTCCACAAGGATATAGGAGAAGTTGGCCCACATGAGGAACAACTCTCCAATGTCCAGCACTGTGTAGCCATACAGGTTCAGTCGGGGAGCTTCCGTTTCCAGGACGTCCAGAATGTCAGCCTGGAGCCGACTGAACACCGGCGTCTCGAAAGCAATGTAGAACTTGAAGGTGTCCGGATCGGTGCTGGAACAAGACAACTATCAATAAACATCACGCTGGAGAGTCATCAGTCGAAAACCGTAACCGATTTCGTTATGCGAAAGAGCCAAAATTGTCGATTAAAGTTATATACGTGGATCATTCTAGCGAAATGTGGCAGCTGTCTTGCCTAAATTGTTTTCATAACAATGATAGCTACATACTTTGTATTCAGTCGCTCAGTTATGTTGATGTTGATTATTTCATGAAATTATCGATCTATTTTCCCTGTAAGGGTTCTTAAATCTTTAACATCCAGTGCATCTCGTTTGAGCAGACAAAAGCCATGTTCAGATTGTTTTTATTCTCTTTGTGACTGATGTTGTGGGTTCTTTCGGGCTCAGATTCGAGTATTCATTGAGTAACTTGATGCGCTTGCAATGTGGTTTTATATGACGGAGATCAAAGCTGATGCGCTCACTTGTTTACTCTGCGAATTGCAGGCGGTCGGGAAGTATTTATTCGTTAAAACGATTTGGACAAAAAAACCAAACAAACAAACAGACAAAAACCCAACCAACCAATCAACCAAACACCCCACCCCACCCCAAAAAAAAAAAAAAAAAAAAAAAGAAAAAAGAAAAAAGACAAAAAAAAAAAAAAAGAAAAAAACCCAACCAAACGAAAAACGGCATTACAGCAGTCCTGGACCCTGGTCCTCAACGCGATCGCAGAGCTAAGCTGATCGTAACCCCAGTACTTTAACACAGACGTACGGCTGTCGTATTGAGGAACAGGGCCTTGACAGGCACTTTACGTTAAACGCATTTTATGTCTCATCTCACTGCATCAAACGGTCTCTCTCATGTGGTTCTTTTATCAAATAATGTCAATGAAAATCATTCAGTTTATCAAAATAGCCTTACCGAAACTGTGTCTACCACATTGACATTTCTTGCTCATAAATTGATAAGCACATTTTCGGAACATCACTTACGCAATTTTGATAGGACTGTCTTAGAACACAACTGTTTAAAACCTCGATACAAGACATTCTCTGAGTAGCACTTACCCAAACTCTGATATATGACATTCTCGGAACACCACAGACAAGTAAGTTCGTTGGTACAGTTTTCGGATCTGAAACGAAATCAAATGAGCTTCAGTTCGACAGGAAAACCGGGTTATTATACACAGAAGCGTCCATATAATATATATAATATAAGTGTAGTTGCATGTAACCTGGATTGCACTCGTCACGGCGCAAGCACTGCTCCATTCGTATTTACATAATACAATAATTACAATTCGCACTGACATGACATATTTACTATTTGGAAAGAAAATGTTCAAGAATTGAGACTCTTTAATTCAGGAAACGTTCAAGGGAACTCACGTCATCACAGAACTTTTTCTGCACGAGTTTGAAGAGCATGGAGTCTTTGTTTGCCAGGTCGGGGTGATAGGGGAAGTCCAACAGACCGAACCGGAATATCGCCAACACGTATTCTGAATGACGTAAAACGACATTCTAACATCGAGCATCATATAGCAAATTCTTATACTGAGGAACGTGAAACAGCCTGGGGTCCGAGTTACAAAGCGATCGTAACGCTGTGACCGACATAAGCGTATCTTAAAGTATGTAGAGAGTTACGATCACCTTATGGCTACGTTCGCTTTGTGAAACGGGCCCTGGACGTGATCTTCTGATTCCTTGGCCGGTCTGATATGTGTACTGCCATGGCAACCGGTCGGGTAAGTGTCAGTGAGTGTGGTTTTATGCCGCTTTATGCAATATTTCAGCAACGCCCACGACAGGGAACACCAGAAATGGGCTTCACATATTACGCCCATGTAGACAATCGACCCCTGGGCTTTGAACGTTAACTAGCATACATCCCTCTCATTTTGCATCTCAATAAAACTCAATGAAATATAGTGATAAATGTAAAATGGTCCGTGGTTGGAATCCCAGCACGGTTCTCGAAAATGTAATGACCGTGTCTAAAACATCTTTTCCACTACTAATAACTTTAAGACAGCTTCAAGAATAGTTTTCCGTAACTTCAGAGTCAATAAGACATCTGGCAGCTGAGACGGGCGAGTCTCGCTGACGTCATCACTCACCCGGGGCTTCAGTCGTAGTATAAATCGATGACGTCATTTCCACGGACGTAAAGCTGGTCTCGATGGTACTCGTAACGGGAGGCGTGGAGGTGGGCGGGGTCCAGAACAGGGTGGTGCTGTAGGGCTGAGGGGGGACGATATGGAGGGTGTAGTTGCTCCACACTAACAGCAAGCCCCCAACGTCCAGTACTTCATGCTCCCGGATGTCCATCTTGGGTGCCCCCTTGTACAACGTGGCAATTATGTCCGACATCAGGTTGGGGAACACCGGCGTTTCCAGGGCCAAATGGTACCGGATACGGCCGTCAGGGCTAGAGAACAGGGGAAATGTCAAGGTGAAGTAAAGTAAAGATGACATTGTGGTGACATTATGTGATGGTTCAAGATCATAGGTGGTACGAACTGACACGTCAGTATTTTGAGAGAGAGAGAGAGTATGTTTTGTTTCCGCTTTTAGCAATATTCCAGCAATAGCACGGCAGGGGACACGAGAAATGGGCTTCACACATTGTACAAATGTGGGGAATCGAACCCGGGTCTTCGTCGTGACGAGCCAACGCTTTACCCACTAGGATACCCCATCGCCTCTCAGAATTGTGATTATAAAGTGAAGGGTAAACTGCCACAGTATCGGAAGGCGTATGTCCAGTATCAAGGTCACGTGGTGTCTTGTCTGGAAAAGGTGAGTGAGTGAGTGAATACTTGAAGCTCAATACTGGCATCCGTGTCATTAAAAAGCTTTGAAATCGCTCCGTAGATGGGAGTGAGTTTGGTTCTACGCTACATTCAGAGATATTCCAGCAATAACGGCGGCTGGCACCAGAACATGAGTGAGTGAGTTTAGTTTTCCGCTGGTTTTAGCAATAGTCTAGCAATATCACGGTGGGGCAATCGAACCCGGATCTTTGGCGTGACGAAACAACGCCTCAACCGCTAGGCTATCAGAGTTCTTCGCACAAAGTACCTTACGTCACGAAACATCTCAGTACAGTTTACGTTAAAGTATGGGAGCTACGATCACCTTATACGTACGAAAGATCACGTCATACGTACGACAGATCACGATGTACGTACGGCAGATCACCGTATACGTACGACAGATCACCATATAGGTACGACGACCGATCACGTCATACGTACGACCGATCACGTCATACGTACGACCGATCACGTCATACGTACGACAGATCACGTTATACGTACGACAGATCACGATGTACGTACGGCAGATCACCGTATACGTACGACAGATCACCATATAGGTACGACGACCGATCACGTCATACGTACGACCGATCACGTCATACGTACGACCGATCACGTCATACGTACGACCGATCACGTCATACGTACGACAGATCACGTTATACGTACGATAGATCAACGTATATGTACGAACGATCACTTATTACGGTCGATCAATCACCTTGTAAGTACGACAGACCACGCTATATACGTAGGATAGATCACCGTATACGTACGATCGATCACTTATCACGCACGATTATTCACCTTACGCATAAGATCAATTTATGGAACTGAGCTTGTTCCAACCATGTTACATTTCACAAAGTGGAATAAAACTAAAACAACAAGGACACATCTATTTCATTCCTAAACGCGTCTGTCAATAACTGAACTAACGATCGTAAAGGGTATAAAAGTGCAAGCATGAATTATGATTATTGTTACTTCCTGGCAGTAATTGGAGAAAACCCCTCAAATTTATGTTTGTGAAAAACATCCGAACTGATTGGAAACATGGATTTGACAGTTTGACAGATTGCTTTAAAAAACTTTAAATATCTTTCGAAGACACTCTACGCTCTTCGAGACAAGTACAAATTGTTTGCATTTTGTGAGTCATATTTTTATAAAATCCAAGTTTGACTGATATTCACATAAATACAGTCAATTCACTCAATACACTCAACTGAATACGCCATTTTCATCTGCTTGTCCTCTGTAGGAAGTCTAGTATACTAACGCGGTTGTCACACACACTGCAGTGCCAAACAGGAGCTCCCGGTGTTTCTTGATACGATTGATTAAATGGCCATAAAGGACGTGATTTTAGATTAAGTAGAAAAACTATTTGCTTTCCTCCATTTAATAGCCTAACAGTGCTTTGGTTTAACTTACTGGAATTCTCGTATCTTGCAGTCTCTGTATACCATGGACAGGTAACTCTGGTCGTAGAATCGCCGCATCTACGTGTAGGATAAAACATGTGTAATTATAACAGTGCTTGACGGGTTTCCAGGACAAGATTTCTCGAAACACACTAACGTTTTCACTCAAATTTCAAACTGAGTTTGAATATGTACATAATTGAGTTTTAAAACAAAACGTTTCCCTAAATAATCTGAACTCAAACTCAAATGAATACGCCATTTTCATCTCAAATAAAAGTTACCTACCTAGCAGACTCAAGTTGAAAGACGAACTCAGTTTTCTTTGACAAATCATTTTGCTAAGTTTTCTCAAATTTGAAACTGAAAACAGACTTAAGTTTGTTTCGAGAAATCATAAAACCATGTGGTAACGCAGGCACTCAAGAAAATGTTCTTAACTGGCAAAGCGCCTGATAACTATTTGCTGGTGAATTGAGATGTGAGGTGGTGTTTAACGTCGTGCATAAAAAAGTGTGGCCCGTAAGACGACGTGCACGCGTGTGTATGTGTGGCTATTTGTAGTAGCGCAGATCACCATATTCTAGATCGATGCTCATACAGTTGGTTGGTCACTGGATTGTTTGGTCCGGGTTGAGTTATTTACTGGCCGCCATATAGATGGAGTATTGCTGAGTGCGGCGTTGAACAACACCGAAATAAAAACTAAATCGTCATTGATCATGACAGACACGCAATACTCTTCAAGTGTCGTTTACTGACTCTATCATTCGGCGTGTTTTGTCTCTGATAACATCATTGTTACGTGACTCCCCACCCCTTCCCCAACCATGCAATGCAATACATGATATTTCCGAAGAATAACGTTCATCACAAATTTCATACCATACCAGTTGATCATGTTCAACGCAGCCATTTCACTGGGATATTATATCTAACGCTTAAAGGTCAAACGGAGGTAGAGAAAATCAATTCCGTTTAGCTGCAACGTAAAGTACTCAATTATGTCTGACCACAACCCAACCGTGGAATGTCTCTGAACATTCTCGTTACTTACGTCATCGCAGAACTTGCGCTCGTATATCTGGAAGAGTTGGGAGTCTGGGTTAGCGAGGTCAGGGAGATAGCTAAAGTCCAACAAGCGGAAGTCAAATCTGGCGTGGAGCCAGTTCACTGAAAGGGAAAGAAGCAGGTTAAATGTCTGTCTTTCTCGGCCAGTGAGCCCCCGAAAACACACAGTAAGAAAGTCAAGGATATATAACACTCCTGGCGGATGTAGGGTTCACGGAGACTCAACATATGTGCCAAGGTTAACGTATGGAGAATTGATTTTGTAGAAGTAAGCTCTATGAACATAAGCACCATTGAGTCGGCCGCCTCAGGCTAACACCCATCAAGTGTCCTGAAGATATGGAGAAAAATAATTAACTACAGTTTTGAATACACACGATTGTAGGCACGCTCTTTATAAAATGATACGTTAAGCTATTAAAGAAAGGTTTTGAAAATACTTATGTTATAATTAAATAGAAATGATCATGCGTTACAAATGTAACATAAAAAAATTACAGCCAGATTTGAGAGAAAGCGATTCCATATTGTTTTAAAGAAAACAATAGTGGCCAAATGGACAGGAATAAGGAAAATGGGGCTACTACAACAACAACAACAACAACAACAACTACTACTACTACTACTACTACTACTACTACTACTACTACTACTACTACAAACAGTTAATATGGATTTGAAGTTGATAAATTTGGATCAAATCACGTTAGGTGGCTGCGATATTCCAGGAATGAAGACATCACAATCCAGTGATGTCATGTTTACCGACAACACCTTCACGTGATGATCCAAACGACACAGTTGAAGTAGCCTTTCACGTGATGCTGAGAGCCAATATTCTTGGACCGTTAGTTCCCGAAATGATTTGGCCTTTCAACAGATCATGTTTGTCATAGGAGGTGTCTGAAGTGATCGAGTTTTCAGGTCAGACATTTTTGATGCATGTCATCGAAGATACCAGTCACTGGATGGTCATCATATATCTTTAAAGTTTGATTATCTACAGGTCGGGCCGAATAGAGGCGAGAAATAACTAAAACACAATGCCCACCTAAACAAACAAAACAAAAAAGGAATAACAATAATAACCCCAAAACCAAACCCACCCCAATCTCCTTGATAGCGGAGTCACCCTTTCTAAGAAAACCAAAACTACAACAAAGGTCAAAAACCCCACAAACAAGCAAAACAAACCACAAACAAGCAAAACAAACCACAAACAAGCAAAACAAACCACAAACAAGCAAAACAAACCCAAAGGAGCAACCAACAATACACTAAAGAAAAAACAAAACAAGAAGACAATAAATAAACCACACAAGTCAACAACACAAAAATAACACACAAATAAATCAACCCAAAAAACAAAACAAACCAAAACAAGTCCTCTCCTGAACCCCAACGGGGTTTGCTTTACATAATCTTGTGAAAGCTCAGAACTTAATGCTCCTAATTACTGCACTGAACACTCCTAATTACTACAACGATTACTCCTTACGTGACGGATCCTCTGTCGTCGTGGTAGGCGTGGTCGGGGTGATGGACGGCGTGGTCACCTGTTTTGTACTCGTGGGTGCTATTGATGAAGACGGTGTCCACATGATGGTGGTGATCATCGGCTCCGGGGTGATGATTGCGTAGGAGAAGTTCTTCCAGATGAGGTAGATGTCGCCCACGTCCATGACGGTGTAGGTGGAGATGTTAAATCTCGGAGCTGAGTCTTCCAGGAAGTACAAAATGTCTCCCTGAAGACTAGGGAACACTGGTGTGTCAAATGACACACGGAACTCGATTGTTTCAGAGTCCTTCCTGTGAAAATAACAAACCATGACATCAACTAAACTGTAACATGTTTTTCATGTCTGAAAATGAATAGTTGCTCGATGGAGACATTGTTTGCTTGTTGGATAACGCCGCAACTAGTGAACCCCAGCAACACTGCGGAAGTCTGTAATTAATCGAACTGGACCAGACAATCCAGTGATCAACAGCATCAGCATCGATCTACCCAACTGGGAAACTATAACTTGCGGCAACCAAGTAAGCGAGTCTGACCACCCTGTCCCGTTAGTCGCCTTTTACAGGCACTGGTTCCTAAAGAAGAATTCTAACCCGAATCTTCACGGGTACCGACGGTGATGTATGGGTACCGCAGTGGCGCTGTTGGTAGCCTAGTGGTTAAGGCGTTGGCTCGTAACGCCGAAGACCCGGGTTCGAATCTCCAAATGGGCACAATGTGTGCAGGAAATTGCTGGTGTCCCTCACCATGATGCTGCCGGAATGTTGCTAAAAGCATCGGAAAAGCAAACTCAGTGAGTCACTCAGGTGTGGCTTGAACTTTAGGTTTGCAGCGTGTCGGCACCTATTTCCAGCCATTAGGGTTTTGATAACGTTTGTGATTTCTGATCTGATCCTTTTTAAAGAATATACTTTATTGTGCCTGTCAGTTTTTTATACGGTATTTCCTGTTAATCACAGTAGACAGCTTTGTCGCAGACGGATCTAAGGGAGTTCGAACCCCTTCCTCCCATGGCTTAGTGGTGATAAAGGAAGAACTAAATTGGTATCGTGGAGCTTTATTAAGTTCAGCTATCGATGTGGAGCTAAAAGATCACGCTGCCTGGCTGTGAAATCTATGTAAAGGTTGAGGAGTTGCGATCACCTTACCGCTAAGGTCGCTCAGTACAAGAGCACCTGACCAGACACTTGCCCATTGACATAATGAGTATCGATTTACACGATTGCGACATGCGTCAACCAGCGAGGCAGAACACCAGATCAGTTTACAGCAGGCGTTAACAAGCAAGGATTGCGAAAGACAATAAGGATGACCTGGAAGAACTCACCCGAATGACGTGATCTCACAGTCTCTGAAGGCTCTGTTGAGATAGGTGGGGCGGTAGAATCTCTCTATCTGGATGAAGAAAAGGATATAGATGATAAGATATATCAGGATATATACGAGATGTTACGATGAACCCTGTGAAAGGGGTATGCTACCTTTAACAGCATCAAACCATATTTACATAGCCTAGTGATGATTTACATGTGCAAAGATTACATACAAAAAAATTGAATACTACTACCACCACCACTACTTCTACAAGTAGTACTACCACTACTACCACTCCTACTACTGCTGCTGCTACTACTACTACTGCTACTGCTACCACCACCGCCGCCCCAACAACAACAACAGCAACTACTACTACTACTACTAATACTGAAAGTCTGGGCCATGCGGGATATTCCTTGAAGATAACCTTCACTGAGAACATCTGTTTTTAGTGGGGACATTCACATTTGCATGTCTTTGACGTTACAATATGAATATACCTGAAATTCATTCATTAAATATTGGTCCCAAAAGGCATTTCCATAAAATCCTGTTGACACAGATCTTGATGAAGAGAAGAATCAAACTTACATCACTACAGAACTTGTTCTCGTAGAGTTTGTACAAGACGGAGTTCCGGTCGGCAAGTTCCGGCATCCACGTGAAGTCAAACATGGAGTAGTTGAACATGGCGATCACCCAGTCTACAACAGAGACAACGACGTCACGGTGCTTGAAACATATTGCCTGCTTTACCAACTATTACTCGCGACGGATTGAGATCGTGAGAAATGAAGGTGATGTTTCATGGAAATTCTACATATAAACTCCATGTAGCCTTACCGCATCCCTTCATTATCAAATTTCAGTTTCTCAATGATTCGTCTAATTTCCTCAGTCAAACGTGTTTGATCTGCCCATAAAGGGCAGCATAGTCTCCCCTTAATTACGATGTGGTCACACAAAGAAACAGTGGACATCCGAGCATGACGCAGCACAGGCCCTCGTGTCTTTGCGGGGATTAAGGAGTAAAAACATTGTTTTTTCAGATGACCCCTCGACTTGACACGCTTCGAAGTTCAATACATGATGTGTTGTACTGTGAAGCAGTTCGAATGGGGCTGACACCTCAATTTTTTATATATTTTTAAAAGGTCTTTAATCCTCGCAAAGACACGAGGACCTGTGAAGCATGGGTTATCGGAGATTTCAAACAACGTAATTGTGGTACTATCAAAAGGCAGTGATCCAAGTAATGATTATATACAATTAACAAGTTTAATTAATTCATCACTTCTCTCTGGATGTAAATATTGTGGATTCAGCATAGCTCAAAATCGACTTCTGTGCAAACAAAAGGATGACACTAACCGGCACTGCAGAGTTTCTGCTATTTGTTTTTAACAAACCAACAACAAACAAACGGCCGCAATATTTTAGACGTATCATACCTCTAGGTGCGGGCGTGGTTGGAATGACAGATGACGTCATCACGACTGTCGATGTAGGCTCGGGTTGTATAGTTGAAGTCGGAACGAAGGAAGATGGCGGCACCCACGTGATGGTGCTGACTTCCGGGTCAGGGGTCACGATGACGTAAGAATAATTGCCCCATATAAGGTATAGATCACCGACATCCAGAACGTTGTGACCAGACATGTTGAGACGAGGTGCCTGGGATTCGAACACGGACAGAATGTAGCTCTGTAGGTTTGGAAACACTGGGGTCTCGAACTGGATGTCGAACTCGATCTTCGAGTCAGGGCTGTGGAAAGAAGAACAAACATGCCGATTAATCGCTTATGGTGTTGTTTTAGTTGCCGTTGAAGCCCTCGTCACTCGCTAGATGCTAGCTACACGATGGCGCTCCGTAAATAATAGTCTATGGACCAGAAAATCCAGTGATCAAAACATAATTATCGATCTACGCAATAGGGATACAATGTTGCCACTTACGACACAAATGAGTTACCGAAGGCACAATTCTAACCCAGATCTGACACTAGCGCTTGTGTGATAAATAGTAAGAATGATAGATTATTACCACAGAAAGGTAATACAGAACTCTTTTTCCACACTTTCACTGTCTTACATACAGGAAACATTATCTTCACACATAAATTGTTTTTGGTCTTTCCCTTTACAAGCCGCCAAAGGCACAAGACATTAAGACATTACGTCTAAATCCACGCCATAAGACTATTGTGTTGCACGTCTTTATTACAATGCATGCATGCATGCATATTTGATTACTTCATATAGAAAAGTAACACCTAAACGTTAGAATATATACTTTAAGTACTAAAACATTACACATGAAAGTTCGCTAGTCGTGCCGAAGAGCCGGGTTTGCGTCCCCACGTGGGTACAAGGTTTCAAGCCCATTTCTGTTTTCCTCACTGACTGTGTACCTTAGGGAACGAACGAGTTTTCTCTTTAGGATGATGTGTGAGAGTGACGTCACTATGCACCACACTACTGTACTACTGTACTACTGTACTGTACAGTATTAACAGACAAGAGGTAGAATAGCTAATGGTCATTGAAGCAGTTTTAGAGTTATTACTTATTTACTTGCGATAACATGTAAAGAATGATGGTGACGTTTGACATTTGCCATCTCTTTGGGTACGTTGATCGAATAGCTACTGAACATGACTGCTACGTGAAACTCCTTTAAATACAACATTACTATCACTATTACAAAGTCTTCAAGAAATATGAGAGCTCGTTGGCTAGTACGCGTCTGAAGAGACTACAATGCAAGAAAGAATATCTAGCAACTTCAGAAAGGAGACCGGTTAGACAGTCCTTGAATCTATCTACAGAAATAACGTGAGATAATTTCATCATTTCGTATTTCTTTCAAGGTCGGTTTCAGTGAGTGAGTGAGTGTAGTCTTAGACGGCGTTTTGCAACATTTCAGCAGTGTCGCACCAGAAATAGACTTTACAATGTACCCAATGGGGAATCGAACCCGGGTCTTTGTCTTGGCGAGCGAACTCTTTAACCACTAGACTACCCCTTCGCCCCCAGAAGACGGGTTACACCATATATTGCAAGCATATAATACCCACAGTGATGTCACTATGTCCTTAATACGGCAACTGGGATATGATTTAGACCACAAAAAATATAGACCACGACTGCAATTTATATTGACCTAGATTCATATTCTTTACATGTTGAAAGGGTACGATTAAGCAAAAGTCACATTGTCCTTTAAGGAAGAACTTTTGTTCTTGTACACATATGCTAAGAATCAGATACTCTCAAAGGTCAGTTTTACTGGCACTATATTCTAAGTGCCACCTGTCAGCATATGTGCAATACATTTGACCTTTAGCAGGCATTGCAGTCCGTGCTGCTCAGCAACATATACTGAACACCAAAAGAAACGCAATAAATGAAATATCATAAAAGTAAGCGTTCGTGTTTGTGTCTTTCATTAAATAAAAACAAAACAAAAACAGTAGCATTTGTTTTGCTGTTCAGTATAGTACTCGCTGCAAGTAGGATAACAGGTGTATTAACCCAAGGTAGACATGCCATTGTTCTTCAATTAGTTCGGATATTCGGTTTTGTCACTCGATGTGCTAGTCACGGTGTAGGTACTAAGTATTAACCGCAGTGCGTCGCGGTCAATGTAGGAATGAATAAAGAAGTTCATCATCTACAAAGACTTGTCATTTCTACTGCTCAGTACTTGTAGAATGCCTCGCAAACGGTGGTTATTGTAGAAGTAGGTGACTGTACCTGTGAGTGAGTTTAGTTTTAAGCTGCACCCAGCAATATTGCAGCTATATGGCGGTTTGTAAATGATCGAGTCTGGACCAGACAATCCAGTGATCAACGAGTCAGCGTGCGTGACCACCTGACCCCGTTAGTCGCCTCTAACGATAAGCATAGTCACCTTTTGTGGCAAGCATGGGTTGCTGAAGGCCTAGTCTGACCTTCACGGGCCCACTCTAGCTATAAACTACTGTGTGTATTGGTAACTGAAGTTATGAATGACGTTAGAAATAATTAATGATCGTTCTTCTTAGTCACGGTAGTTATGAAATACTGTTTCCATTTTTCATTGTATCTGTGAATTGCTCTAGTCAGTGCAGCTAATCACTGTTGGTTTCATCATTCACTGTAGCTATGAACAACTATGTACAGTGTTCCCAGAATTTTTTTTTCTAATGATGCTAAGATTGGGAAAAGGGCTTTCACTATGCACTAAGCATACTAAATAAGGGAGACAACTCTTGAAGGCTTAGAAGGCAGTTCATTACGTCAAGAGTTATCTCCCTTGTCTGAGCAGACGGCTTCCTGTGTTGACATGGCAGAATTTACAGCAAGAGAGAAAAGAAAGCTCATTCTAGATGATTTTGAAAGGGGTGAGGCTGATGCTAAAGTGTTAGCTTGTAGACATGGTATTCCTCTGTCTACAGTATACAGAACTTTGAAGAATATTCAAACAGGAACCGGGATAGAGCACAAAGCAGGGGCAGGCCGGCCTAGGAAATTCAGTGTTGTGGATCGCCGAAGACTTGGGCAGATTGTGAGTAGGGGCAAATTGAAAAGTGTTGAGAACATCAGAAATGAAATGATTAGCAGAGGAAGTCCTCAGGTGTGCAATGAAACAGTTAGGCAGGAATTACAGAGACTTAATTGGGTGAAAACGTGGAATTCCCTCGCCGTTGATGAAAGATGTACTAAAGGGAAAACGTTTAAACTGGTGTCGGGCTCATGAAAATCAAGATTGGGATAATGTTTTCTTTTCGGATGAAAGTTTCACATGTGGGGTGGCATATCGGCTCGCGGAGTGACGCCATTGTGTGTTTTCACGGGAAACTTGACAAAAGAAAGATACGTTGACATTCTAAATGGTCACCTTCTTCCGACAGCACAAACATTGTACGAATATGATTGGATTTTCCAGCATAATAATGACCCAAAACACACTGCGCGCTACACAAAACAGTGGTTGTCGGGCGAAAATGTTCAAGTTTTAGACTGGCCCAGTTACAGCCCAGACCTAAACCCAATTGAGAATGTGTGGGGAGTCATGAAGGACAGAATAAACCAAAAGGGACTGAGAAATATTGAAGATATGAAGGCTGAGGTGGTCCAATATTGGGATACCCTGTCACACGATTACCTCCAAACTTTGATGGGTAGTGTGCCTAGGCGTATTCAGGCATGCATTGCTGAGCGAGGAGGTCTAACAAAGTACTAAAACAAGACTGAGACTGTAAAAGGATGATGTTTTAACATGTTTATGTAAGTAAAACGCCAGAAGTTAATAAACGTAATGAGTTACATGACGCAACATGATTCTCAATAATTTCTGGGAATACTTTATTCGTCAGTGTAGCTGTGAATTAGTGTTTTCATTCGTCGCGGTAGCTATAATTATTCATCAAAGCTAAGAGTAACTTTATGCATTCGTCACTGCAGCTGTGAATCAACGTGGATATAAGTATTAACAGTATCTATGAACAGCTTTATATATTTGTCACTGTAGATGTGAATCAACGTGGATATAAGTATTAACAGTATCTATGAACAGCTTTATATATTTGTCACTGTAGATGTGAATCAACGTGGATATAAGTATTAACAGTATCTATGAACAGCTTTATATATTCGTCACTGTAGATGTGAATCAACGTGGATATAAGTATTAACAGTATCTATGAACAGCTTTATATATTTGTCACTGTAGATGTGAATCAATGTGGCCATAAATATTCACAGTAGCTATGAATAGCTTTATATATTTGTCACTGTAGCAATGAATCAATGTGGGGAAAATTATAAACTGACGCATTCGTCAGCGTGGATGGTACCCACTACAAGCTCTAACAGATTTCAGTATCACCTGCACCTCTCTCCGCTACCAAATAACGCCGCCCTACAACATCACATACGTGGGCTCCGAAGACAGAACGTCAACCTACGTGTCACGCCAAGACACGCCAAAACATAATACCTCCTGCAGTAGAACTTGTGTAACAGTAGCGTAATAATCAATATATCCTCATACTTATTTAATACCATGTCTCAAATGACTACACCATTTTATAGCATCGTTTGCAATGATAGACTTGATTAGGAATACATTCACCTGAAACTCCGTATCTCACAGTCTCGGAAGGCAGCCGCGAGGAAGCTGGTTCGGTAGAAGGATTCCACCTGGAAGAATTGGATGTGGGTGTGAGTGATTTAGGTTCACGCCTCTGTGAACAATATATTATTTATGCCCTGTTTTGGAACTTGAACGTGGGAGCAACGCCCAAATTCATGCATGTTCAAGTTACAAAGTCACAAAAACCCTAGCACGCTGAGCCAACGGAAAAGGATGTCCATAATTGCGAGAAGGTCTTAGAAACTTGAACAGCAAGTTCAAGGACGACGATTAGGTCACAACGGTCTGTGGAGCATTTCGATACTGTCACGTTACTGCTACATGCAAGGAGATGTCCCCGCTGGGGTATTGTTTTTGCGAGCATACCACCAGCCTTTGCCAATGCATATGGGGAAAAGTAAATCAATACATTTCCATACAGATGAAACCTTTTCCTAAGGAATGGAATAAAATGTCACATTTTCTCTTAATTTCTCTTCATCGTCTGTTTCCTCATTTGCACTTTATCAATCCTGCAAATCCAGTATCCCTCATATTTGAATAGTATATACTGCATGTGTAGTCGCGAAATATATACTGCATAAAAGTGTTACTATGTGGCTTTAGATGAAATACACCAATTCGCTAGTTACAGCATAAACAACTGTTCTCTACAGAAAACTCACTCACGCAAATTACGTCATAACTTACGTCATAGCAGAACTTCCGTCTGTAGATCTTGAACAACATCGAGTTGGGGTCCTTCAACTCGGGGTAGTAGTCGAAGTTTAGGAGGCCGTACTTGAACACTGCTTTCAGCCAGTCTATAGGAGGAAACAGGGCGGTTAGTGTGTTCCCTATTGTTTGTTTCCTTATTGTTTTTTCACACAGCAATATTTCAGCTATATGAATGCGCTCTGTAAATAATCGACCAGACACCTTCAAACCTTAAACAACTCGCCCACCACGCTGGACAGATGTGTGAAGTGAGTGAGTTTGATTTTACGCCGCTTTTATCAATCCTCCTGGTGTCAAGGCGGGGGACACTAGAAATGGGCTTCGCACATTGTACTCAAGTGGGGAATCGAACCATGACAAGCGGGGGCTTTAAGCACTTGGCTTCCCCACGACCATTTGTGAATAAAGAACACTACAATCTTCATACATAACTGTGCATATAAGGACTGATTACGTGTTCATTACCTCTTGGAAAATATAGGTGAGTATTTATTTTGGTGAAGGTGGCTAGCATACTATAAAGGTACTGGAAGAACTGTCAGTTTGATTCCATTGTTAAATTACCAGTTTGTGTTGACTAATTAGTCAACAGGGGGAGTAACGTAATGGATATACCGCCTCTCTATTACAATACATGTGATGTTTCAGTGCAGATAACGTTGTCAGCAACCACAGCGACTCGTCTCATGTATTATAATGAGGAAGATATATCTCATCGTTTCAGGCCTCAGTTCTAACCTCCTCGATAAGATCGCAGAGCTATTGTCATTCCACTTGAAACCGAATCACTAGGTATCGTGATGTTCCATGACAAATATAGCGACAGGTATAATACTCACTACTGCGCAAAAACAAGTGTTTTTGTCGTTTGTATGGCGATGGTCTGTAAATTATCGAGTCTGGGCCAGACAATCCAGTGATCAACAACATGAGCATCGATATTTGTAACAGGAATACGATGGTATGTGTCAACCAAGTTTGCGAGCATGACCACCTCGACTCGACTCGACAAACATCGGTTTCTGAAGGTCAGTTGTAACCCGGATCTTTGCGCCCACAAGGAAGTATCACTGATAATAAAGATTAAATTACAAATATGCATTTTTCCAAGAAATATCAACTTTGCTGGCGACAAACATCATCATTCACTTAGGTTTTCTTGGAAACTTCCGGGTACGTTTTGACAGCTAACGGGGCTGATGGCGGTAATTTCAATGGCGATCTCGGTTAGTCTGACGTTTATGGTACATTTGCACATATTTTACTCTCAGTTCGTGACCGTAATTGTTCAACAAAGTGGCTCGTAATCATGTGACTGTCGGTACGGTGTAGAATAGCGACGAGATCGAAACACATTGATGCTGTTAGCAAGATGCACATTGGCTGTTTGTGTAGTTATTGTAAGTCGCAATATCGCGTTATTCCATTTAAAATGGAGAGGGGAATCTGAGACTCAAAACTTCAACATCCCCTACACATGACCCAGTTGGGTAGTGGTTAAAGAAGTTGTCATACAGTCTGGGTTCGAATCCCCTAATGGGTACAACGTTTAAGGTCCGTTTCTGGTGTCCCTCGCTGTGATATTGCCTGATTTGGCGGGGTAAACCTGATTTTACTTACTTTGGAAATATTCCAGAAAGTAATAAAACTCGGGCACAGATTCGATCATTTGACTCGATGAGGCTTCTCTACTGCATCATCACTCTACAATAAATTGCATCAGAATGTACATACTGTCGGGTAACGGTGTTGCTGACGATGTTGGCTGCACTGTCGACGTCGGCGTCGGGGTGACGGTGGACGAAGGTAAGGCAGTGGTCGACGGCGGCACCCACGACAGGGTTGTGACGTCGGGGTCGGGTGTGATGAGGACGTAGGAGTGATTGCGGAGGATGAGGTAGATGTCGCCAACGTCCATCACGGTCGTCCCAGAGACGTTGAGGCGTGGTCCTGACTCTAGAATCTCCAGGATGTACGACTGCAGCTGCGGGAACATCGGTGTGTCGAAGGCGAAGTCGAAAGTGATGTCGCGGCCGTCGGGACTGGAATACACGCATAAGAGTGAGTGAGTGAGTGAGTCAAGGCGAACATCGGTGCGACATTTCGATCATACATTTCGGCCACGTCCAATGGCTTCATGACTCATGGTGGGTGGCAGTTTTCATGTCAATATATGTATATATGTATATATATACTGAAAGGCAAAAGAAACGCAACTATGGCGTTTTTATGAAGTTTTAAAATACAGGATATAAACATGAACGCTAACTTTTATGAGGCATATATTTTTTCGAAACTTGCGTTTCTTTTCTGTTCAGAATAATTAATAACAATTATATGGCGTCGATGTACATACAATCTGCACTTAAAAGTGTGAGTATGTCTACATTCACGCTACACATACTGAATGAAATTCTTCATCTACTACAATGTAATATATAAACTATACATTCAATTAAATTGAAATACATATTGTTGTACTATGTTTGTTAATCCTGTTCATTCTGACGTGACGCACTATCTATGATTAGGATTAGTCTGATTTCCTAACTCACTCGCGTCATAAGCCCATAGTAACGTCCAGTAGATTAGGTTGCGGTGTATGGAATTGATGATATAAGGTTAATTCGGAAAAACAAACTTTTGATTTTGTTTCAGCACTTCTAACCTTATTTTTTGCCCTCAGCTTATTTACTTACGTTACTTACTCCAGAAAACAAATATCCTCGGTGAACTAGAAATGATTTTACATACAGTACCAATGTGGAAAATTAAACACGGACCACCTTCGCAATCACTGCCAAATCATACTGCACCTAAGGCCCGAACCACCGTCATGCAGTCTGAATAACGGTGAGTTCAGCTTTAACAGGACTGGTGTTAGGATTGTTTTTTCAGTAACCCATGGCTGTCGTAAGAGGCGACTGACGGGTTCGGGTGGTCAGACTCATGACTTGGTTGACACGTGGCATCGTATCTTTTTGCGTTGATCGATGCTGTTGATCACTGGATCGTCTTGTCCAAAGATGATTATTTACAGACCGCCTCCGCTGGAATATTGCTGAGTGCGGCGTAAAGCAACAATCCATCCAATTAACTTTAATAGGACAAATCAAGTGTCCGCAACTTACGGCTCAGCGCCAAGCTATATATAAACTGACGCGTGTGTGCGAGACCCACTGCCTATGGTTATATAACCCGAAGCTTACATCAAAAGGGCAAATATGTAGTTTAATACGTTTTTCGAATCTGTGATCACTGTAGACACTGAAGAGGCCTTTGATGGTATGAATCATCACAAATGCCAAGGTCTTGTTATCTATAGGATCAATATATGACCATGCTGCGTCGACGGCCAAATATTACCTGAATCTCCTTATTTGGCATTCTCGGAAAGCAGCGGCCAGATAGCTGTTGCGGTAAAAGTTCGCGATCTGAAAAACCCGAACAGTACTGAAGATAAGTTTACTTTGACTGTCACCATACAAAAATGCATATTCTTTCTCGCCATACAAAACATGCATATGTAAATCAACTGTCTTTGAAATGCTAGGCTTTACATCGTTCTAACATAACGATGAAAAATAGGTATGGCTTCAAATAACGGACCACCGATGATCCGGGTTAGAATTTATGTTCAGTATCCCATATTTATCTTAAGATACGACAAACAGGATCGGGTGGTCAGGCTCGCTGACTTCCTTGACTCGTGTCATCGTATCCCGATTCCGTAGATCGATGCTCATGCTGTTGATCACTGGATTGTCTGCTCCAGATTCGATTATTTGTAGACCACTTTCGAAGGAATTTAGCAATATTTCGAGGGAACGCCACAACTGGGCTTCAAACATTGTACCCATGTGAGGATTCGAACTCGCGTCTTCAGCCCGACAAGCAGATGATATAAACACGAGGCTACCCGACTCAGAGAGACTCTTAAGTGGATGACACAAACTTAAATTGTCATATTGTACAATAGTTGCAAATAGTAGTTTCAATGTTCCATATTAGTATTTTGACCATTAAATTCGCAGTCAACTAAATAAACAAAATCATGATGGATTCTGAGAAAAAAATGAATGATATTACGGTCACATGGTGAAATTATTTCCGCAGGAACTAAACGAGTCAAATCGCAAAGGTATTGAAATCAGCTTTGCTAAAATTACGTTTGTTACTTGCAGTCATTCCAGTTCAAATATGTCATTAAATATGAGTAATGGAACGTACGTGAAGTCCGAACATGTATTTCATCGTTGAAAAAATATGTTTTTTTTCTAGATATCCGAATTTTAATGCATTTTATTCAAATTTCGTGGGATTTCTAGTGGAATGGTATTGGCGTAGTTTGAAGTTAAAATTCGTAGCGACTACGATAAACTCGTAGAGGTTGGCATCTCTGCTTTAACAACCTTGTCGCAAGAGGTGACTAACAGGATCGGGTGGTGAAGCTCGCTGACTTGGTTGACACGTCATCGTATCCCAGTTGCCTACATCGATGCTAAAACTGTTCAATCAACACATAGGTCTTAAAGGCCGTCGTATGGTCTTTCAAACATCTGCATAACTTACATCTTCACAGAACTTTCTCTGGTAGATTTGATACAGCATCGAATCGGGATTTTTCAGCTCGGGGTAGTAGTCGAAGTTGAGTAGTCCGTAGTTGAAGACGGCTTTGATCCAGTCTAGCAAACATAGAAATCCACCACCGTTGTATACCACACCCTGGTAGCCACAATAAAGACATAGCGATATTTCACATAATATGTTAGACTGAATAGGTTAGACATTGTAAAATACATTGTTAGCACTATACCCGTGTTGATGGCTTCAAGTCTGACACCTGCATTACTTGGGGTTTTTCTCCCACGTCCTCTCCCGATTCATCCTCTTTGCATTCATTATATCTCGCCATCTCCGCATGTCTCACACCCACATCTACAAGGGCCAGGCAACTTGGCTCAGGTTCTACTTAGAGTGAGTGAGTGGATGTGTGAGTGAGTGAGTGAATGTGTGATTGAGTGAATATTGTTTTCCGCCACTTTTAGCACTATCCCAGCAACATCACGGCGCGAACACTAGAAATGGGCTTCATGCATTGTACCCATGTGTGGAATCGAACCCGGGCCTTTGGCGAGCGAGCGCTTTAACCACCAGGCTACCCGACCGCTCCTGCTCCACTAAGTGATCTTAGTCTTATGTCACATGAGTACGATGAACTTAATGCTAAGAAGGCTTTGTGGAACGGGCCCTGACGTTACCTGGTGGGGGCGGTGTCGTCGTTGGTTTTGGTGACGTTGTTGTTTCCGTCGTCGACGGCTCCACTGTGACCGCCGTGGTAGAAGGATGAACCCACACGATGGTCGTAACTCGTGGGTCAGGGGTCACGACCTTGTTGGTGAAGTTCTTGTAGCGAAGGTAAAGGTCACCGACGTCAAGTACAGTGTCGGTTGAGATGTTGAGTTTGGGCGCCTGGTTTTCGAGAATGTTGAGAACGTAGCTCTGCAGTTGTGGGAACATTGGAGTCTCGAACCAAAACCGGAAAGAAACGTTCTGCGAGTCTGGACTAAAACAGACAGACAACAGGGCATTTAAGTCTTTTAAGTTTCTCCAGACGTAGTTTTGTATTCTGTATGTATTGACATTTACGCAAAGAATGACGTAAAAGGGACATATATGTTTGTTTCAGAATTGATTGTTGACCAAAGCGTCTAACCGCGATAACGGAAATGCAGAGTTCAAGGTTGAAAACAGCTTGTGCAGGAGAAGGTAAACATTAACAAGAGCACCAACACTACTACTAATAACAGTAGCAATTATTCAATAACTCAACTCCATAAATATATCATCGTAATAACAGTATTACCTGAATTCTGTAATGCGACAATCTCTGTAAGCTGCTGCCAGGACGCTGTTTCGGTAAAACTTCGCTATCTGTAATAATTACGATGTTTTCACAAAACAAAATATGATTTAACAAACTTATATATAATGGTGTTTCAGGAAACGTGTCAGGAACCACGTGAAGCGGATACTGGTAGCCAGGGGCCGTAACCTGTCAAGCTTAGTGTATATTTAGTAGTCTTACATGCTTACATGCACTAGTCGATTCATTCAGAGTGTGAAACGTTGTTTTCGTTGTGTTAAAATTATGCAACTTCTGTTAAATACTGAAAGCTCCAAGAAATATGTTTCTTGCGTTCAAGCAAGAACTATGTTTACATAACGTAAAATAAATGACTTACGTCTTCACAAAATCTTCTCTGATACATTCTGAATAAGTCTGATTCTGGGTATGCTAATTCCGGATAGTAACGGAAATTGACGAGGCCGTAGTCGAACAGTGTTAGAATGAAATCTGCAGGAAGAAAACATGTCATCACATTCACACTCGAACACATGTTAATACAACGTTAACTTGTACTCTGCTAAGAGTGAGGTTAGTTATATGCTGCTTTCAGCAATATTCCAGCAATATCACGGCAGGGGACACCAGAAATGGGCTTGTACCCATGTGGAGAATCGAATCCGAGTCTTCAGCGTGACGAGCGAACGCTTTAACCACAAAGCTACCCCTCACTGCCCCTGCCATGGTAAGGACAGTCCATGACAGGACTTTGATAAATGTGGAACCGACATCCAGCAAGATCTACGACAGGAATCTCAAATCCATGAGGGCAACGAAAGCAGTATGACATTATTGGAATGGCTTATACCTATGGTAGATCCTCGTGTGTCTGTGCGTATGTGCGCGTGTGCACATGTGCACATGTGCGTGCATATTCAAAACTAACGACGGTAGTCTATCTTACAGAGCCTGAAACAAATGTATCAAAAAAGGCCAAAGCAAGTATATAATACCTGGTATGTCTATATGTGCTTCACTTATTATCTTTTATGACTGTTTTGTTTCTGTAAAATAAGTTATTTTATTTTTCTATAATCGGATTTCTCAAAGTTCCCATTCCTTTTCATGAAAATTGCAGTTTGAAAATTCTTCACATATTTTTTGTTTTTTTTTTAACCTGATTCTTACTTTCTCTTGGATCCTGGGTCGTCGTTGGTGCTATAGATGACGTCACAATATGTGATGACGTCAAAGTGACTGATATCGTCGACTGTCTGATGTCGAAGTAAGTCGACGAGGGGACCCAGAAATACGTGGAATTATCAAATGGGTTAACCAGCACGGCATTAAACCTGCCAAGAATAAGGTCAAGGTCGCCGATTCTTGTGACGGTGAAACCTGAAATGTTCCGACGTGGAGACTGGTTCTCGATGACGTAGATTATGTCCCCTTGTAGTTGAGGAAACACTGGCGTATCGAAATACAAGGTGAAGGCCACGGTATTGTTGCTAGGGTCGGTGAAATCAACGTTACTGGAACACAATGACACAATTAACGAAATGGGTTTAACGTCGCGTTTTAGATATGGTGGTGTCACAGCATATTGGTTCATTTAAAAGTCTAAAACGTCAGCGAAACAATCAAGATTACCGCATTGAAGTCAGTGAACGTTTAAATGTAATTCCTTGATAACATCAAATAAGGTAGTGGATGGAAAACTGAATCAGGACTCGGAGGTCAGATTTCGTTACATTTGTATAGATTAGCAGCTAAAAGTAATCTGCTTTTGACAAATGTATTGAATTAAAACATGTTATATCTGAAGCTCCACCAACGTGAAGTTGTTGATGACGCAGTGTCGGTAGGCGCTGGAGATGTAGCTGTAGGAGTAGAGTTTTTTTAACTGCAAAATAAGAAAAAAATAAAATATAAACCATGAGGAAGATTATTGTTTATGAGAACCTCCAGCAGTATCATCTTGGCTTTACGCGCGATTGTAATAAGACTTAACAAGGGTTGCAATGCCAACCTACAGGGTAAAGGTCACACTTCAAGGCGGCATGGGTTTGATCCCCAACATGGACACTAAATCTCGTGTTTGCAGCGTGTTCTTCCCGGAGTGTTGCTAAAAGCTACGTACGTTTATGATCACACTCATTTGCTCTACTCGACAGTCACAATACCTATCACCTGCCATCAGATATACCAAGGTATGAAGGCATTCATTCCTCCTTGGTGATACCTGGCACCCTGCCCACATGCATACAACATGCTGTTATCAAAGTCGTATCAAAGTCGCTTTTAATTGGAGATGTGTTTCCAGGCTTTGTAAACTATAGATTTTTGTTTATGGACGACGTGAAAAGGTGACCCATCGAACAGCCAGTGAAAGCAAGTCTATTTACAGACGGGAAACAATTTCTATCAAACAATTCTCGTAAGAGGTGAACTGGTTGACCTATATCCCAAATGCTCATGCTGTTGATCACTGAATTATATAGTCCAGACTCGACTATTTCAGACACTGCTAAAGAGACGGAACATCGGTAAGTGCCCCGTAAATCAACAAGTATAACGAACTATTTACAGTCTGCCAGTGGGGATTGATTACTAGTAAATACATGTTCTACATCAAACAGCCTTCAAGACTCACAATATTTATAAGGTATCGTATTTCAGTGTAAACAGTCGAGACTTTATCTGAACATAACGAATCACGTGTCATGTATCCCCTACTTATCTGGAATAAATATTGTCAACTTGATGACACATCGTTTACAAAACATCACGAATATCTGTTAGAACTGTTTCTTTCGAAATATTTACTGTGACTCACCTCGTCACAGAATCGTGTCTGGTAAAAGACGTAAAGGTCAGAGGTCGGATCTAAAAGGTCAGGTGTGAAGGTCAAGTTGAAGAGACTGTACACATGTACAGAGGGTACCAAGGCTGAAAGAAATATAAAAATAAGTGATAAATCTTAGCTGGTATATTTACGCTTATGACAGCCTGACCATTCGACTACATGCAAAACGCCCTTTGTCCCAGATTCATAGGTTTCTTGGTGGTATTTACCAAAGGTGCGTTCACCCTGGTGAAATTTCGGTTTGGTATCTCTACATAAGGTAAATCTGAATTTTAAGAGTTATATGAACATTGTGTGAAACAGCCACTGGTTCGTCAGCCTGTGGCTAATATAAATCAAGTCGGGTAATGTCTTTTCATTTGGTCATTTGTTTTCATGGTATTTCGACTGTAATCTTTTGTCTAGTATCTACATTCGCAATTAGCACTTGTGAATTACTTTGTGGGCTGGTAAGTTTCAGGCAAAGCTAACCCGACTAGTCAACTAACATTGGTGACTATTTCACACACTGCAAACGAACATGATGTCTGCACAGGAATGAATCTGTAACAAAATACTGTCTCGCCTATCACCAACTCTCACCCACAGCCCCTCTCCCCAACCTCTCTGTGTGTCTATCTCTGGAATCTTACATGGGGGTATCGGTGTTGTGGTGTACACAGCAGATGACGTCATCAGTTCCGGTGTACTGTACTGTATTGATGACGTAGACGGCATTACATAAGACGTGCTAACAACGTCGTAGTTTTTCAAAATGAAGAACAGATCAGACACGGGAAGAAGCTCGAAATCTGAGAGAATTACGTGGGGCTCAGATTTGTGAAGTGTATCTATGGCAACTTGCCGAAGCGCATCCGGGTACTGACTTGTGAAGTCCACATGGAAGGTTATGGAATCTGGATTTGACCTAACGAACAGAAAACGATGATTCAGAAACGATAACAAATGCATCACCAGGTATTATCATTACGAATATTGCCGCTGCAGAATACTACTGCTCTGAGCCTTAACAAAAGACGGTTCAGCGAGCCATGTGGAATCAAAATGTAAAATTCTAAAAGATGGATGGTGGAGTTTCGTGACGTCGACATATCTATGCAAAGCACATTAAAATAATGAATGGCATAAAAATTTAACATTGAAAACCGGATGTTCATCACAACGTTTCTAGTCACGCAATAAATGTAGGCTGGTAGGTCGAAAAAATTCCAGGTTTCAGGTTTTACGATTGTTCTAGGAACACTAAGAAGAAGAAAGAAGATGAAAAAAATTATATGAATTTGCCGATGGTTTTATCAGAGAGCTTTTTGAAAATTTTTTTTTTTCCGATAGAAAGAAAGAAAACATATTTTGTTATCTTTTGAATGTCGCACATTTAAGGTTTGTTGTTTCAGGTCACAGATTCAGCATCAGTCTGTGTAATTGAGTACGAAGGTGAGTTAGTGAGTTTAGTTTTATGCCGCACTCAGCAATTTTCCAGCTATATGGCGGCGGTCTGTAAATAATCGAGTCTGGACCAAACAATCCATTGATCAACAACATGAGCATCGATCTAAGCAATTGGGGAGTGATGTCATGTGTCAACGAGCCTGGCCACCCGATCCCGTTAGTCGTCACTTACGACAAGCATAGTCGGTTGGGTTGCTGAATGCTTTTTCTACCCCGGGACCTTCACGGGTTATATAATATTTAGGACTAAATTTGATACATGTTCGATTAAACATCATCCCCCTTAGGCGTTGAATAGCATGAGGTTATATATGGCTAAACGGCAGAAAGAGACAATCAATCATTATGTAATTAGTCTCAGAATTATCTAATCAATTTTAAAATGATCTTGCCGTTGTAAACATAGAGGTAATGACTTAATCATTCATTGATGCAATGATGCAATGATGCAATGATTTGCTTAAAACACAAATAATGGCATCTGCTTATTTTACCCAAATTCGTTTACTGCGCATGACTCGAACACGTGACCAAGGACCGCAGTGCGACGATATATCATCCGAAGCTGAAAGTAGATGTCAAAGTTCATATTACACAGCGCCTTCTTCCGGTGACCTTGACCCGCAGTAAATACGGTCAGATGAAAGACGTATGGCATGTGTACCGATGTGTTAGACGAGCCTCATTAAACGTGATTGAAATTACTTGTGCGAGGCGTAGGGAAAGAGTGACTCCAGAATACAATGGAAGACGCCAAGAGTGCGTTTAACACAGAATGATTGTGGATTTCATTATGTTTGATTCAAACAATGATTTCCTAGCGTATAACCAATGGCGTCAAACAAATTGTATTTACTGGTTTTGACTGACAGAACTGTGTTATGTGATTCCGCGATGAAAACTCTCGTCTCAGGAGAATTCCCAGAGATGGGATTAAACAACATGATCCGACAGCTGTTCATTGAAAAGAATATTTTAAACTCGATCATCACTTTACTTCAAGCCAAAATTGGATAAATCTCAAATTTCAAATCTCAAACTGAAAGGTTGGTGAGCCTAACGCAGTTTTCAAAGAGAATAAAAGCATCAATTTAATAATCAAAAGTGTGCTTTGCTTGTTTGTTGTTTAACGGCACATTTAACAGCCCAGCTGTATGGCGGCGGTCTGTAAGTAGTCTGTAGCAGGCAACCAAGTGATCAACTGCATGAACATCAATATATGTAATTGAGTACGAAGGCGTGTGTCAACCAAGACAGCGAGCCTGACCACCCAATCCGCTTTGTCGCCTGTTACGACAAGGATGGTTGTTGCAAACCCGAATCTTAACGGATACTTTTTCAAAAGAAATATCTTGGATTCCCAATATAATTATCCTGTTCATATTAAGTTAGTGATGATAAAACGTGTTTGCGACAGGATGAGTGACTAACTTAATGCGACTCGGAGATAGTCGGGTCTTTATATCATCTACTGATTGGTTGGTTGGTTGTTTTTGTACGCCGCACTCAGCAATATCCCTGCTATAAGCCGACGGTCTGTAAACAATCGAGTCTTGACCAAACAGTCTAACATAATGAGCATCGTTCTGCGCATTTGGGATGCGATGACCAGTCAGTTAGTCGGGCCATCTGATCCCGTTATTCCCCTCTTACGCATAGCTTCCTGAAGACCAATTCCTTCCCAAATCATTATGGCTTATATCATCTACTGGATTCATTCAAGCCACAGAAGATGTCAATGGTGTTTGAAAGCTTGGATTTATGCTTTCCCCGGACTGTTTAACAGACGTAAAATCAATCACGAACAAGTCTGTTATACGTTTTTAATTATCTTAAACCATGCTTATAAATAACGGCCTGAATATTAATTCCAAAATATATTTACCGTCTCACATAACTTGGCCTGGATATTTCTGAAGTCCCCGGATGCAGGAAAAGCAAGCGACGGCGAGTACAGGAAGTCATACAGGAAGTACGTCATTTGAATGGTCATGTGACCTAGGAAAGGGATATCACTCTCAGTGCATGGCACAGGTTTGGATCCATTTGTTTCGGAAACATATTCCCTTGCAGGTACTGACTGCATATTTGAATAACTGAAATGCTGGTCAAAGTATAGGCAATCCAACTGATTCACTCTACTAATGAATATACCACAGGATAACGAACAGCTCTGAGTATTGCTACATTCGAAACAAGTGAGTTCGACATAAGGAGGATAATGTAACACTAATAATCGAGTATTCCATGTAAATACAGCTGAAATATAAACCTTGAGACACGTACAATTGAAAACATGCGAATAATCACTGTGCTAGTTCAATGATTGTTCAAATATTGACAGATGGAATTCTCATACCTGGAGCAATTGACATATATGACGATGTAAGCGACGGTTTCACCACGTGAGTGACAGTCTGTGTAGGTGGCAGCAGGGTCACTGTTTTCACTTCCGGCGGAAGGGTCATGTTTCGAAGCAGGAAAAGCATTCCTCCAGCCGGCATAACTTCATATAGTGTGTTTCTCGCTCCAGTCACGTTATAACGAGGCAGCTGAGACTCGAGGGAGCGTTTGGTCACTTCTCGCAGTGTCGGGGAATCGCGCGTTTTGAAGATCACGCTGAATGTTATACTTGAGGGATCCGTGCTGAGAAATAGAAGCAATTTCGACGTCATGGGGAATTCGCATGGGAAGCTGATCCAAAAGTACAGAAAAAGTGTATATTCAAGGGAATTCGTTTCAAGGCTATAATGAATTGATTGTCTCTTTGAGTTGTCTGTATAGTTAAACTGAAATAGCATAACGTGTGGACACTGGGGAGGGTTTCATTTCAGTCAGGCCAACATTTTTAGTTGTAGTGTTTCTCATCGCCCGACCGAACCCTCGTAACTGTCTTGCCGATTCCCTAACCTTTTTCTGTCATTCCAACGCCGCCGACTCGAACCTTAAACGTACCGGCATAGCTCCAGATAATTTTTCAAGCAATTGGGTATTTACTCAAATGAATGTTTATGTATGAGTAATTGCATGTTTTGAGGAGTAACCAGCATTTGGTATACTCCCACTGGTTTAGAGAAATTGAGTACTTTTACATACAATTAGAGTTTCTTATCCTTATTGGGTACTTAACTCGTCCAAATAATATTTTTATAAATGCATCTTCATAGACTAAACGTTTTTAGTAACTGTCACAATGCCAAACAGTTGGCAGCCATTTGTAAATACTTAACATGGAAGTCATGTGACTATTCGAGTAAACTCCGGACAGTGGCTACAGCTGTAATAGTATATTTATATATAGGCATCGCCTATCATTGGCTAGTGCTGTTGTAGAGTTTGGGCGCCACGACGAATCATCCACAAGCCAATCGAGTAATGTACGTAAGGTATTGTTGACCTATTGAGTTTTAAATGATTCTTACGCGTTTTCTGCAATCCCAGATTTGTAATTGAGTAAACATGGTTTTCATTGAGTAAAATCCGCAAAATGTGCCTTATGTGGAGCTCTAGTACCGCCTCGTGTATCTAAAATGTTTTAATCAGTCGCGGCAATAACAAAAAAGAACGTGTAAAATTGTAATAAGAATTACAATAAATGAGAATCAAGAATATTGTTTGGATCATTTTGTCGCTATTAAGTCGTTTTTTAAAAAGAATAACTCCCCGATCGGCCGATCCATGTTCAGAATTTGTGAAACACATAAAAATATAATCATCACTGGAGAATTTGGTGACTATGTGAAACACATAAAAATATAATCATCACTGGAGAATTTGGTGACTATGTGAAACACATAAAAATATAGTCATCACTGGAGAATTTGGTGACTATGTGAAACACATAAAAATATAATCATCACTGGAGAATTTGGATGAAACTGCTGGCAATAGTGTTTCCAGTTCAGATTTTTCAGTTCCTATTCCTGCTATGTGAAATCACACACTGGTAATCCAAAGACGGAGGAGCGCCTGATACACAGACACATCTTGGAAAACGCTTAAATGCACATACAGTGATACCTTAGTGTCACAGAGCTTTTTAGCCTCTAAATTACTGCTGCCACCGGTCAGTTCTGAGACGGTCACAATACATCGATTTTCTTTGAACTTAAACCAGCAGACGTGTGGTGCCTAGGTGACACACGTCATAGTACTCTCAGCTACGAAGATCGTTGCTCATGCTGAAGATCACTGGATTGTCTCGTCTTGACTTATTTGTTGCCGCCATATAGCGGGATTATTGCTGAGTGCGGCGTAAAAGTAAATTTACTTCAAACTGAATTTGTTTGTACATTTGATTTTTTCTATTTTAACGATTGTGTAAACATTACACAGGTTGTACTTCTATTTACACTCTGTATGGAAGTATTTCAGACGTGCAGAGGAAAGTCCGTTTCAAATGTGTATCCCTTTAAACAGAATCAGCCGTACCGACCGTAACTGTCGTTCGGAATGCCCATCTTTCTAAGGTGGATGGTTTGCAAATCATTGTGGACGTAGAAACAATGAAATTGGTTGGACAAAACGCCAGTCTGATATGACAGGTTATGGAATATCCTCAGCCATGTAAATAGTGCTCCATATTTTCAGCAAGAAGTCAAATGATTTTGGATAACCTCGCACTTGGAAGTACAATACAATTCAAATTTGTTTTAGTTTGTTTGTTTGTTAACATGCACCAGCCAAGTCGGCGAGCATGACATCCCAATCCCTCTATCACACACGGATGCTGAGAAGAAATGAAGGCTTATCTTTACCCGAAGACATTGATCTTGCAGTCGAAGTACAGACTCTCCAATACAGGGGTTCTGCTGTATACACGGGTCAGCTGAAACACACAACCCAAATATGACAGTACAGATAACGGTATCAGAGAACACAAATCAGTCACGCAGATTAATATTTATTCCTGTGTTGATGTAATAATAGTGTTAGAAATCTACACTGTTTATATTTTTTTCATTTTCCGTCATTTTCCCCTGCTTGAGTGATCTTACTTTCTCAACAGTAAAATCTGAAAAAATCAGTTATTTCAGTCATATCGTCAAGGTATGGCTAAACTATTGCTGATGTGATGTTATGTATTAACTCACCCACTGACTCACTCATTGATAATCTTAAAATAACATAATACTGGTGTATATGTATGTGAAAGGGAATCATCTCTGTCAGATTTGAACGTTTTAAAAACATTGCGGACGTTTAGCTAAGGGAGAAAAACGCTGTGTCTTCCATGCTCTCATTTCGGTACACATACACTAACGGATGGATCAATTCCCGTGACTTGTGACATTTTGAATTAATTATCTGCTCTTGCATTAGACAATGCGCTTTAGGCTGCATAAAAATATGAAATGTTTCTCCGGCACATTTGTTTTTTCAAAAGTGAAGAGACCGCTAGGACGTTTATTTTTAATTGTTGATTGAAACAAATGACGAGGGAGGAGTACTTTTTTTCTCTCAGAAATACAGTTTGGAAGTTCTTCAAAATGGCAATAACAAATTGTTACGCACACAAATGAAATTGGCGCGCCGATGCTCGAGAAATATTTCTCTTATTTCATTTAGCCGATGCTACACCTTCAAGGTAAGTGACCACTCCATAAGCGTGTTACAAACCAGTCTGATCGTTGAATTCATTTTTGGCTTAACGCAGATGGGCAAAATTATTAGCAATGGAAACACAGAGGATGAGACGGGGCAGGCTCTCGTGTATTTGTTCGTAAATCTTCGATCGATCCATTCACCAATGTTTGTCAATATGCATACAAACATAAACAAATATCTTATGACCAGTAATTTATCATCGACTGGCACGAAATGACTACATTTAGAGTTATCTCCCCCTACATGACGTACCTCACGACAGAGGGCTGCCTGGTAACTCCGGAAGAGGTCTGATCCTGGGTCCCTCAGACTGGGTGCTTGGGTGAAGCGGTGTAGCCTGTAGGTCAGGGGCACCGTGGCCAGCGCTGACGAGGACAAAGTTATCAATAATGGGTAGAATACAGGGATATATGTTAAAATTATCCCTTCTTTCACAAACCTACCACCTAAGGCTAATCGTAAATTAAGATACAGGTGTGAAGTTTTCTTTGGGATGTCTGCAATTGTCTTTCACAATCTTATCTCCAGTATATGGTCGATACACAAGGATTAGTGTTGTCTCAAAGCCGTGTTCAGCAGTTTGTGTTCTCTATTACGAAATAAAAAAAAAAACCCAAGGAAGAAAAAAACCCACCGAAACAAACAAACAAACAAAAAAAACAAGAAAAAAACAACAACACCCCCACCCCCCACTTCCACAATAGCATGAAAACATCTTTGAGGATAACGAGATCTCACTATGCAACGTGAGCACTATTAACTATGTGGTACGTCCTAAACTGGCATTAAAAACAAGTATATGAACTAAATATATTCCCTTCTAATTAGATAACGGGAACACGATACAGATTTATGCAAGCCAGCGGTATCCCATGTTATACAAGAGCGTTAAGCGAAAAAAAACCCTCAGCCTTCAGAGGCAAGCGCTTTTTCAATTCGAAAGAAGATAATTAGTAAGTTAATCTTCCTCTTTATTCTCACAAATCCGATTTACGAGTACATGTAGTTTGGAGTGACTTAATTACTCCATACGGATATCAGGTCACGTGAGTACGTCGACACAGGATGCTGCTAATACTTACGACCGTCATATACGGATGAAGATTCAACTGAAATTGAAGATGTAAAGATCAATTAATAGGGGCAGGCAGGAATATTCTAACAATAATTAAGTTATCGGGTCTGGGTTAGGTGAAAAAAGGTTTATAATATGACCACGAATTTTTATCCGATGATCCGTCCGCAATCGTTTACATATACTTGCTCTCATTTATACTTATTACTCCATACAAGAATAGTTATAAGCCGTATTCCATCTTTCATAACTGCAAATTGACGTAACGGGTATTATTCAGTTGCTGATGTTTACTGTCATTGGAAATAACAAACAATACTACCTAATGATGACGTCATTTCGAATGATGACGTCGTTTCCCACTGTGCTGATGTGGTTGCCATGGTGATATTTGTTGGCACCAATGTCACGTATATGTCACTAGGCAGCACTAGCAGATCACCAACTCTATAGAAGAGTTTCCGACCTATTTGCACGACCCTGGCGTGCCTCCTGATAACGCTGTTCACCGAGTCCTGTAGGCCCCCATAATCTGATCCCCTGAAGAGCAGGTTGAAGTACAACATAGTGCTGGGGCTGGAAAGAAGCATTGATCACAAATGATTGCCTATTCATGAATAATCTGCTATATTCACTCAAATACATTCAACATCATGTTCATATTTAGGTTCAATTGTTAGTGAAACAAACAACGTTTTATAGGACCCTATCTGGCACACAGGAAATGTTAAAGGAAATTTTAAAATATCGACATTTATATTTCAGACAAATTAAAATGGTTGACAAATGATCATTTTCATTCTGGACGTTTGGTACGATAGAAAACACAAGGATGGACACCATGAGTGAAACATACCTCAAGAGACAACAAAGCAGGAGATGAATTCTTAAATATATTTGTGATGATTCTTGTGAGCGTGGGTCAAATATATGTGCTCACGTTAAATATACAGATATATCAAACAGAATCAGTCGTTTTGACAAGCATTAACGATGAGGGCTAATTTGCGGATATAGAAGTTCTGTATTCTGTATAGGCGACGTTTCAAAGTTGCATATTGATAAAAGTAGTCCTCATCCTTCCTTTACCAAACTTCTGGAATGCCAATCAAAGAAGACTACAGCATCAAGTCAGGCACAAAGAACTAATATTAGCAGTTATTCGATCGCATGAGATAAATGTCACAATGATACCTTATAGCTCCCTCAAAATCGAGTACCCTGCAATGTATTGTGCTTGTTGTGCCTATCGCACGTGTATGTCATGCCGTTTCGTAAGTGGCTTAGTTTTTTTCTGCACAGAATTTCAAAAACGTAGTAAATGTCTTTGAAACATCCCACGAAAATCTGGCTTTGTGTTACTTTATTTGAAGAGTATATTTACACCATTGTTGATGACATGTTCATGTCCAGGACGCGATTTCTCGAAACACACTTAAGTTGAACTCAAATCTCAAAATGAGTTTGACAATTTGAAACAGCTGAATTTTTATCTCAACTGCATTTTTTTATCCTAAAAAAGTCCAAATAACTAGAGGAATCTGTCCACCAAATTCAGATTGTCTACTATGTTTGAGCTGGATACCAATTTCCTTTCATTCTGGAAAATGCATGTTCAAATTTGAGCAAAAACTTGAACTTAAGTCAAAACTCAGACTTAAGTTTGTTTCGAGAAATCGGGGCCAGATTATTTACAATACAGTATCCTGAATATAATTTAGAAGCAAACCATAGAAACGTAATATTGTGAATTGTGTGTTAATTAGCACTTCATTCAGTCACATTACTTCCTGTACGATATTACAGATGAATCAATTTTTTGGCGTAATCATGTTTCTTGTCTACGATATTTCCGATTATCGATCAGTTCTAGTACTTAAAGCATGAAAACAGCCATGTGTCATTACATCATCGTCAACCTAAGATGAAGCATTTTGAAAAACGGAATAAATCTCACAAAGGCTAAATTTGTAAATGAATGGGTAATGTCTTTCATGGTGAACTACGACCTTAGTGCTGGCCACAGGAATAAGATTGCCTAGAATGAATCGCTGACGGTTTTCATGTACAAAACCAGTTATGTCGTTTAAAGTTTATAATAAGAATCAACAACAAAATTACCTGATAGCCGTGACGTCACAGTCTTCATATCGTGCTGAAAACTCACTCAAACTGTAAAACCGTTGGAGCTGCAACAAAAAACAGTTACTATGGTAACATTAGAATGACGTGCGCGCAACTGTCGCACGGGCAAAATCCTAAACGTCTCGGTTTTCTGGTGATAAATTCATTATTTTGTCATCTGTAGCATCGTAAGGGGACACAAATGTAATAAAGAGAGGCAAAGCCTTAAACAAAATTCAATAAAAAGTGACATTCGTCAGTCCCTTGCAACTCACATCGTCACAGAATAGCGAAGCGTGTCTCTTGAAGGTCAAGGACGACGGGTCGCCAAGGTCATCAGAGTAGGTCAAGTTGTAAAGCTTGAGATAGGTATCAAGCCGAACTGCGTCTGAATGTGGAACAGTCGTAATTAATTTCTACACAGTTTCTTTGGTTCGTTATGTACGGTAATTCTGACTTGGCTGAATCAGGAAACATATTTAAAACTGTAAGAATATGAATCCTGGAATACATATCATAATAAACATATCTCACAAAGATGTACTAATCCGCATTTGGGTAACATTCTATGTATTTTTTATGCACGTATATGGTTTAAAAACTATTAAAATGGATCTTCCCGATTTCTCTTTGTTTGCTGTCTAACGCCGCACAATATCCTAGGTAAATGGCGGCAATGTGTGAATTATCGAGTCTGCATCAGGCATCTGTGTGATCAACAGCATGAGTATCGGTCTACACAACTAGAATACGATGACATGTGTCAACCAAGTCAGCGAGCCTGATACCCGATCCCGTATGCCGCTCTTTCCTACAAGCATGGGATGGTGAGGGCTAACTCTAACGGATCTTTACGGGTTCTCTAATTCTACGTACCGTGGATGATGACAACAGAGGCGGTTGGCGTGACCGTAGTGAAGAGGGACGGGAGGAAGGTGGGGCCTAGCGTCTGGTCCCCCTCACCGAGCAGTACCAGCAGGTCTCCAACCCGGTACGCCTCCTTACCCTGGACGTCGACCCGTGGGGCCAGCGTCCGAATCACCCTCACAACAGAGTTATCCATCCCGCGCCAGTCAGTTCCTCGGAACAGCACCGTAAAGACAACAGATGTGGGTCGGTCTCTGGCGAAAATGAAGTGAGTGAGTGAGTGAGCGAGCGACCGAGCGAGAGTGAGTGAGTGAGTGAGAGTGAGGCAACGGATGGATATGGGTGGGTGAAAAGTGAGAGTGAGAGGAAGACCGACAGAATGATTGAGTGACCCAATGAGTGAGTGAGTGAGTGAGTGAGAGTGAGCCAGCGGATGGATATGGGTAGGTGAGAAGTGAGAGTGAGGGGAAGATCGACAGAATGATTGCGTGACACAGTGAATGGGTGAGTGAGAGTGAGTGAGAGAACGAGTGAGTGAGTGGGTGAGCGAGTGAGTGAGTGAATTAGTGAGAGTGAGGCAGCGGGTGGATATTGGTGAGTGAGAAGTGAGAGTGAGTGACCGACCGACAGATCGATTGAGTGACCCAGTGAGCGTGTGAATCAGCGAGTACGTGAGTGAGTCAGTGATCGAGTGAGAGCGTGAGTGAGGGATCGAGTGAGTCAGTGCTTATTGCCGGTTAAACAGTTTCATCACGGCAAATAGCACCACGCACCACAGTATCACTCAATATAGCCCCACTGACGTCTTCAATGAAGATACACAACAGTGTAGGAAGATGTAAACAGTATTTCAGTATTACCACGACATATTAGTTTCCATAGGACAGACAGCCAACAGGTCGTCAGCTAATGTTTGTTACAGTCGCACCGGGGATCTTAATCAAGAAGACCAATGAAATTAGACACCGGGATGTTTGTGACCTGTTTTTGTGGAGGCACTAACAAGCGGATTCTGCTTTGATCAAACTCGTTAATCCAGATTGTACCGTTCCAAGGTAAATCATCTATCAAAACACGACAATGGATGAACAGTACAATATATAGTCCCTTTACATAGATAAAGCGACAGTCAGATGTTTTAGAAAACCTATTATCTTACCTCACACATGAATGTCGCTTTCCGATAGGCTAAGCACTATTCTATTATTTTCAATGTACCCCGCTTACAGGCGATGTATTATTTTCAATGTACACCGCTGCGAATTCCGAACTCTTCTGGTGCTTCATGGTAGTACTTTCGTATCTCGAATAACCTAATGTATCAGTATATACTCAGAAACATACCAGTTCAATTTTGTACACATACATGCACGATGTATCTGATGCAGTTTATCAGCAGGAAACACACAGAGACGCTTTTAGAAATTACTAATCAGTGTATATTCAGAAACACAAATATCACCCTTTAATGTACGATGGCTTTTAGAAGTTACTAATCAGTGTATATTCAGAAGCGCAAATATCACCCTTTAATGTGCGATGGCTTACAATATCTTCACGAAACATAATACTATCTTCAGCATTGTTTCGGAGCACTGGTGGTGCGTCTACTTACTTGAAGTTGTACACCCTACAGCTGTGATACCGTCCTTCATATGGCGACAGTCCGTACAGTCGCCCAAGCTGAAGTGGAAGAGATAACGTTAATAGGGATGGCCACTGCGGAAAACAACTACTGCGCTATCGATAGTCTATTGCAGATTACTGTCATTACACTACTAGTCTATTGCGACCAGCTATTGCAACACCATTGCAATAGTATGTTCCTCTTTGAATTGTCGCCTTGGAGTCATTTCCCAAATGCATGAATAGTTTATATGAAAGAAAAAACAAGTTGAAAAAGTCACTCGTTTGATAATTTGAAACCCAGATAAAGTTGACAGATATTGAACAATGCGCCATATTAATGTGACCGAATTTGCGCATTTATCACTTCAAATACTAAACCATCAATATTCACATATACAATAGATGCACCGATTCAATCAATAAACCACCAATAGTCAATATTACTATAGATGCATCGATACTGTTTCGTCCTACTATCGACTAATTGCTGTCGGAGACTCAATGATTGCAATACGTCGATAGTTAGATGCATCGTTTCAGGCATAAACGTTAATAGCTGAATATATCTTTACAATACCTAAGTTTCATTAAACATTAGCATGTTAATATTGGATTGGTATACACAATCAAAATAACACCACATGGAGGGATGGTCTGATAAATAATGAGTGTTGTGTTAAGCCACCGACGGCAAATTCTAAGCAGAAATGAGCTTCACTTGTGGTACCTGTTTGCGGAATCAAACCCAAGCTGACGTCGTAATAAGTGAACGCTTTAACCATTAGGCTCATCTTATATCTATGCCTTAGTTTTGACATTTCTGAAGGGGTGAGGGTGGTGGGGTAGCCGAGTAGTTAAAGCATTCGTTCGTCACAACGAAAACCCGGGTTCGATTCTCCACATGGGTACAATGTGTGAAGTGTATTTCTGGTGTCCCCCGCCGTCATATTGCTGGACTGTTGCTACAAGCGGCGTAAAACTAAACTCGCTTACTCCACGTTCTGAAGGAGTGAAATATTTCGACGTCTTGTAAACTTCCAAGATTTTCTGTCCCCGTGTGTACTGTGTCTCTTCGGTGCAACAGGGAAGTGTGTCTGTCTACAAACACCTGATAGATCAAGTCAAATGGACGCCAAATACAACACGTACTCCGTACCAGGGCCCCGACCCGCAAAGTGTTTGTAGCGCAACGACATTTATACGTTTATCATACACGTACGACAGCCGACAGGTCGTGACGTTACGAACGCTTTGAAGATCCGGACTCAGATCTGGTTTTCACCTTGTAAGTCCCGCTAATTCTGATCGAGCATCATGGTATCAATCACTTGATTGCCTGGTTAGGACTCGATTATGTACTAGATTTTCGAAGCTCTCTTAGCTTTAAGATAGTCGTAAGTTAATGTTAAGGAATGACACTTACGACTATCTTAGGGCTAAGAGAACTTCGAAAATCTAGGCCCAGGAACGAAACTACCATTACTGAAAAGCCCGGGCTTACACATGATTGTTGCTACAAAGGTTGGCCAAGTCCTTAATACTGTTTAAATAACATGGTCTGCAACCTTATGGCCTGCTGCGAGCCTGTAAACAAACAGACAAACAAACAAACAGTGCCAAAGCCAGAGCCTATGTTCAGAAGACTGTTGCTGTGTAACACAAGTCACCAAGCTAGCACTATTGCAAAAGTCTAAACTCTCTTTGGCCAGGGCTCTAGTTGGAATCGTTAATGGCTAAAAATAACAATAATTCATCGCCTTCCTCCTACTTATAGGCTTCCTCACTATAATTTTCATGAACCGGTAATGGTCAATGCACTAGAAAAAAAAACCCAAACGCAGAGTAGAAAGTAAGCTTACATCTGCACAGAAAGGATGTGACAGGTCCCGGAAGTCCGGAGATGTGGGGTCGCTGAGGGCGTCCGTGTACGTCAGGTTCAACACACGCAGCGTCTTCCTCACGTAGACGCCGTCTCCTGGTGACGTACAAAAACATTCATGAAGGCAGTTTTACTTAAAACCTTGAAATACCCGCATGTCTTATCTTTCATAGTTCACACAAACAGGCCAAGACGAGACAGAATCACTCTCCTACCCATGCAGCCAGCCTGCATAGTACCAGAAAGATTCGCCACATCTTACACACCACATGCAATATAATACTTTTTTATTTTTGATGTGTTTACACGTCTACTAAAACATCGTTGTTAAAATGTTAAGTTCCACTGAGGAAATATCGGATCCTAAAACGTGTAACGCTGTTTCGTTTTGCGCAGCGATCCTTTGTATACATGTGTTGTGCGGTTGCACAGGTTAGATTTGTCACATTTGAAAGAAATTGAAATTTTCTTCCTCTGCGTTTTGTGTTAAATATGTTGAAAATCTGTTAAATAAATGTTTAATCTGGACATCAATCATCTGAACACCACAGAAAATCCTGAAACCCCAACCTGGCCATTTAGTCGGGGTCGTGGTCGGAGTCGTGGTCGGTATCGTGGTGGTGGTGGGGGGCCTTTTCGTTGTTGTCACCAGTTGTATGCCCTCCAGTGATAGATCCATGTTGTAGGGAACCACCAACAAGTCCCCTATCATCTTCAGTGTCTGGTACCCGACGGTGACATTTGGCGCTGAGTTCATGATGACGTATATTAGTCCAGTCTGAATGTCCCGGATGTCGTGACCGCGGAATTTAAGGTCAACGGAGACAGATGTTGGGTTGTTTCTAAATATAGAATAACATGCCGTAACTATACACCATATAGCTATGATCGAAAATAGGACAAAGGCGAATATAAAGCACAATTTCTCTCAGGACAATATCGTTCATGTGTTGGAGTACTGTCGTCTCCAAGCGTATGTTCGTTTTTTAAGTGACTACTTTCAGGTAAGAGAGGACAGTCTGTTTGTAGGGAACTGTTTGATGAACATCGTGAGTGAGAATGGTTTTACGCCGCTTTTGAATATAATATCCTCGCATTATGACCTACGAGGACAAATATCTCGCTTCATATTCTTTATGGGATACTGAAGGGCAAAATATCACTTTGTCATGTTGACGTGACGTCATGGACAATGCTATGACGCCACGTTTCTTCTCTGACGTTGCTTTACAGGCCTCGACGTCGAGCAGCCAACCTGTGTTTGAAAGTCGATTTGGGGTAATTTTCCTCATTTTGACTTCGGTAATGTGTCGAAATGTGTAAGTGTCGAAAACATAGTATGACATGAGCACTCATATAAGACCCCCTATTTATATCGACTGGGGACACCTGATATGGCCTTCAACATTGTGCTCATGTAGGGAATGGAACCCGGGTCTACTGCGTTACGAGCTGAGACGAACATAGTGATGACAAGATGGAACCAGTTTGCACTGGCATGTCGTTAGACCGGACCTTTGTGGTTCGGACAATCTAGTCTAAGAACGATCATTGTACTAAAATATAACTAAATGCACTTGTTGTGAAACACTAATTTCGTACATCAACAAACTAAAAATTCATGTGATTTTTTGTAAAAGATTTTGTCCGGATTTGACAGGATTCGCTGCACAATGAAACGTTGAAAGTGAGATATATGGGTGTCTGTACGAACACAGGAGGACGCTGGATATCTGAGTGTGACTCACAAGAAATGGGCGTTGTACACTGTACCCACGTGGGAGATAAGAGGTTAAGATTCTTTATGGATAACAACGTCTTTATTTCATATGATGCGACGGTATGGACACCACAGAACAGACTTCTATACATGAACAGGGATAAAGCAATAACAACATGTAGGTATGAACCAAGGGGGAATTACCCTCGTAGTACTCACCAGCTTCTAATATTGCCAATCAAACAAACCATGTGGGAGAATCGAAAGCGAACGCTTTGTTCAACAGTCTACTCCCCCGACGCTGGATATGTGTAAAGCAATCTTACAAGAGGAACTAACATTAAATAATTTTATGCTGTTACAGAAATCTGCTGACATATTCATATGGCAACATATGTGACAGGGGCGGGGTAGGTTTGTTGGTCAAGGCATTTCCTCGTCACCGCGAGTGAGTTTAGTTTTACGCCGCACTCAGCAATATTCCAGCTGCACGACGGCGGTCTGTAATTAATCGAGTCTGGACCAGGGATCAACAGTATGAGCATCGATCTGCTCAACTGGGAACCGATGACAGGTGTCCACTAAGGCATCGTTCCTCGCCACCCGATCCCGTTAGTCGCCTCTTTCGACCAGTTCTAACGGGATCTTCACGGGTCGTCACCCCGAAGAAGGGGGTTGATTCCTCACATGGGTGTAATATGTGCAGCCCATTTCTGGTGTCCCTGCCATGATTAGTGATAAAAGCGGCATAAAACGATACTCACTCACAATACATGTTTGCGTTACTTGCGTCATTTCAAATACGACTGAGAGTTGGACGCAGCAGCGTATGTGCCATGATTCTACACTATCTTGAGTGAGTGAGTGCGTGAAGGGTTAAACCTCATATTTTCCAATAAATCTCCCGGGAGACAATGCGCTTCATGATTATGCTTTATATCCATGTAAAGTTTCCAATCAGGACTAATGAACACTCTGAACCCTCGGTTGTCCTCAGCCCTTTAGTGCCAATTAATTCTGACTTACCCGAAATTTGTCACCTGACAAGACAGATATCGTGAGCCCATCCAGCTGTTTTGAAGAAATTCGTCGATCTGAAAAAAAAACAAACATGTTTAAACGTGTGTTTAGTAGGGTCAGAGTTAGCATAAATCCCCATACAGCTGCATTGTGGGACAGTCCAGACAAACATTGTGATCAGGCGACCGTTGTTTGTTTGTCGTTTAACGCCAAACTTTCCAGCTTTGGTAAATAATTGAGTCTACATCAGACAATCCAGTGATCAACATCGTGAGCATTCAGGCATTCAGGAAATGTGTCAACATAGTCAGCGAGCCTAACCATCAAAGCTCTTAGTTGCCTTTCACGACAAGCATGGTCCCTGAAGACCAATTCTAAACGAATCTTGAATGGCATGAGGAACGAGCTCTCCATATTGCACTTGAGGGGATGAATTCGTCGTTACTTGCTGTATTAAGACCATGACTGTCAAGATGCTTGAGACCGGCGTCATGTTCATACGCCATAATATAAGCAAACGCTAATGGCATGACTTTAAAGCCAAAGGTAAAAATTTCGAAATGTTCCCGAAAAGGGTTAGCACTTGGACTGCGAAACGGAAAGTTTTTTTTTGTATCTACAGGTTTCTGCCACCATGGTGTGGTTTTCTTGTGACATTTTTAGACCATCTGAGATGTAAAAAACACATATTACATGTGTAATGAGAAAATCGGGATGAGAAAACTAAGCTACCTAGTCGTGGTTTTCAGACTGATTTGCACTGCTTTTTGTGTACGTATCCACAACTTTGATATCTTTGACGTTTATAATATGTGGTTTGAGGTTTGATTTGATGGCATGTACAAAAAGAAGACGACTTGATTTCTTGTCTCTCTCTCTCTCTCCCCCCCCTCTCTCTCTCTCTCTCTCTCTCTCTCTCTCTCTCTCTCTCTATATATATATATATATATATATATATATATATATATGGCTTTTTATGCTGATCTCGGCACATATCAATCATTAAACATTTTTTTAAGGTACCACTAAACAAGCACTGAAAGCAACCGCCTACACGTCAGTTACCGCTTTATGAAATCTGCAGTGCGTGGATAGAGTGTTCCTAATAGGCTTAACAGGAATGACTGTAAATAGCGTCTCGCATTTAGACGTCAAACGTCTCGAGAAAAAAACACACGATCGAAATACAAACCATTAGCTCCACAATCTGAGAAAGCGATAACGTTTTTTGAGTTGGGGTATATTCGTTGCGATGAAAGTGGGTGGAGGTGTATGTCTGTTTCTTTGTGTGTATCTCTTTAGTTCTTCTTCTCCCTCCTCTCTCTCTCTGTGTACTTGTGTATGAGTCTGCGTATGTTTTTCCTTCTCTCACCTTCTCTCTTTGTGCGTGCGTGTGAGTCTGTGCGAATCTTTTATCGTTTTCTGTCTCCATCTCTCTTTGTGTGTGCCTGTGTATCAGACTGTGTTGTGTGAAGAGGGGGAGAAACAAAGGTGCACACACGAGAAACAGAGAGCGAGAGAGAGACACACAGAGAGAGAGAGAGAGGGGGGGAGAGAGAGACAGAGAGAGAGAGAGAACGCTGTGAATGAACAGATAACAGACAAAAGGACTTACGTCGGCACAGAAGGGGACAGCATGTGATTGGAAGGCGGTTGAGTTGTGGTAAGCGAGGCTGTTGCTGTAGGTGAGGTTGTACACCGGCACCGTCACGTCGGCCATGACGGCGTCTGAAAGATAAACGCAACAAAACTATTGAGTACCCGTATGAAATATCTGGTGGAAGTAGAACCCCTTGTTCAATTCTGACTTCAATGAAACACCATCGTGTCGACAATGACGGGACCTCGTAAATATTTCAACATATCCCAAGTTCGACATAATCAAACTTGTGATAAAGTAAGGAATACGAAGGGACCCTACATTTACTTCGAGTGAGTGAGTGAGTGATTTTTGTTTTACGCCTCTTTTCGCGATATGACAGCAATATCACGGCGGGGTACACCAGAAATGGGCTTCACATACTGCACCCAGTGCAGTGGGAAATCAAACCTGGGTCTGCGGCGTGATGAACAAGCACCTTACGCACTAGGCTACCCCACCGTCCCTTTTATTTGGAGACAGGCGAATTTTCGACGTTCGGCACATTAAACGCCAACAGATCGGTACTTGGTTGTGTTCATGAATCTCTATCAAATTCATCACACAAAATGAATTTTGTATGTTTCAGTTTTCGCCACGATCATGGATGGGAACTTTCGCTTGGCCAGTAGAGTAGTCTAGTTTCAGATGCGTGGCTGTTTGAGGTTATACCTCTAGGAGCTGCGGGTATATTAGTGGTCTGATGCGTATCTCTAATAGGCGACACAGAGGAGACCTCTGCTGGGCCAACCGTTAGTGAGCCTTCATGGAGAAGGCGAGATATGTGGACAGCGGTCTAACGGAGGATGGTTAAGGGCCCAATCAGGTTGAACCCTTTATCCACATACAAACCTGGATAATCAAGTCTGAAAGAGTATGATTTTACGCCACTTTTAGCAATATCCCAGCAAACTCATGACGGAGGACACATGTTCACAGTTTGCACCCATGTGGGGATTTGAACCCTTGTCTTCAGCGTGACGAGCGGACACATTAACAATTAGGCTACCCCACCTCTTAAATTATATGATATCAGGGACATATGAAAGAAACTGGGGGCCACTTTGACGTCAGTGACGACTTACTGTACGGTTGTTTCCAGTGGACTCGGATGTCTACCAGGAAATTCTTGATGAGCACGTGCAGGGCGTCATCCCTCTGTTCCTTGGTGCTGTGGTTCTCGATGATGGCGGGTATCCGGTTTGACAGTGTGTCCCCGTGTTTCCCTAGAAACGCCAGCTCATATATCACTTCTACTGACCCTGAACTGAAACAAGATAACAAAAACGAGACTAAGAAAGTTCTCGTAAACGTACGTGTTTGAAAGTTAAGGTGGACCTTCGTTACCCCATGCATAACAATATACAACAAAATGTAGTTAGAAGTGAACTGTTGAACTATTAAACGTAGGGAACCAAAATCTCCAACAAGTTACATGATGGCGGTGTGTACATAATCGAAACTTGACCAGACAGTCATGTGGTCAATATCATGAGTGAGTTCGTGAGTTTCGTTTTAGTCAGCTATGTTCCAGCTATATAGACTGTAAATAAACGAGTCTGGGCCAGACAATCCAGTGGTCAGTATCATGAGCATCGATCTACACAATCGGGATCGGATGACATGTGTCAAACCAAGTCAGCCAGTCTGACCACCTGATCCCGTTAGTCGTCTCTCCCGACCAGAATGTGTTGCTGATGTCAAATTCAGCCTTGTTCCCTGGGTCTGATGCGCCTGCACTAACGCTCCAACACTGACCCAGGCAACCACTGCCGCATAGCGGCGTTCACTGCAGGGAGACGCGCCATGCATTTACTATAGAAAAATCCGAGGACGGGTGGTTAGAAGTTTTTCATAGCATCGATACAGTGGCAAAGTGTGTGCCACCAGATCAACGGCCATCGTTACTTTCAGTGTTGGAAAACGTTATTTAAGCAGTTTCGAGACACGAAAATCGTCGTTACATAGGCGATATGTAAACAATGACACACCTCCTACTTGCATCACCGACATGTGCTTTGATATTTCGTGTCAGCTCGCTATTACCACGAAATCGTACACATAAAACATAGATCTGAACGACCACAGTGATCGGAAATAGTTAGCCTCTTCATTTTAACACATTTGATGACGAACATCTCGCCCATTACGTCCCGTGTCATCCATCGCGTCAGGGTAGGTTTAGCGGATATATTTTTCGACGGCCCTGTGAAATTACAAGGTAAAGCGCTTAGATTGATATGAATGAGGCAGTGGTTGCAGGCGCATCAGACCCAGGGAACCAGGCTGAAGTCAAATTCTAAACCGGATCTTCACGAATCAGCTGTCAAACAGAGTTGAAAAAAAAGGTTTGGGAACGTATGAAGTTTAATGAAAGCCTGCAATCCTGCCTTCTTTGGGGAGATAAAGCTTGAAGTAACACAAGCTGTGATTATTAAAGCTACGAATATTATCCCAACAAACCCTGGATCACAACGTTACTTGAGATTCGAACCTACGATCGTAAAACCACCTATCAAGATGAGCAACTCCTAAAATAGGACTACAGACATCATTGAGATTGTAATATTTGTTTGAGCCAGGAAAAGATCGAGGATGAGTGATAACAAAGATATGGCTTGGCATTCAGTGTATGGGCAAGAATTATCAGTTAAATGACCCATGACACAGGAGGATGTTCCAGTGTTTCCCCGACAGCGAAGCGCACTGAAAGGCAACAAAGATTGTTTGGTTGTAATAGTCATTAATGTATTCAACATCTTTGACGTCACTGAAAATGCGTACAAATTCAGCATTCCTGGAAAATGCTTAATGGAGCTGATTTATGACACATAGAAGGGCACAACGGAGTAGATCACGTTTCCTGTCAGAGGAACTTGTGGGCCATGGGAGATGTGGGGTAGCATAGTGTTTAAAGAATTCGCCCGTCATCCTGATGACCCGCGTTCGATTCCCCATTGTGTGAAGCGCATTCCTTTTGTCCCCCGCAGTGATATTGCTGGAATCTTGCTAAAAGCAGCGGAAAACCACACTGACTGATTGACCCACTCACCCGTCGATTCTCATGAAGTTAAGCACTGGATCGTGTGGTCCAGACTGGATTACTTACAGACCGCTTCCGCTGCTCTTAGCAATATTTCAGAAATATCGCGTTAGGGAAGCCAGATTTGGGCTTCATACATTGCTCCGTGTGAGGAATCGAACTTGGATCTTCAGCATGACGAGAAAACGCTTAAACGCTTTAAACACGAGGCTCCCCGACCTCCTGTGAGAGAGACTTTTCTCCTCTCTCGATCTCTCTTATTTTTCTATCACATTTCACATCCTCTCTCTCATTTTTACCTCCTCTCTTCCTCCCTGTTTCTCTCTCCCCCCCCTCTCCGCATCTCTCTTCTCTCTCCTATCTCACTCCGGTCTCTCTCTCAACTCTCCCCTCCCAATCTTTCACCTCCTCTCTCGTCTCCTCTCTCCCTCCCTGTTTCTCCCTTCCCTCTCTCTCCGCATCTCTCTTCTCTCTCCTATCTTACTCCGGTCTCTCTCTCATCTCTCCCCTCCCAATCTTTCACCTCCTCTCTCGTCTCCTCTCTCCCTCCCTGTTTCTCCCTTCCCTCTCTCTCCGCATCTCTCTTCTCTCTCCTATCTTACTCCGGTCTCTCTCTCATCTCTCCCCTCCCAATCTTTCCCTTCTTCTCTCGTCTCCTCTCTCCCTCCCTGTTTCTCCCTTCCCTCTCTCTCCGCATCTCTCTTCTCTCTCCTATCTCACTCCGGTCTCTCTCTCATCTCTCCCCTCCCAATCTTTCCCTTCCTCTCTCGTCTCCTCTCTCCCCCTTCTTTCTATTTTCCCTCTCTCTCCGCATCTCTCATCTCTTCCAAATCTTCCACACCCCCACACCCCCCTCTCTCGTTTCCTCTGTCTTCCAATCTCGAAATGTTATAGCGTAATGAAAAAACACAGACCATCTCACATCACGATGACCTTTAAACAAGTCGAGTCATTAGCCCTGTCCTAGCGTGTCATATCTCATGCTTAGTGTCTCGCGTTACAAGAAATACCCCCGGCCGTCAAATTTGTCATGCGTATGCCACAAACACAAGTAGATTAATTTATCATTATGCGGTGAAATGCCAACATAATAATACCTAGTTTATCTAATGGGTGTCTACAAGTACTCTAACAAATCTCCGCGATTTAACATCTGGCAATATATTTTCCCCGGGGCTCTATCGAGACCGGGTTTTGTGATGTCAGTGTTTTGGTTCTTAGGTGCGTTGTTAAAATGTTATTAGTCTGTTTGGCGATGACGTATTCCGATGTTCGATTGTAATGCAGTCATTATCATAGGCTAAATCCCTTATATAAAAGTCATAGAGGTTTTTTATCACAGCCGTAACAGAGACATAAAATGAATGTTTAATCGAGCAGCTACGGTATATGGTGAGTGAGTGAGCTTGATCTTACGTCACTTTTATATTCCAGCAATATCATGGCGTGGGACACCAGAAATGGGCATCACACATGCTACCCGTGTAGAGAATCAAACCCGGGTTTTCAGTGTGACGATCGAACGCTTTAACCGTTAGGCTACCCACAGGCAAGGACAGCTTGTTTCAATATCAGCATATAACGCTTTTGAGAGTTATGTCCATAATATTAAGGTGCTGACCGGGAGTTTCTATTAGTACACACAGCCCCAGTCCCATTTGAGTTTTTTCATATTTATTGTATTTTTTTTTATATCATTATTGTTATCTGTTTATAGTTTATGCGACCCATTTAGGCCCGGGATAGAATATGCCTTCAGCAACCCACGCTTGCCATAAAAGCCGACTATGCTTGTCGGATGATCCGGTTTAGAATTTATCTTCAGTAATATATGTTTATCTAAGAGGCGACTAACGGGATCGAGTGGTCAGTCTCGCTTACTTGGTTGACACACGTCATCGGTTCCAACTTGCGCATATCGATGCTCATGCCGTTAATCACTGGATTAACACTCCAGAGAGCGGCCTAAAACTAAACTCACTCACTATCCCTTTAAATTGGGCTTTACGTGGCATTATCTCAATATCGGAGCAATGTAACCAGAAATGGGCTTCACATATTGTACTAATGAATGATGAATCGAACCCGGGTTGTTGGTGCGACAAGCGAACGCTTCACCCACTAAGCTACCAAGTATTTATTAATAATTCTCAGTAGGAACCATATGATAATGCAATAATAAAATATTTATTATGAATATTTAATAAGCTAATAAATGATATATTATAACAATACGTCAATTTATACGACTGTTGTCACAAGGAGTCTGTATTACCACATCGGCTATCTAGAGGCAAACAGCTGCATGTGCAGTTTTCCTTCCGTTTCCAGTAAAAGTCCATTACACTGAGTCACGCCGTGGAGGTAGGAACTACACTATAGATCACCTTTAGCATTGTCACTGTGTTAATACAATTATGTTTCAGATAGAGCTGATAGATGAAGTTAATTACAACGTCTCGGCTGCGGATTAAATGCCTGGGATTAGAGGCTTCGTGTGGAACAATTTGACCGTGATGAACGACCAGAAATATAGCCATCCTTGACCCGGAACAAACACGATCTGATGTGACTCTTTCGCGCCTCATTAATCAATTATCTCCCAAGGCAAGGGGTGTGTCCTAGAGGGGAGGGTCTGCCTGACAGAAAGTGTCTACTCTATAGTGGTTTATCGTTAAGAACCTACAAGACGTACGAAGTATTAAATTCTCGCCTAAATATAGAGTAAGATTTGCAGTCTTATTCAAGCTGTATGACTCTAGTATGTAAATAATCGAGTGCACCAGTGATTGATATCATGAGCACCGATTTACGCATCGGGATACGATGACCTGTGTCAGCTACGTCAGCGAGTAAACCAAGTTCACATTCTCACAGTCCACATAATATGTCAGTAATTACGCATCATACACTCTTGGGCTAGGGTGTTTCAAGGCGAAAACTTTGGATATTAATCAGGCCTCCATTTCGAGATGTTAGTGAAAGGGTACACACATTGTTATAAACTGACGTACAAAAGAAAATACAAACCTGTTTGTTTTTGTTCGTGCAGCGAATTCCCCAATATCGGAAACCCTGCATACCGACCAATGTGGATTGAGTGAATGAGTGAATGAGTTTAGTTTTGCGCCGCTTTTAGCAATATTCCAGCAGTATCATGATGGGAGACATCACACAATGTACGCATGTGGGGAATCGAACTTGTGTCTTTGGCGTAACGAGAAAACGCTTGAACCGCCCCACGACAAACATTGGGCGTTTCGATATATTATATATGCTTGCGATGTCGCAAACCTTATAAATTGATTTTCTTTATGATTTATTAGTTTCCTAGACACTTAATATATCCTTCTGATAAGGTTTACCGGAGATTTGATGTGGATGTGAGCCATGGTCATTAAATACAAGTGTTCGTTTTAAAAGAGTAATGAACATAATATGTTTCATATTTTTATCAAGACAGACTTAGTCTTTTCAGAATCTCAACAAATAGTAACGTGATCATGTTTAGGAAATTACTTTTTCATTCCTAAAGAACAACATAGAACGAATAGGATCGACTTGTTATTAAGAACAATGTATTTCTAAATTGGTCAGCCTAGTTACGATACATGACATACATATATTTGGCACAACAATTACCACAAAGAAGACCTCATAGTGTTGACTTTGAAGATTATATGTTAAATACAGTTTCTGTGCTTTAGCATGTTTTTGAAGGACTTAATTCGTTCGCGATTTGCAAATGATTACAGTGTGGTCTTGTGATACTATGATTACTGGACTGTGATTGGTTAATTAAAGTCATTTAAAGGCATATAATCACTTTATACATTTCTGATTTTCCTTCTGTTTTGAATAAATAAAGCTAATATTTCATTATATACCTCTGATTTTACAACACAGTATTTCCTAACTCAGCACGGATTTCTTGCGATTAATTGATTTTGTCCTTAGTTAAGACAATGGTATTTTTAATGTCAGTTTACATTTAATCCATTCCCAGCACCAAATGTGCATCATTTGACATACGTCAGAATTTTCTTTTGAAGCTTTACCTAGAAGCCAATCTAGAAAGGATATATGGTTCGGTTCGACAGGGGCTTCCTGTAATAAGAATTCAAGTCAGGTTAACCAAGAGCCAGCAGTAATTACTAATAACGAAACCAACATGCTGACGCGAGTTTCCGATTAACTCCGAATGAAGCTGGTCGTACTATACTGGGGGTCACATGTGTGCTGCACCCAAACATATCAGGATGAAGTGATGGAAAGGAATTGTTGCCTGGCAACCATAGTGTTGATGCCGCGTGTTAGGGGTAGAGGCTTTGTGTAAAACAAGATCTCAGTAAAGTCATGCTATTGGCAACGTTGATTTTTAAATTACTTTATGTGAAAAAGAGCATCTCCGTTTTGTTTATTTGTTATGGTGCGGTGAGGTAACCCAGTGGTTAAAGCGTTTTTTCCTCACACTGAGGACCTGGGTTCGATTCCCAACGTGGATGAAATGAAGCCCATTTGTTGTGTCCCCAGTCGTGATATCGCTGGACTATTGTTAAAAGTGACGTAAAATCAAGGATGCTTCTTGAAGCTCAGATAGGTATAGAAAATCACAACTCTACTCTAAGCTTTTGGTGTATTTTTACTGTGAACGGAATCAGTTTAAATTGTCTGTCCCGACCGAGAGTGAATATAAACGGCCCATGTTATCTCTACCGACTGTATGGGATAAGCTTTCATTGTTTGTACCGACACACTGTGAACATAAACATCTCAAACAGTTTGTACCGACACACTGTGAACATAAACAACTCAAACTGTTTGTACCGACACACTGTGAACATAAACATCTCAAACAGTTTGTACCGACACACTGTGAACATAAACAACTCAAACTGTTTGTACCGACACACTGTGAACATAAACAACTCAAACTGTTTGTACCGACACACTGTGAACATAAACATCTCAAACAGTTTGTACCGACTCACTGTGAACATAAACATCTCAAACAGTTTGTACCGACACACTGCGAACATAAACATCTCAAACAGTTTGTACCGACACACTGTGAACATAAACATCTCAAACAGTTTGTACCGACTCACTGTGAACATAAACATCTCAAACAGTTTGTACCGACTCACTGTGAGCATAAACATCTCAAACAGTTTGTACCGACACACTGTGAACATAAACATGTCAAACAGTTTGTACCGACACACTGTGAACATAAACATGTCAAAGTGTTTGTACCGAGGTCTGGGAATATAGACAGTCCACGTGCATGAACAGTCTCTGACTATAAAACAGCTCACATTATTCGTACCGACTGTCTCTGAATATGAACATCCTGCGTTACTTATAGCGACTGTCTGTGAGTAAAACTCCCTAGGTCACGTCTACCGTGAACAAAACCCTCTACATCATCTGTACCGACTATCTGTGAATATAAAACCCTCTACATCATCTGTACCGATAACCCTCTACATCATCTGTACCGACTATCTGTGAATATAAAACCCTCTACATCATCTGTACCGACTATCTGTGAATATAAAACCCTCTACAGCATCTGTACTGATAACCCTCTACATCATCTGTACCGACTATCTGTGAATATAAAACCCTCTACATCATCTGTACCGACTATCTGTGAATATAAAACCCTCTACAGCATCTGTACCGATAACCCTCTACATCATCTGTACCGACTATCTGTGAATATAAAACCCTCTACATCATCTGTACCGACTATCTGTGAATATGAAACCCTCTACATCATCTGTACCGACTATCTGTGAATATAAAACCCTCTACATCATCTGTACCGACTATCTGTGAATATAAAACCCTCTACATCATCTGTACCGATAACCCTCTACATCATCTGTACCGACTATCTGTGAATATAAAACCCTCTACAGCATCTGTACCGACTATCTGTGAATATAAAACCCTCTACAGCATCTGTACCGATAACCCTCTACATCATCTGTACCGACTATCTGTGAATATAAAACCCTCTACAGCATCTGTACCGACTATCTGTGAATATAAAACCCTCTACATCATCTGTACCGACTATCTGTGAATATAAAACCATCTACATCATCTGAGTCGACTATCTGTGAATATAAAACCCTCTACATCATCTGTACCGACTATCTGTGAATATGAAACCCTCTACATCATTTGTACCGACTATCTGTGAATATAAAACCCTCTACATCATCTGTACCGACTATCTGTGAATATAAAACCCTCTACATCATCTGTACCGACTATCTGTGAATATAAAACCCTCTACATCATCTGTACCGACTATCTGTGAATATGAAACCCTCTACATCATTTGTACCGACTATCTGTGAATATAAAACCCTCTACATCATCTGTACCGACTATCTGTGAATATAAAACCCTCTACATCATCTGTACCGACTATCTGTGAATATAGAACCCTCTACATCATCTGTACCGACTGTTTGTGAATAAAACAGCTTTTAATATCTGTATTGACTGTCTCTTAGTATAAGCAGTCGTCATTACTTATACCAACTGCCTGTGAATAAAACCACCTACGTCATCTGAGTCGACTGTCTGTGAATATAAACAGCCTGTGTTGCTTATAGCGACTGTCTGTGAATATAAACAGCCTGTATTGCTTATA